>NC_056729.1:1800666735-1800966735 GCF_019279795.1 Protopterus annectens | reverse complement strand
CAAAAAAGGGCTACACATATTCGCACATATTTTTCTTGTGAGCAGCAATCACAAAGCAGAAAGACATCTAAAATGGATGGTATGAAATTTTCTTTGTTTTATACCAATGACAATAGATACATCAAAGATATAATTAGTAGACATTGGAATATAATCACCACAGACGAGAAGTTAAGAAATATTGTGGGGGATCGACCCAGTTTCAGATACAAGAACAAGAAATCCATCAAGAGACTATTATGTGGATATAGGATTTATGGAGATGCGAACAATACGTTAAGAAAAAGGAACGAGATGTACATTGCCCTATGGGAATTGCAACTATTGTCAATATATAGGTAACAGTGGTAGGCTTATCCAACCAGTTATACAGAGATAATTTGTTTTTCATGTTAATGCGAATTGTAATAGCATCAACATTATTTATCTAGCCCAGTATACTGTCTGCCATTTTTTCTATGTTGGTAAGACCACTAGGCGGTTACGAGATCATATAAGGAAACATCTCAATAGTATCAGTACTTAGAATATTAATAACGCATTAGCCAAACATATTAACACCAATAATGGACATGGTTTTAAGTTTATGGCTATTGAAAAAATGAAAGTAAGTGAATGACAATGAAATCTACATAACCAGACTGAAGTAAATGAAACTAAATGGATAATTAGGTTAAGGGCAGATGGTGCTATGGGATTGAATAGGTATGTACCATTAAAACCTGTTTTAAAAAGTAGGGCATTGTTTAACTGATAATGTTTAAATGATATATGCTGGATGCAACTTAGGCTTTTTATAAGTATGATGGTGAATTAATAGAAAGTGATTTACTAATTTTATAAAATTTTATATAATATTGATGAAATGTGATTTTATTGAGATAATGTGTTAGGATATATTTATATATTTGTATTATATGTTGATTTAGATTAGAATGGAGTTTTATTAATATTGTACAGATGTTTTTTCATATGTATTATATGTTTTATACATGAAGTTCATGAATTAATTTGTAACACCCAGCAGGTCCTTTAAGGAGATACCAACTGTAAATAATGAAGTGATCTGATTGGCTGATAAGTTTTTAAATATACTATCATTCTGGTTTTCTTCATGGTCTGATGAAGCGAGACTATCTCGTGAAAGCACTTACCACGTATAAATAAAGGTTTTATGTGTTTAACTTCTGGCCGTGTTTCGGATGTTGCACAGTTCATTTTTCCTTAGATATAGATATATATATATATATATATATATATATATATATATATATATAAAACAGTACTGACAGCTGAAAACCCTCATGGTGGAAGAGGGGTGTAGCTATAAATGCAAACAAAAATCCTACTGTTTCGCTGAGAGATGTCCACACATCCAAAACCTTTTGAGTGGCAAATGAGATCTGAGGGTTTGAAGTATAACCTAGGGAATTATGGGTAGGGGAGGGAGTCAGAGATCTGGCTTCGATAAGCTTTCAGATTGGCACAAAGGTCAGATCCTATTGGATCAGACAAGTTATAGGTTTGAACAGACAAAATCAGACAACATTGGATCTTATTATGTACTTACTGGAATGTTAGATTTCTCTGGCTGGACACTGAACAGTAGGACTAGTCTGTGGCACCCTCGAGGAAAGGCAACAAACTCCACAAAGATTGATATCCTCCCTACTCATAGCCCCTTGTTCCTGCTACTTTCTCCATAACAAAACTGCAAACATTAGACCCCCAAGAAGATTGTACTTACCTATACAAACAGACGGTAAAGAGACACTGAAGGAGATCAGTTTGGAGAACTTCCTCTCTGAAGAACAATTACCTGTAGGTCTTCTAAGAGTGGAGCCTTTATTAAGACCAGAGAATCCCTGTCTGTGGGAAGGTAGTGGTTTAGGAGTAAGCACACTACCAGTCTCACTGGATACACTTGGGGAAGAAACTCTGATTATCTTTATCTGGGAGTAGCTTCTCCAACACTGGCTGATCCTCAGACTTACTTTTTTCTTCAATCATCTCCAGTCTAGATGCCAAGGACATGGTTGGTGCACATTCCACTGGGATTACACTATTCACAACCAACTTCCTTCTTCCTTCAGCAAGGGTCCTGGAACTGAAATTCTTGCACAAGGGATAGTTGGTAGACAGATGAAAAGCCCCTAAGCATACTAAGCAAAACTCACGTGAATCCTGTGATGGAATTTTTTGACTGCAAAACTTACACTTTCTGAAACCAGGTTTTCTCTCCTTGTCATTGATGAACCCAATTGCTAGATAAGTGAAGCAACAATAATCCTACATCAGCTCTGAAACTGCTAAGTGAAACAGGATCCCTAGACAAGCTCTGAAAACTGTAAGCAGTTCACAGAGATATTCACTGCCTTATAGCACAACACTACTCTGACACCAAGAAAGAGAAATAAAGAAATGAGTACGAATCCAAGTGGGCCAACGGCCTAACACTCTGGAGCAGACTACCTATCTCTGTCAAACAGAGCTCCTCTTTAGCACTCTTCAAGAAAAATCTTGATGATTGGATGGGAAATAGGAAATTCACTCCGGGGATCACTTCTGTGGTTCTGCTTGACAGAGGCACAGGAAAATAATTTTCTTTGGTGGCGAAAGCCAGGGTACCTTTTTGGCTAGGCTTATATAGGTTCTAGGGCCAATAGCCTAGTACCTACCTATGAACCTATAAAATATGTCTAGGTAGGGAGAGAATGGGAGAAAGCATAGTGAGGGAGAAACTTCAAAGAAAAGGATTAAAAAAAAACACTCAAGAAGCCCTGTAACCATTAACTACTAACTAACCATACTGAAAGAATCCTCAATCAAGAAGAAAATTAGACATGGCTGCACAAAACCCTATTGATAATATTCCCAATTGCTTAAGCTATTCGAGAGACATTACCTTAATGGCAACAATGACATCTGGAGAAAGTAGCAGAGGATTATGGATACGGAAGAGCGTGAGCTGTGCTAGTTCCCATCATTAGAGGGCTCCAAAGTCACCAGTCCTGCTAACCCAGTGTAGCTATACAGGACCTGAGTAATGCTTCATAGTGAAATTTTAATGTGGGGCTGAGATGCAGTATTTTAAACACAAGTACAAGATATATTGGTTTGAATTATGACGTGCTTCTTTAATCTTAATTTCTGTTGAGGGTACTATGTTTAACTTCTTCCCTATATGGAAAAATGGCTTAGAATACTCCTTTACTGATCTGTTATTACAACAAAAGTAAAATACTATATTTTTACCAGAAAAATTACACTTTATTCATTTGTAATATGCAAGTATCATTGAAAGACTTACACACCTGAATATAAATCCTTATTTTGTGCAATGGATAGTTAAAAGGTTGTCTGACAGAACCCATTTGCTTAAGAGTCATAGGTGCCACTTCAGAAAGTGAAAAGGTTACCAGTGGTGTAAGCACAGGGCTCAGTGTTGGGACCTCTCCTATCTGGCATATATTTCTCAGACCTTGAGGGCAATACTCCTGCCCTATGGCTATCTAAGTTTGCTACTGTAAACTGGATATTGTTATTCAATCTTCCACTGGCTCACAATTGCTCCAACATGGGTTAGATCATCTTAACTGCTGAAAGGCAATGGTCTCAAATTATCTCATTATAGCCTAGTGACATCTCTGGCTGTTTCATAGTTACATTGTACTGATACCATTAGGCAGCGCATATAGACTTTTCATACCACCCTTTACTCCACAACCGAACTATATACAAGCTATTGAAAGAGTGCATCTTAAAGCTTTCAAGATGGATACGGCCTCTTTCTATTGCTGCTAAAGAAATATTAATTGTTCTTTGCATACTATTTATACTGTCACAATTTTCATATTTTTCTAAATATCTCAACAATCAAGTAACACAGGCAGAATAGCATAGTCTCACATGAAACCTCACATATGGACAAACAAGACTAGTTTGAGTGATTACTGCGATATTGTAAGCGGTTTACAACATATGACCACATTATCAATGACTAGTTTTAATGTAACTTAAAAAATCCATATTAAGACCTAAAATCTAATGAAAATTACTGCTGCAAAGATTTGTTTATGCTGAAAGTTTGCCATTTTCATTTCTAGAACAACCCTTACAGCTCTAGAGATATGAATATTTGTTGAGTTTTTTTAAAAAAGCCCAGAATGCACTCATTGCACATTAAGAGTGGAAACCTCCAGAGCTCCAATGGAGTGAATGAGTTAAACATGAAAAATAACAGTCCATTTTGGTAAATAAAATACTTTTACTTACCATACAAGTATCAGAATCAGACACGGTTATAAGTGATGTAGGCACTCAACAATTTCTTATAGTTTTACTATCGTGACTCTAGTGTAGTTCGGCTACTTCCACCTGACTCATCTAATTTCCAAAAGCATCTCCTAGATGCAAAGAAGTCTTAATTCCCCATTACTTATATCTCATCAGACCCGTTATTGTATATAATGCATCTTTTGACATGCAGCTGTCCAAACATATCCCTCAAATTGAGAGGCCTCGGATATTTATAACTGAAAAAAATCAAAAGCCTTTAAAATTGTAGTTATCAGAACTGAATGGGAGTCTTTGCTCTACACAGTCTCTTACAGATGCCAGTGTGGGGATCTGTGTCTAGCCTTTACAGGGGTCTATATTACGTGATCGAAACCCCAGATTGTCGAACATGTAATGATCGACCCCAATTGAGCGAAATGGTAGAATGTCGAACATGTAAACGGAAATCTCTGTAAGGGGAGATTTCCATTTACTGCAATGTAGTGCGGTCTCAATAGTTGGTATATTTAAGTACCGGGGAGTGTGGGGGGGCGCAGCCCCCCCACGTGGGGTTGCAGGGGGGCCCTGCATAAAGCAGTTGAATGGTTTGTTTGGGTTTTTGTTATTTTTTTCAGGCCGTTCGACATTTTGCCGGTTTGCTCTATTGGGGTCAATCATTACGTGTTCTACAATCTGCATTTTCGGTCACGTAATATAGACTCCTTTGCAGCCATGAAAGATCCATCCCTTGTTGACCTACTCAATCACAGAACAAATGATACCTCAAACACCTGGTTAAAGGAACTAAACCTTTACCAGCAGATAAAGAAGACTCCATGGCGCAAAATATTCATATTTCAACATATCCCTCACCTCTTGAACAAACTTCCAATACATGTTAAGAAGAGTATCCCTCACCTCTGTAACAAACTTCCAATACATGTGAAGCAGAGTATCACCCTTGCCACTATCAAGGTAAGCCTAGATAACCAGGTAGGTAGCCCCAAGTTCTTTCCCGTTCATTTTGTAATTCCCTCCTTGATGCAAGAAGGAACTTTTGAATATTTTTTTCCTGGCTAGTCTTTTAATGTTCTGCATTCTCAAAATTCAGCCTGTGTAATAGCTAAAAGCCATACTCCAAAGGAATTAAAGTAAAGTACTCAAACTCAGTATTGAGCTGTACTGAAAATAAACCACATGGTAGTTAGCATAGAAGATTAAGGCTTTAACCAGTTAAAGGAAAACTCCACCTTCTCCTACAGTTTAATTCAACTCTTGGGTTACTGTTATCCCTACAATATGATTCCAGTATTGTGTGGTAACTAAAACCTGCTTGTACTTTTCATTTCCTCACTTTGATATAAAAGGAAGGGAAAGACCACCCGCTTTTTTAAGCGTAACTTCTCACTTAAGTTGCAGAGGAATCTGTCTACACTTGCATGACCTACCACAGACACAGAGGATTTTGTAGTCAGGAGCTCAGGCTGCTGTAAACAAGTCAGAGAGGTGTGAAACTGTTTTCCATTGTCTTTACTGCAGAGAGGAAGAGAACTTGCACTAATTCACAGCTGCTGTCAAGGTAGCCATGCCTTTCATAGCAAAACAGAGCAATTAGATCAGTCAATTGTTCAAAAGCAGTTGTCACCGCTTTTGATACATTTCCACAAGCAGCATCACAGTATTGAAATGCTAAGATTTAAATGTTTGTTGTTTATACTGCTTTACATTTTAAGATGACCTGATTGTAGTATCAAAGATGTCTGTGACTTTTTGAAAAAATTCAGAAAATATATATATTTGTAATTCTTGTAAAAGTATAAGTACATTTACCAAAGTGTAGGGGGAGAGTCTGTCAATTCATCTTGGACTATAAAAAGATACTCTGAACAAAGGCCTGCAGTTTAGCAACTGTTTTGGTTGCAGCTGTATAATTCCTTAGTATACTATAAAACAAGCCGAGACACACACAAATGAGAGCCATTCAAGAAACAAAAGAAGCAGTCCTGTTTCAGAAAGTATATAAGATGACAGTGACAGCAAAAATCCCATTATATGTCAATGGAATGGGAATACACCACTTCTTCCTTATGTCTAGCATGACTCATATAGAACAGACGTGAAATGGATTATGGGAAAAAGAGGCCTGAAGAAAAATAAGATTACATTAAGTCAAGCCTCACTTGACAGCCATTTTGCAAAAAAAACATAAAAATTCTACAAAAAGCAGTCAGAGCAATTTTGAAATGTTAAGATGACTCAGAAAACAAAGATAGAGTGAAAATTAATTGTTTTTAGTTCTAAGGTGGAGTTTTCCTTTAAAAAGCTACCTCTTCTAGTTAAGTGTACAATGTTTGATTCTTTCTACCTCCCTCATCCTACTGTACAACTCAAAAGTCACAACAGTGCACCTGGGTCACTCCAGAAAATGGTAATCTGTGCCCAAGTAGGTGTACCTAGTTATCAAATGCATAAAAAGATCCTGATTGTACATCAGCAGTATTAGGTGAATTATGTAGTTGAAAACATTGTTACTACTTGAAAGTTTCATAAGGAAATCTCAAAGACAGACTGATATACACCCTTTCATACATACTCAAATAATCCACTGGTTAAAAGGTTTTCATTGCCATAGTCTTGTATTCTACTCTTTCAGAGAGATGTTTTGCAAATGTTGTGTTCAGTATGTTGAGTACAATAATGGAGTAGAATACGTCTTTACTAACTTATGATTACATCAGAAAAATAATCCTATATATAGCAGCAGAAATAAATGCATTCTTCATTTTCAAAACTTAATAGGTAATATGCTGTAGTTTGGGGTCAAATGCAACTTTATGCTGCAGTGAAACTTCACAGAGTGTAGAACATAAAACTTAAGTCTTTTTGCTAGCTGAAATGAAAGTTATATACTTATCACTGCAGTAGACCTTCATGATCTACATCTATCCACTTTAACCTCAAGAATGGCAGCTGCAGACAACTGCACTGCATGTTTATGACTCTTCTAGGAGCTAAAATTCCTCCTACAATGCACTTCACCTCCTCTACTCTCCAGATCAAAATTGGGCCAAGGACAAGTTATCTCCAACAATGCCAATATAAATCCCACAGGTCTCTCCAAAGAGGGAAATACTAAGTACAGGGAAAGAAGTGCGCATTTGTTGAAATGAAGAGAAAGATCAGTAGGAGCTAACAATACGTTAAGTAAATAACTTTCATATCTCATATAAGCAAGTCTTTGTCCATATTCATCACATGACACAGTCCTCAACTTAAAAGTCTTTGGTGGCGTCAAGAAAGATCAAACCAAAATACATTCACCTTAAAGGCAGATCTAGACATTGAGATCACACCTACAGTGAAGTGTCTTGTGAAAGAGTGCAGTAAAACCTACGCCAGAATTTCTGTGAAATGTCAAAGTAGTATCCATATCTCTGTCAAACTGTGCTTTATGCTTATTTGCCATCTATCTTATAACCTTTAACAAATCAAGGGATGAAGGGTTCTTCATCCCTTAAAAGTTTGAAATCACAACCAGATGGCCTTCACCAGAGAATAGCTACAGCCCTGGTCAAAGACATTAGCAAACAATTGTTACGCTTCCAGAACAGGACTGGAGGATAGCTGTATACCATAGTCAACTACCCAAACAGAAAACTCTGCCCATCTGTTACTACAGGTTTTTAGGTGGCTGGCTTCTTTGATGTTGTAAAGACATGCTCCACCTGCTCAGGGGAGAATGGGTTCATGGCCAATATAAAGAAACTATCATAGCAAATTTACACTATCTTCTATATGGGCTACTAAACAAGGCATAGATCAATACTCCGCTCCTACTCTGAATAGGTTCATAGGTTCATACTAGGCTATCTGCCCTAGGGCATTTATAAGCCTAGCCAGAGTGTGTTTGACATTCACCACCCATTTTAAATTAATTTTGCTATTGCCCTTTTTCGAGGTTAGTATACTGTGCCTCTGTCTAACAGTGACACAGAAGTGATACCCGGGGTAAACCTATGATCTCCCATCCACTCATCAAGATTCCTCTTGAAGAGAGTCAATGAGGGACTCTGCCTAACCTGGACTGGGATTTTATTCCAGAGTGAAGGGAGCCTCTGGGTCATGAATCTGTCCCTCCAGCATTTCTTATTTATTTCAATGCTGAGGTTCAAGTCTCTCGAGTGCGTAGCTCGATGGGATTTGGATTTTCTGAGGTGCAGCATGTCCATTAATTCTGGGTTGGACATGGCTTTATAAGTCAGGCACAGATCGCCTCTGAGCAGGCGGTATGCCACTGAGTAGAGCTGGTGTTTCTTTAACCGGGCAGCATATGGCATCTGTTTGAGCCCTTTGATCCTCTTGGTGAGGTACTTTTGGGGTCTTTCCAGTTGCTGCAGGTGTCTGGTAAGGTACATCCCAAAAGGGGCATTGTACTCAATTATGGGCCTGATGAGGGATGAGTAAAGAGGCACGATGACCTCCCCTGATCTAGATGTGAATCCCTTCATGATTAGGTGGGCTATATAAAATGTTCTTCTAACCACTTTGGCCACGTGGTTGTCAAATGAGAGATTGCTATCAACTTGGGTCCCCAGGTCCCTAATGACTTCTTCTGTACTTAATGGATTACCACCTATGTGGTAATTTGTGGGCACTTTGTTTTTGCCAAAGGGGATGACTATACACTTTTTGGCATTTAGCTTGAGGCCATGTCTCTGGCACCAGTTGTCTGTTTCTATGAGGCCTTTTTGGAGGATGCTTGTGTCGGCTGGAGAGTCGATTATGGCACCCAGTTTGCAGTCATCTGCGAACTTGGTCGGCCACAGTCCTTCTGTGTTGGCCTGTACCTCCAAGAAATATATACCGAACAAGAGAGGTCCCAGGACTGAGCCTTGTGGGATGCCACTTGTAACTGGTTTGGAGTCTGACATGGCTCCAGCAATTCTAACCATGTGGGTTCTGTCCTTGAGCCATCTAGTGACATAGAGGTTTATATTTAAGCTGGTGAGCTTATCTATAATGCCCGAGTGGGGTATTGTATTGAAGGCTTTTGCGAGGTCCAGGTAGGCTGTGTGGACCACCTTCCCCTCGTCAATGGCCTTGGTGACTGTTTCAAAGAAATTGACCAGGTTTAAGAGGCAGGATCTGCCCTTAACAAAGCCGAACTGGGTAGGATCCAGTGTCTGTAGGTCCCCAATATCTTTATTTATGAGGTCCATGATGATCCTTTCCATAGCTTTGCAGATCAAGCTAGTCAGGCTTATGGGGCGATAGTTTACAGGATCCATTGAGGCACCACACCTCTGTGGAGAGGGACCACTGTTGCTGTACGCCACTCTTTGGGTACATATCCTGTAGTAAGGCTGAGACTGAACAGTAGTTTTATGTTTGGGTTTAGCTCTTCTTGGAGTTCATGTAGGACGCAGCCCAGGACACCGTCTGGTCCCATTGATGCTGTGTTTTTTGCTTTGGAGAGGGCGGTTCTTACCTGAGCATCTGAGATGTCAGGGGGGCATCACTCTGCTGGGATAGATATTTCCCCTTTTGGTGGGGAGGGGGGGGGGAGTTTGCGCTAAACCTGTCAGCTAGGATGTTGGCAATGTTTGTGGGTTTGGTGTATTTTTTGTCATTTTGGACTAATTCTGAGCATATCTGGGAATTCCCACCCAGGTTCCTAATATAACTAAAGAAAGCCTTGTGATTATCCTTAGTGTCCTGTGCAATTTTTCTCTCGAAGCTGGCCTTAGACGATTTTATGAGTGCCCGTAGTTTTTTGCTAATACTGATCAGAGATGCCTTCCCTTTTTGGGATTTTGCTCTATCATGTAGTAGCTTCCTCCTTCTATTGTATAGTTTGTTTATGGCTGGGGTCCACCAGACAGGACGTCTGCCTTTGGGGGATTGGGTCTTGGTTTTATTTGGGATTGCAAGATCCATGCATTCCTGAAGGTGTTCATAGAATGCGTTTATAAAGGATTCTGCAGTCTGGGCCGTATTTTCCACAGGCCCAGGGCTTTAAAGGATTCCACCTTGGTTTTGAGGAGTGTGAAATTTGCTTTAGAGAAGTTTTTCACTGTGGTTTTCTGGGCAGGGCGTGGGGTCGGGATGTGAATATCCAGTGAGATTAGTTTATGGTCTGATCTTACCAGTGAGGGTTACACTTCTGGTCTGGACAATAGAGTCCCCATGTTGGTGATGATCAGGTCCAGTATGTTTTCCCCTCTTGTGGGAGTGGTAACAAGTTGTTCCATAGCATTTGAGTTTATAAATTCTAGGAACCTTTGGGCTAGGGTGTTGGAGCTAGAGTAATGCTCCCAGTCTATGTTTGGGTAGTTGAAGTCGCCCAATATAATGGTGTTTGGAGAGACCTTCATATTTTCCAGTGTTCTCAGAAAGGCCGAGTGCGGTTCCTGGGTTTGGGAGGGTGGTCTGTAACAGGCTATAAACTGGAAGGCAGTTTTACCCACTGTTAGTTGCACATGAATGGTCTCTGATGCTTCGTGCTGTGCCACCAACCTGAAGGTGTGGGTATCTTTGACGAATATTGATACTCCCCCTCCTTTTGTGGTTCGGTCCAAGTTTTGGGGCCGAAAAGCATGGTATGAGGTATAACCTGGTAGTGCTGGGGTGCTCTCAGGAGCCTTGAACCAGGTTTCTGTTACTGCACATATATCGATGTTCTCCATGCTAAGGAGAGTTTTGAGTGCGTGCATCTTGAGATTTAGACTTCTGGCGTTGAGTAGCATTACTCTTAGTTTCTTATCCCTTGTGATACCTATGGAGGTGGGTTTGTCTTTTGAGCCTTGCCTAAAAAAGGCACTATGGGGGTAGCAAGAGCCTTTGCCAATATCCGAAAGCCCAGGGGTGACAGGTGCAAGCCGTCCCTAGCGAAGCATCATGGCTTGTCGATCATGTCATCCCAGGCTGACAGGCATTGGATCCCCTTTGAATGACACCAATACTTAAGGCAATTGTTGAAATTGATCATCTTGTCTTCATATTGTGGCATCATTCTTGGTGAGGGTAAGATGCTACTCAAGGTCAGGGTCGTACCGGCCTGGGCTACATGCTCAGAGAGCTCCTCTATGTCTCTTTTCATGTAGTCCAGGGAGGTACGTCTCAGGTCATTCACACCAGCATAGACAATGACTGAGTCATATTTGTACTTGCCTTGGAGTGACCTGAGTGCTTGTGTTATGTGGCGGATCCTAGCGCCCGACAGGCACCTCACCGTGACCTTCTCCTTGTTCAGCCTGGTGAGCAGGACATTAGTGTGCCTGACGATAGAGTCACCTATTACAAGTGTATCAGGTGTGTTCTTTAGCCTTAAGGGCTGTGACTGTTCTGCACACTGGCTTTGTGAGCTATGTGTTGCATGTGTTTTGTTTTGGGGTAGCGGTTGCTTGGGTGTCTGCTTTGGAGGTCTCTGCTGCTTAGGCAGATTTTTATTTAGAGCCTCCGAGTATGTTTTTGTGTGTTTATGTGTTTGGTTTGCTGTCGTGGTAGGTCTATGTGAGACTGGAATTGTAGTGAGTGTGGTTTCCTTCTCCTCCTGACTGGTTACGCCAGTACTGAGTTGAGAGAGCTTAGCCTCCAGTTTGGCTATATGGTTGCATCTCTCACATGTGTTGGAAATTTGTTGGGAGGAGGAGAGGGCTGTCTGTGTACATGAGGCAGTTGTAACATTGCCTCAAGATTCCCAGATTCACCAGCTGGACCGGAGAGGAGATTGACAACTGACCTTTGGACATGCTAGAATACTATTGGGAATTCCTTTATAATTGAAAAAAAGGGCCAGTGGGGAACAAGGTACTCAAGGGGAGTTTGTGAGAGTGTAGTGCTTTTAATTTTTTTAGTGCTGACTTAGCGAGCAAGTGCCAGGTAACTTAAATGTAATGTGTTACAGGTAACTTAAATGCAAAAACGACAAACAGTAACTTTCTTTCAAGTGAAACAAGGAAACAAGTACAGTAAGCAATGCAGATATCACTAGGGATCCACAGAAGCGCTGAAAAGCCGCGTTTTAGGTGAAATTAGCGTTTCAGGTAAATAAGCAAACAAACAACAAGCATACAAACAAAGATAGATTCAGCAGGCCTGGATCTAGTCTATGCTACAACAAACAAGGTGTACCAATTTCAGTAAGAAACAGTTCAAATATGCAGGCACTATAAGCCTTTAACCAGAAATTCCCAGCTCAGAAGGGCAGAGTCCAGCCTCTCCTCCCACAAGAGTGCAGACCACGAACCTTCTTGATGTAAAATAACTGGCCTGAAGCCCAAGTGCTTAAACCAGAACTAATACACTTTTAGAATAACAGACACTGAGCCCTCAATCAGCAGTTCCCAACTTAGAAGGATGTAAGTTACCTGTCCTGCCACCACAGTGCAGGCCACAAACCTTCTTAATGTAAAACAACTGGTCTGAAGCCCAAGTGCTTAAACTAAAAGGCTTAGAATGAGTTACACCAAGCAGTAATAAATACAACTGAGTACGTTTAAGATGACGCAAAAGCAAAATAAAGTAGGAAGAAACACAAATACAGTAAAAGCAGATAAAAAAAAAAAAGTGGAAAGAGAGAAAGGAGTAGCAGAAACTAAGCTGATTGGCCTTCTCAAATGTTCTCCCTGTACTGGGTAGAATGAGGTAATGACACTAGACTGGGAGGAGGGTCCCAGATCAAATTTACACTAGGGGCGGGCAACTGCAAAGCCACCAACTATAAAAACACTATACCAACAGGGAGGGATGGTGGGAAAACTGCAGAAATGTTTCTCACACCTGAAAAGCAGCAGTGAGCCTGTAAATGAAAGTTTTAAATGGCTAAAGGAGCCTCTAGAAAAAAGAGTTTAACTGCAACAAGTTATTACAAACAAACAACCCAACAGATGCTTAATAAAAGTGGACAATTTCCAGTTAATACCCAACACACAGTGAAACTAGCTAGAAAAATACACAGTACACAAAGTGCTATAAATAACAAAGAAATAAAAAACAAAAGAAGGTGTTGAAGGTGTTACAAGTCTTAGCAAACATCTTAAGCCTAGGATATTCTCTGGCCAAGGTCCACCTGGCTGCTCTTTCAGATTTTTATAAGTGACAAACTCTTCATCTCTGGCCTTGAGGTTCGTACAGTAAAGCACAGAGAAGACATGAAAGCAATTTCTGTGACAAAGCATTCAGTTAATGACTGCTACTTGGAAAGAATAAGGGAAAATAGCTGCTATAGTTGGTGTTGGTTGGGGAGGCAAACAGGTCACAGAAGGGTTCTATCAAGTGGTAAAATACCAAACTGACCACTGACTAATACAGCAAACATTAGTGATGCATCACTAAATATAAAATGAGCTTTTTCACCAGCAAAATGCTCTGACCTAGAAATGTATTACTATAAGAAAATAGCAAGATAAAAATCTTATCCTCAGATCTCTTTATCCTCAGGGCCTCTCAAACGAGGAGGAAAGAGAAAATTCCAACCTGCTTGCTGATATACCAAACCACTGCTATGTTGTCCAACAGAAAGTCCTGTAGAGCCTGCAACTTAAAGAAAACTGCCCTTAGCTCCACTACACTGATGTACAATGTGGCCATTTCATGTGGCCAACTTCCCCGAACCATCTGCCTTAAACAATACCCCTTCCCCCTAGCACACAAAGGATCCTTGGTAACTTTAAGTGCACACGGAGGGACCAATGTCTGAAATAGGACTTCACTGTACTCTGAATGTTTACTAAAGAATCCACATATATTTGACAAAGGGTACCAAGAATACTGTGGCTGACATCCGGTCTAGAACTTATAGACACAATGGAGTTGTCACTTTGTGCAAAAACAGAAGATAAACATTGCACTGGCTGCTCTGTATAAAGACAACATAGAGAGGTTCCACATAGAGTTGGCGCCCTATAAATCAATGTGCATGTGATGGGTTCGAGTGATACTTCATGGTGCTCAGTGAAATTCCAAATGACCTGAAGAGAAGGAGCAAGTGACCCCCTGGTTTGTGTCAACTACTACTTTGTTATAGATGTTAGCAGCCATTTATCCAGCTAGGAGGAGACAATGGTTCCCTTTAGCCTGAGGTAGGCTGAGACAACTACTGTGCATTTGTCAGAGAACCTGTAAGCTGTATTCAGAACACAAGGGAGGTCTGGGAAGTGGTAATAGTTGGCTTTTACCCTGAAGTACATGAATCCTCTGGATATATTGCCTTTTTTATTTATAGAAATGTATCCTGGAGATCTAACAAGCTCATCTAGTCTCTTTCCTGTAAGAACTGAAGGATGGACTGCATTTGGCTTTCTTTACAAAAAAATGTTTCGCTGCTGTGATTCATTACTGATCTTTGGCCCTCTGTTTTCCTGGGGAGAAAAAAGGGGTCTATATCAAAACTTCGAATAAGTAAAATGTCGAATGTTAAAACATCGAACCCACAACATCGAATGATGAAAATAGCAAAGCCCCTGAACATCGAAATCTTACCTAGGGCAAGATTTCAGTGGGCCGTTCCGTGGCTTCGCTATTTCCTCCACTGTGGTGCGAGAGTTACACACCTTAGAGTTAGGGTGCGGATTAAGGTAAATGGATAGTAATGTATGTATGGTGTAGTGTAGGGTTGGGTTTTGTTAACTGTTTGTGTGTGTATTAATTGCTTTGTTTGTGTATAGCTTCGTAGGTTAGTGTGCGATAGTTAGAGACCTTAGGGTTAGGGTGCGTGTTAAGGTAAGTGGACAGTTAGTAATGTATGTATGGTTTAGTGTGGGGTTGGGTTTTGTTAACTGTATGTGTGTGGTTTATTTATTTTGCTGTGCTTGTGTTGTGTGCGTGTGTTTCTTGGAACAGCAAATTTTTCCCAGGGAAAAAAATTTGCTATACTGAGCGATGTTTTCAATATTCTAAATTCCAAGTTCGAACATATGGCATTCGATATTTTGGAATTTCGGATATATGCTATAGACCCGAAAAAAAAATATGTGGTAAACTCCAAACCCCTTTTTCTAATAGGTTTGCTACTTCTCACTTTCATTTGGCTGCCTCCTTTTCACTGAGTGGAACATCTGGAAGGAGAAAGGAAGCAGACTTGACAAGAATTAAATAGAACAGTGTAGACTTTAGATATTATCTCCCTGATGCAATTCCCCTACATGCTGACCTATCACACAAACCAGGTAATGGCAACCCCCTTACTGCCTCAAGAGGGGAACACTCAAGCAAATCTTAAAGGGTTATATGCAGTTGATCCCCAAGGAGGAACTGCAGAAGCCCTGGTTCTGTGGACCATTTCTGCCCCTGAAAGTAGCACCCGTCTTGAAAACCAAGCGGTCTGCATTTTTTTATCAGTGTTCTACTGAAACTGGGGCTGTTGGGTCTTCATGAATCACAGGTTCCTTGTAGTCCTCCATTTATGAGAAAAAGAAGTTATGCACTTACCATAATGTTCAATGTTTGTAGTTCATCTCACCCTTCATTCTTACACTTGGAATTGGAGCTGAACCTCGGCTCCAACTCGGCCATTATCTAGCTCAAAATCTTCTGGTTGGCTTGTGGCTAGGAGGTATCCCATAATGCACTACTAACGTATCCCAGATCTTGTTTGCTGCAAGGAGAAAATGTACAGACAAAAAAAACATGTAGAAAGGACTCAACATAACTATAAGGCAGTAGTCACTCTACCCTCAGGTCCTCAAGGAGGTGGCAAGAGGGAGGGTTTGTAAGAATGAAGGGTGAGATGGACTACAAACATCGAACGTTTTGGTAAGTACATAACTTCTTTATGTTCTGTAGTCCTATCTCGCCTTCATTCTTACACTTGGGACAGCGTCCCCAGTACCTTTATCTTGGGACGGTCACTGGAAAATGCTCCTGAGTACTGTGGAACCAAAGGAAGACCTGTTCCTGGAAGCCATGTCCAATTTGTAGTGAGTAATGAATGTATGAGGTGAAGCCCATGTTGCTGCTGCACAGATGCTATCTATAGGAATTTTTGCATGAAAGGCTACCGAGGTAGACACAGATCTGGTAGAGTGACCTTTCACCTTGAAGGGAAGATCTTTGCCACTGGATGTATAGACAAAGGAAATGCAGCTGGAAATCCAGTGAGACAATGTGGTTTTAGAAACTGGAAGGCCCTTTCTTGCATCTGAAAAGGAAATAAACAATTAATCTGACCTTCTGAAATTCTTAGTTCTGTCAAGATAAAAACGCAATTGTCTATGCACATCAAGTTGGTGAAATCTGCACTCTGCCTTGTTAGAAAAATTAGGGAAGAAAACAGGTAATTCAATGGACTGATTAATATTGGCCTGAGAAGAAACCTTAGGAACAAAAGAAGGGTTTGTCCATAAGGAGACCCTATCTCTGTGAAACACCAAATAAGGGGGCTTAATGGAAAGGGCTTGCAGTTCAGAGACCCTCCTTGCAGATGTAATAGCCACTAAAAATATAGTTTTCCACGTTAAAAACTTAAGGTCACAAGTTGCTGAAGGTTCGAAAGGGCCTGAAGTAAGTTTATGGAGTACAAAATTCAAATCCCAGGGTGCCACCAGATCCATGACTGGAGGTCATAATAGGGTGGCCCCTTTAAGAAAAGCTCTACACAGTCTATGCACCATAAGGTTAGGGTCATTAGCCAACTAAAAGATAGAAATAACTGCCAGTTGAACTTTAATAGTGGCAGCTGCTGAGCCTTGATGGAACAACTGAGTAAGAAACTCTAAAATGGCAGAAATGGGAGCTGTATAAGGATCGAGGTTTCTCTCACGGGCCCAAAAGGAGCACCTTTTCCATTTACTGGTATGTCTTTCTGGTAGAAGGTTTGTGAGAAGATGTCATAATATGTATAACATCAGGAGAAAAATCATGAAGCCTGACTAGGAATGGAATTGGAGCAGTCAAGCTGTCAAATTGAGGGTGTGGAAACAGAGATGGAACACTCCTGACATGTGCGTCAGCAAATCTGGCACTGGGTCCAGAGTCCACGGTTCGTCCATTATATGAGGTCTGAGGAAGGGAAACCAAAGCTGTAAAGGCCAGTAAGGAGCAATTAGGATCATTTTGCTTCCCAAGGATATTGCTTTCTGAATTACCTTCGATATCAGGGGGAATGGGGGAATGTTGGGAATGCATAGAGAAGTCCTGAGGGCCAATCATGAACGAGTGCATCTCTGGGTGCCTCCCCTTCCAGGGGAGTTGGTGTGAAATAGCTGCTGCATTTGGCATTTAGGAAGGTGGCAAATAGATCGCAGCAAGGTTGACCCCATTTGCGAAAAATCTGTTCCGCAATGTGTGTTCAGAGACCACTCGTGAAGCATCAGAATAGCCCTGCTGAGCCTGCCAGCTATCATGTTGGTTTTCCCCAGAATGTGTGTTGTGACCAGAAAACATTGGGAAGACACTGCCCACTCCCACACTCGAAGGGCCTCTCTGCAAAGGGGATAAGATTTGGTCCCTCTTTGCTTATGTACCACACCACTGATATATTGTTCGAGTGGATCACAATCTTCCCTAGAGGGAGAAAGGTGTGAGGTGCTTGCAATGCCAGAAGCACCGTGCTCATCTCCAAGATGTTGATATGCAAATGAGCCTCGTGTTCCTGCCACATGCCTTGGACTGTCTCCCTAGATAATGCCCCCCACCCTATCTGGGAGGCATCCGTGGTCATGGTGGCAACAGGAGGGGACGGAACATATGCTCTGCCTGTGGTTAGATGGCTGGACTGGGTCCACCAGCTAAGATCCTGTTTGCACAATTCTGTTATCAGGATGGGGTGAGAAAGAGGTAGATGCTGCCGTGACCATTGGGCAAAAAGTAACCACTGTAGAATCCTCATGTGCAGTCTGGCTAATGGGACTAATGTTATTGTAGAGGACATCGTCCCTAACAACTTGAGCACCATCTTTGCTTTCGCTTTCCTTAGAGGAAGTAAGTTCAAAATTTGTTCCCTGGGGTTCTGAATTCTCTCTACGGGAAGGTAAGTCCTCATTGAGACGCCATTTATTTCGACGCCAATAACATACACATGCTGAGAGGGCGATAATGCAGATTTTTGCCAGTTTACTGTAATCCCCAACTGCAAGCAAGTTGAAATGGTAGGGTCCCTGGCCTGTAACAGTAGATGCCTAGTGGAGGCAGTCAGGAGCCAGTCATCCAGGTATGGAAACACTTGGAATCCCAGACATCTCAACTGAGCCGTTACCACTGCCATGCATTTGGTGAACACCCTGGGGGCTGTGGTGAGACCAAAGGGCAGGGCATGAAACTGGTAATGACTGGCCCCCAGCTGGAAGTGTAAGTGACTCCTTGATGCTCTGTCCATTTTGATATGGTAGTACGCATCTTGGAGATCTACGGAACCCATCCAAATGTCTTTCCCTAACAACGGGAGTATGGATCGTAAGGTGACCATTCGGAACTTGGACTTCTGTACAGATTCGTTCAATTTGCTGAGATCCAAGATGGGTCTCAAGTACCCTGTTCTTTTTGGCACCAAAAAGAATCTGGAATAAGTCCCTAATCCGACTTGGTCTGTGAGGACGGGTTGGATGACTCTCTTTATGAGCAACTTTTGGATTTCTAGAGTTGCTGAATGGGTGGAACATCTGGGATTTGTCTGATCCGAGGAGGGGGAGAAAAGAAAAGAATATGGTAACCTTTGGTAATTATCCTTAATATCCACTTGTCTTGAGTGATACCATGCCAGGCTTCTGGGTAGAAGGATATACGGCCCCCAACTGGCTCCAGAGATGCACAGTCGGGCATCCTTTCAGGAGCGCTGATAGGGACGACCAGGAAAGGAATTGTAGTCTCCCTGGTTCTGCAGGCCTCCTCTGCCTCTAGGGCAGAGTCTACCTTTATTTCTTCCTCCTCTGCCTCTGGAGAAGGAATTACCTTGTGCGTCCTAGAAATACCTCTGTGACTTCTTGAACCACATTTTACCGCCCTTCTGCCCTTTGGGATAGGTTCTAGAAGGAATGGAAAAATGGACTCTCACAGCAGACAGGGTTTTCCCTTCCTGTTTGCACCTGATGAGTGTGTCCTTTACCTTGGTTCCAAACAATGAGGATCCATCAAAGGCAGCACTGGTAAATGTAGACTTAAAGGAGTCTGCAAAGTTACACAAGCGCATCCAAGAGTGTCTTCTGAGAGAAACTCCTGAACCCGCTGCCCTACTCGCTCCATCAGCTGCGTAAGATATCAGCCTGACATCTGTACGTTAACCTTCTCATATACCACTTCAGATACGTTACCTTGCAGAGTCTCTCCCAATTCTTTTAGGAGATCTCTCTGGAGCCTTGTGAAATGAGACAAGTAGTTCAGTGATCTAAGTGTAAAAGCCACTGAAGAAAATATATGCTTCCCATACCTATCCATCGTTCAAGACTCCTTGTTTGGTGGATGGACAGTGGAGGAAGTTTCAGCAAGTTCCTTTTTGGGGGCTGCTGCCACCACCATGGCATCTACTGGCACGCCCTTTGTAAGAAAGTCTTTGTCCTGAGGTGCTGACAAAAATTTATTAGGTCTTCTAAGAATCGGTTCCACACAATCAGGAAATTCCCACACCTCTCGAATCACTAGATCCAGTAACTCATCAAAAGGTGAAGACGCCCCAAGAGGTGGAGGGTTGAGACCCGAAAGCTTTCAGGTACACTGACTCCTCATCAGAAAGGGATGTGGTGGGCCAGCCACCTCTCTGTTTCAAGATCTCAAGGATATCTGTGAAGGAGATATCAGAGGACGACTTGGGGGACCCTTCTGACTCCTCGAGGTCAATGTCTGATGTAATGGACTCATCGGGGGAGAAAACATGTTTCCTCTTACAAGTTTTCTTCCAAGGTGGCTCCTCAGAAGGATATTCTGGAGAGACCTTGGAAGACTGGGGACCACTCATGGAGGTTGCTTTTGCCTGCGAGTCTCTGCTGTGTTGGGTAAGAAAGGGAGCGGAGACTGAAGTCAGCGCTTTGGGTGAAGACTGTCGGTACCTCTGGTTGAAACTGAAGACCTGGACAGAATACTCCTCATCATCACGAAGGCAGGTCTTCCTGGCTCCAAGGATGACCCCCCCCCCCTGCTCCGAAGATGCAGAGGCAGTCCTCGGAGCCGAGGATATAGGCTCTGAGGCAGATGTGGGGTCCAAACTCATCCGAGCCGAAGCACCAAGAGGTAGGCTCAGAATCAAAGAAGTTCAGGTCCAAGCGTCCCCCCTCAGGCCCAACTGGAGAGCTGAGGACCCTAGACCCAACGGATGGCACCGAAGGTGTAGGTGCGGGTATCGGAACCAAGAGACCAACTGAGGTAGCTGGAACCGGCCATTCCACAACCTGAGGCACCAACATATCTGGCTCCAAAGTGCCAGAGTGGCTCGGAGGAGGAACATCGACAGGGTGTATGGGCACATTAGGCTCAAGAGCCGACTGGGATGGAGCCGAATGTAAATTTGCCAGTGCCGAAGTCTGAAGTAGTCTGCGCACCACTCTCTCAATGTCCTCATCAGAAAGGCTCTTAGAGGACCTGGAGGATAGAGTGGGGGACCTAGATCAAGAAAGATAGGCGACCTAAGAGTCGGGGAGACCGGTCGGAGTTCAGCTGACTGGCTCAGAGACACAGACTCAGTTATCGGCTCCAAAACTCCTGGAGCTGAAACGGATGGATCCACAATAGAAACCTCTGTCAGCACCGAGACCAGTGGAGCCGACGAGGATGTAGTCAGTTTGGCAACTCTGTCTGGCAGCTCAGACGACACAGAATGAGTGGAAGAGTGCCTTTTAGTAGATTTGGCTTTGTCTTTCTTGGAGGATGGAGACTTAGAGCTGGAAGATGAAGAAGCCAACTCATCCTCAAAATAATGCTTTAATAGTCCTTTTAAGATAAGTTTGTTCTTTCTCTTGTGAAGTACATAGGGACTAAAGGCATGACAAAACAAGCAAGACTCTTGGAGGTGAATAGCACCAAAGCAGTACACACAAAGTTTGTGCTCATCCGTTAAAAACATTTTCTGGGCACAGTTTGTACATTTTTTAAAGCCCGAAGGCTTGTGATCCTTAGTATCCTTAGACATTAGTACAATAAGCAACTAAATGTAATAATGAACAAGGACTACCTCCAAACGGTTAGTCCTGAGGCAACAGCAGACAGACAGAGGACTAGGTCCTCTAACTTAAACGGGCCTAGCCCTAAGAGATGAAGATAGAAAGAAACAGAGGACTAGGTCCTCTAATTTAAACAGGCCTAGCCCTGGAAGAAGACACAAACAGAACAGAGGACTAGGTCCTCTAATTTAAATGGGCCTAGCCCTAGGGGAAGAGAAAAAACAATAACAATTAGCACAGCAAGAGAAAGCGAAACAAGGATACAACAAGGCCAACAGAAGGATGGCCAATCAAAGCAGAAACAGTACAGACAATGCAGCAAATTGTCTAAAACGGACACGGACTGTACTAAAACACTAAACCAGAGAATACAATTATTCTTAGTCAGCAAATAACTAGAAAAAAAAACGTATAGAAAAGTTTTCACTTGGCCACTGCCAAGAAGCAGAACATCTGAGCTCAACGAGTGGCAAACGAGATATGGGATACGTTAGCAGTGCATTATGGGATACCTCCTAGCCACGAGCCAACCAGAAGTTTTTGAGCTGGAGAATGACAGTGTCGGAGCTGAGGTTCGGCTCTGATCCCAAGTGTAAGAATGAAGGCAAGATAGGACTACAGAACATCATGTTTTTTTAGTTAGTGGAAACCTTTGCTCCCATCAGCAGTAAGTTTGGTCCTTTCCTTTTCATTCTACTGCAGCTTTTCATTTATCTAAGACTCAGAGAATGCTGAACCATTATAAGGGCACTGCTAAAGGATGTCTTTAAACTGGCTCTGGTAATTAATATAAATAATTACTTACCAAATCAGCCCAAACCACAGACTCTGTCAGGGGAGTGGACCGCTAAGTTGTCTTCAACAGATTCCTTTTGAGGATTGCAGCATCCAGAATGTAGTTGACTAAGGACACCCTACTCCAATAGTGCCACTCCTTGGGAGGTAGTAAGACCTTACCTGATTTCCATGGAACAGGCTGTATCATTACTGACTCATGCCAAGCCATCCACAATTTCAGGGAAGCTAGGCTCTTTGCAAGGGGAACCCACACAAAAAGTTGGAGGAGCACAGTGGTTAAGCCTCCAGCAGGATTGTTTATTCAGGAGAATCTGGGTTGGAGGGCTAAGAACCCTTTGATGCATAAGACTGAGGATCGTTGCTAAACCTTTGACCATCAGGAATATGGGGGAAGACAGGAAGACATTCGCCTCATCTAAATGTGGGGGCAGGCAGGGGAATTCAGATGCTTCCTCATACATCTCATCTTCCTGGGCACATTTGGAGAGCTGTCATCTAACTACAAGGAGCAGGACTTCAAAGTTGATGCCTTCCTGTCTCTGTGAAGACTGACATGCTGCCTTTCCAGGAAGATGATAACTGGGCCAAGGTCTCAGATCAATGAGCATCACTGGGTGGAGCTGACACTAATGTTGACTCCACTGGGGCATCTTCCATTACCAGGGGACTAGCTCGGCAGTGAAGTCCATCTCTCTGTTACTGGCATTAAAAAGCCTGACATCAAGGCAGTCAACATTTCTGAAGACCCAACACTGAAAGGAACCAAATGGACTCCTGACACTGACATTGTTAAGGAAGACTTTGGTGGTGTGATCTTGAAAACCGACATGGTACGCACGCGCGCTCGTACACACACACACACACACACACACACACACACACACACACACACACACACACACACACACACACACACACCATCAGTGTCAACTGTTCAGCACTGAGAGCATAAGCTCTACTGACTGTGGTCACCAGCAAAGAGTGAGAGGCCAGTAAAGAGGCAGAAGTTGGTACTGGTGCTCATCTAGGAGTCAACAGATGGGATACCAACTCCAAATCTCCAGGTAAAAAGCAGAAATGAACAGGAATGCTCCTACTCTTGTCTACCTCAAGAAAAAGGAGTAAGACAGGACACCTCTTTCAATCCAAACTTTGATTGGTACCTTCAACACCTTTCCCACATCAACTTGTATTGGAGGTTGCACAGAGACTTGCAGGACCTAAATGGGGTAACCAGTGAAGGTCTGGACATTAAAATATTCACAAAAAGTAATTTCCTGAGGAAAACCTCCTTACATGTTTCCTAGAAGGATCAACTAGAATGGACACCTCTAAATGGGAAACTCCCTTGGTAGACCTTGTCCTGAAATTCTACACATTTTGAAGATCTCTTGTGGAGAGCAGCTCCAATCTAGACACCTTAAATGGGGAAGCCAAGTCAGTTTCCATGGAGGCAGATCCTTCAACACTTTTTAATTTCCGTCTAAATCCGGCTCAGAGGAACCAGAATCAGCCCAAAACAATCCCTTAAGGATTCACTTACTCTTGCACTCCTGTGGAGTCCTGGAGTCAACATTTACAAATTTTGCAGATGACATTCTGATGCTTAACCTCCATGGCACAATTCAGAGGAAACATGGGTTCTATGGGGAAATTTTGTGACTTCATCTGTAACATTTCAAAAGCCAACAGACTTCTTTATCCATTTTGCCTAACTAAATTAAAGCCAATAAATTGCCTATAAAGTACAGTTGTGTACACTTACCATAAATGAAGATGTTAGAGTGTATTCACTGTTGCGGTCATTACATTTGGGTAATCTGCTGGCAGGTTGCCCTCAGTCTGCCTGAATTCCAAAGTCTTGGGTCCTGCGTCAGTTGCTGTCTTCTCTTCCATGACGTCAGGTCGTCGGGGGTATAAAACATGCAGCCGACGACATTTTCTTTAGTTTTTCTTGCCCCCGATGTCAGGTGCCCCGAAAAAGGTAGCAATATTATATAAATATATAAATACATGCATCAATATAAACTTTACCTTCATCTACAAGCAAATACACCACATAGGTTGTAGAAGATAGTGAAGGAAAGATAAATTTCAGAATGACAGGGGGATGGCAGGAGGGTTACCTGGACTGCAACAGTGAATACATTCGAACATCTACATTTACGGTAAGTGTACACAACTGTACTATGTTCTTCATGTTTCACTGTTGCAGTCATTACATTTGGGTAGAATCCCAAAGCTATGGTTGGGAGGCTGGAGCTAAACAGCATTAGGTGCGGCTATAAGGCCCTGCAGCACTGCAGTGGCAAAGCCTACCCTGGACTTAGAGTAGAGAGGCAAATGGCAATGCTTTCTAAAGGTGTGAACAGAACTCCAAGTAGCAGCCTATAGAATGTCTTTGGTTGGTATTCCTCTGAGAAAGGCTGCTGAAGTAGCTGCAGCTCTGGTGGAATGAGACATAATGCCCATGGGCACACGTTTACCATGGTGTAAGTAGTAGAAACGGATGCAGTGGCTTATTCACTTTGAAATTGTCTGCTTTGAAATAGCCTTTCCTTCTAATCCTGCAGCATATGACACTAGTAATTGCTCAGTTTTTCTTAGAGCTTTAGTCCTGCTCAAGTATAATCTTAGCTGTCTGTGTACATCCAAGGAATGCAGAATTCTCTCCCCTTTGTTCTGCGGATTTGGATAAAAAGTTGGCAGATGAATCGTTTGGTTAAGAGCCACACTGAAAATCACTTTAGACATAAAAGTAGGATTTGTCCTCAGAGACACCCTGTCCGGGTAAAATATGATAAAAGGTTCTACAGCCATGAGGGCCTGTAGCTCTGAAACTCTTCTTGCTGAAGTAATTGCTAGTAGCAGAGCTGTCTTCCATGATAAGAACTTTATATCAGCGGGTAGCAGCTGGTTCAAATGGAGGCAGGGTGAGCTTTTCCAACACATAATTGAGGTCCCATGCAGGTAATGGTGATCTTCTAGGGGGCCTTAAATTTTTGGCTCCTCTAAGATACTGCTTTAGTAAAGGATGAGAAAAGATTGGTGGCTCTGTGTTGTAATAAGCTGAAAGGGCAGAGACATGGATTTTGATTGATGAGAAAGATAGGCCATTGTCAAGCATCTCAGTTAAGTATTTTAATATCTGAGGAATATTTGGTTCTGCTGTATCATTTCCTTGTGCTTGATTCCAAGCACAGAATCTCTTCCACTTGTCAGCATAAGATTTTCTAGTACTAGGCCTTCTGGCTTCCAAAATATCCATCACAGCTTTACTGAGAGGTGTTGTTTGTATGATTACATGATTAGCCATGCTGCCAGGTTTAGAGTCTGTAGTTGATTGTGCAGGATCTGATTGTTTTGTTGGGACAGTAGTTGTGGTCTTTGAGGCAAGGTCCAAGCTGGGTATTGAGACAAGTTCCTTAGGATTGGGTACCAGTATTGGCGGGGCCAGTCCGGGGCAATTAATATCATCTTTGGCTTCTCTTGTCTGACTTTTAGAATGATCTTGGGTAGAAGAAGCAGAGGAGGAAAGGCGTAAACTGATAGGTTTTTCCAACTGAAGGATAGGGAGTCCACTTTCCATGCTTTTCTGTGATAAGTCCTTGTGCAGAATCTTTACAATTGATAATTTTGAGGAGAGGCAAATAGATCTATGTCTGGGCTCCCCCATTTCTCTGTTATCATGCTGAAGATTTGTGGATTTAGTTTCCACTCATAAGGATCCATAAGGTTTCTGCTTAAATCGTCTGCCAGAGTGTTTTGTTTTCCTGGCAGGAATTGAGCTTGAAGATGTATTTGGTAGGTCAAAGCTGTGTCCCACAGTGCCATGGCTAATCTGCAAAGGTGGTATGTGTGTGTGCCCCTTTGCTTGTTTATATACCACATGACTGTGGTGTTGTCCATCTTTATCAGTAATTGTCCTGGATGAAGTAAGTCCTTGAAGGCTGTTAAGGCATTATGAACAGCTAGCATCTCTTTCTGATTGATATGTAGATGCATTTGTTTTGGTGCCCATGTGCCCTGAATGCATCTTCCTGCCATGTGGGCCCCCAGGCATAATCTTATGCATCCTTTGTTAAGGTTTGGCTGGCAGGGGGTAGAGTGAAGGCCGTCCCATGTTTTGGTGACAGGCCTTTGCCCACCATAGAAACTCCTGTTGCAGGCAAGGAATGAGAGGAATCATTGTTTCCAGACTGTGCGAACGTTGACTCCATAAACTTTTTAGGTACCACTGAAGTTTCCTCATATGCAGTCTTGCATATAGAATTAGTAGGATGCAGGATGCCATGTATCCCAGAGCCTGCAGAATTTGTATTGCAGAAGACTGGGTTTTTGTTGCCATCAGTTTGAAGTAAAGTAGACAGTTGCCTTTGTTTGTCTGGCGTAAGGTAAGCCATCTGAGCAGTTGTATTCAAGCTTGCACCCAGGAAAGTTATCTTTGGAGAGGGTACCAGTTGTGATTTATTTTTGTTTATTGTGTACCCTAGGCATGTTAGAAGCCTTTTCACAAATGCCAGGTGTTGAAGAAGAGTGTCCAGTTCTCTGCTTGAATGAGACGGTCGTCCAAGTAAGGATATATTTGTATACTTCTTTGTCTGCAATATGCAATTACTGGTGCCAGGCACTTTGTAAAGACCCTGGGCACAGTAGATAAGCCAAAGGGCAGTGCAGAGAATTGGTAATGCATTAAGCCAGCCTTGAATTTGAGGTATCTTCTGCACGATTGTCTTATTGGGACATGCAGGTATGCCTCTTTTAGATCTAATATCACCAGCCAAGCATTCTTGCCCAGCATGGGCAGAAGCTGCTGCAAAGTCAGCATTTTGAATTTTGGAATGTCCAGGTATGTGTTCAAAATTGATAAATCCAGTATTGGCTGCCAAGCCTTGTCCTTTCTGGGTACCAAGAACAGTCTTGAGTAAAAACCCTTGTCCTTTTTCCTGTTCTGGTACTGGTTGAATGTCCTCTATATCCATGAGGGACATAACCTGTTTCTGTGCCCCTGCCCATTGATTTTTGGGCATATCTGGCCAACCGTTTGCCATTGGCAGAGTGTGGAAAAGGAATCTGTATCCCTGTGATACTATGTTTAGTACCCACTTGTCCTGGGTTATTAATTCTGAGCAAAAAGTGCTATTTCCCCCCCTAAGGGTGCTGTCAAAAGATAAGTGCTTGGTGTAGGCATAGGGAAGTCATTGGGGCTGTTTTCTGTAGATTTGTGCTTTATCTCACCCTGATTTGGAGGTAGATGCGCCCCATTGCTTTGACCTGTATGAATCTTGCGCCTGGTATCTGGAACCCTTTGGGCATCTGGATTTGCCCCTCTGAGCTCTGTCTGACACAGTAAAGGACTAATTTTTGCAGGCCAGTGTCTACTGAATCTTGGTGGTTGCACTTGTAAGAAGTCTTTAACAGTTTGCATAGACTTAGCTTTGTCTTCCATTTTCTTTAAAACCTCTTCTGCCTTAATACCAAACAGAGAATCATGCTGTAAAGGTGCATCTAGCAATTTAGCTTTAACATGATCAGGCAAATTTTGTTCCTTTAACCAGGCATGCCTCCTAATCACAGATCCAGTAACTGCGGCCCTGCAGGAGGCCTCTAAGGAATCAAAACCACATTGCAAATTATGCTTTCCAACTTGTTCAGCTGCATGCAATAATTCCTGCAATTCTTTATTTTCTGCACATTCTGAAATCAACATCATTTTCTGTTTCAGCAATCCCATAACATGTTGTTGGTACTTAAGCATATGAAATTGACAGTTTAAGGCCATGACTGCCAAGGTTGCAGATGTATAAACCTTTTTCCCCATCTGTCTAGTGCCTTTGAATCTCTGTCAGAGGGGGTAGGATTTTTTGCTGTTGAGGCCTTGACTCCCTTTGGACCCTCTGAAATAGTTTCAGGATCAGCAGCAGGGTTTCTAAATAAAAATTTATGCGAGTCAGGGACCCTGTAATATCGGTCAGGCTTACTGGGAACTGGAGGTAAGGAGTCGGGGGTCAAGCTTGACTCCAAAAACACATCATCCACAATGTCTAAAACAGGGGAATGGCTAAAGGCTTACGCTGAGGGAGAAGGAAATCCCTGAGCCTCTTTTTTGATTCTGAGAAGTCTTGACTCTCTCAATGAAAATGTTCCCTCAAAGTATGCAAGGTTTCTCCAAATGAATAATCCTCTGGAGGAGATGCAGATGGAATAGACTCCTCAGCATCAGAATCCTCATAGGGAGGTATAGATAATTCCTGATCAGAAGAGGAATCAGAAGAAATACAAACCTGATCTGAAGATTCATAATCAGTGTCTTGCCTAGGCCTCTTTTCTGGAGGGGGATGAGTACCCCTGATCAAGGTAATAAGGTCTTCAGCCATTTTGATCATCTGTTTTTTAGGCATAGAGGCCTGTGCAAGTGGCTCATGCGTCATTTTTTTAGTTTTAGAAGTTGCCTTTGTCTTTGGTTTTGCAGCTGTCATCTGTTTGATATACAAATGTTGAGGTCTGAATACACCCTCAGAAGCCGGTGCTTGCTCAGCGGCTCCGGACCCATCCGAGGGAGATACATCCGTCGGTCCAATACCTTGAGTATCTTGTGGCATGCCGGACTCCACATGGGTGTTGGTAGAGGCCTGCAACTCGAAGGTAGCGGGTATAAGGGGCTACAAAAGCACCTCACTGAGTACCAACGACTGGCTTAGGAGAAGCTTTGTCGGTTTTGGATCTCGACTGCCTTTCTCTGTCCTTTTCTTTGCGTTTTTTATGTACTCCGGTAGTCGGATTACTATCCGATGACATTTCTGGGTAGTTAAATCTGTTTCCAAAATACTTTGATGCAAAAATATACCGACGCTTAATAGTGTGTTGGTTAAATCTAGCACAAAGCCGACAGCCAGACACGCTGTGATCAGGGCCTAGGCAAGGAATACAGTATAAATGGAAATCCTTATGAGGTATTTGCTTCCCACAAGTAATACAATTATTAACTTTTTCTGACATCGGTAAAAAGCAAGAAAAAAGTTTCCCCAATGGGGTACTTAGCTTTAGTGAAGATTTCGGTTCTGAAACTCAAACTCGAATATTTCAGTAGTCGGCCAACCGGCACTTGTGAAATGCTTCTGCTTCGGGCACCACACGGCAAGAAAGACTGGGAAATGGCGGCGGCTGCATGTTTTATACCCCTGATGACCTGACGTCAAGGAAGAGAAGACAGCAACCGATGCAGGACCCAAGACTTTGGAATTCAGGCCGACTGAGGGCAACCTGCCAGCAGATTACCCAAATGTAATGAACTGCAACAGTGAAATACGAAGAACATCAAACTGTTACAACCAAGAAAAATTCTGAAAACTGGAGAACATTGCCAAATACCAATGGATTTGGCACATTCTAGTAAAATCAAAGCACAATCTGTAAAAGTACCTCAGAAGCTCAATCTGTAAAACTACCTCAGAAGCTCACAATACAAATTTGAAATGCCAAATAAATAAATAAAACCCCCAAATACAGTGACTCACAATAAGCAACAAGAATGCAAGAGATAGGAACCACTACTTGCAAGTAATACAGTAGTCAAATAATAACCTACATAAAGACAAAAGATCAGCTCTAATTAGAATCATACAACTAAAGACAAAAAATCACCATAAAACATACAAAAGCAACAAAAGCATAAAAGAAAATTCATACTCTGTCTAGCAGTATCCTGAGCTACAAGGCTTCCAAGAAACTACTATGATCTGGAGAAAGGGTAAGGTGCATTGTGGGACTGGAGGAAGGAGTTTTAGAGCCTGTGACAGTCTCAAAGGTGCCGGGCAATTGTTGCCCGAAAGATTAATAGTGAACCTGATGAGGATAGCTGAGATATGACATTTTATATGCAGACAGCAGATCCAATGCTTCACAATCCCCTCCTGCCACAACCTGATGTTCTGTATTATACTCAACTTCCACCATGAGTGTTGTGCTGAGCTTCTGCACAATAGACTGCATACAACAATGTCCTACAGCATTTGTCTACTGAGGTGCAATTACATCAGATGGAAAAAGATGTCCACAGATCACCTGAAAAATATCACATTTTTTATTTGTAACATGCCATAGCTAACAAACTGTAGTTATGAGCAACTAAAACACCTGGGTACAATTCAGCATTTTGCTACAAAGAAACACTTGAGTAGTGCAGGAATAATTGCTTTCTGTAGCTGAACTCCCAAAATTACTGCCAGAAAGTTTCGTAATGAAATCTCAAAAGGGGACTGAAATATCTTCCGATAACAGGCACTATAAACATTGGTTCAGAATCCCTCATTGCTTTAACCTTACATTTTTCATTACACACTGTTAATACTGTGGGTGTCGTCTTGAAATTCTGTTCAGCATGCTTAGTGTGTGCGTGAGCGTGTGTTTATGTGTGTATTATATCGCTTTCAACTTTAACTTGTTTCTTTTCAGCCTCTCTTATTTTGTCAAGGGTACAATGTATGGATACATTACAAGTAAGAACGCATTTGTTTTACTTTACTAGCACCGTGATATACAGCAGTAATAACACATCCTCATCTCTCATTTAAAACACATCTGCCTGCACAATGCACAGAGCTATATTTTAATATAACATGCAGTTTACATTGGGTCATTTTATGCAAGTAATAATAAGAACAAAATTGATTTATTTACAATTACTTCTTCAGTACATTCAGCTTCTTTCCATGCATTAATGACAAAGACTGGGGTTCATGCTTTATAGTTCCATCATTTTAACACGGACAATAGAATTAAAGTCATTTTCAGCCACTTCCTGTAAGACCACAGTTCACATGTTTAAGCTATATATAATGGGAGTGATGCTTTTCAGTTTTCCCACTTGTTTATAAATTTATGGGAGTGATGCTTTTCAGTTTTCCCACTTGTTTATAAATTTCACCTTGCTGCAGTTCAAACAACCAGCACCAGTTTCTGGTTTGAGTCCAATGTACGTCTGATTTTTCTAATCAGCATTTCAAGTTATGTAAGTGGGAGCGCAGACTGTAGCATGTGTGTTAGCATGGTTAACTTTAAATTTAGAATAGCTAATGGTCATGAGTACAGTTGTCAATATAGGGAATTGCTCCAATGTGGAAGGAAAATCTTTATTTCTAGAAAGAATATACAACTGTATGTGTTTGCTATGGGTATATATCAGAATATTTTTCTTGAATATATATTTCATGGTTTTTTTTTTTTTTTTTGAGTATTTCTGTTGGGACAAAAAAGTCTACAAAATGTGACATGGGTTCCAACAGAGATGGTGATAAAAACTTATTAAGAGCTCAGCCTGCTAGTCAGTCTGAACATGTAAGCTGCAAGATGGAAACATATATAAAAGAACTATAATGAGTAACATGCCGGAGTAATAGCTTTTTCTCAGAATACCAGCTTTGTATACACTAACAAAGAATATAAATGACCTTACACGCGTAGAAAAAAACAAGAGTTCTGAATTATACTAAGAGGTGCAGTGTGCAAATGGCAATGTTACAGGATATAGATTTGGACAGCAGTGGAAAAGAAGTTATGTACTCACCATAACGTTCCATGTTTGTTGTCCTTGATCTCGCCTTCCTTCTTGCTGTTTGGGTTCGGAGCCGATCTTCGGCATCGACTCGGCTTTATACTATAGCTCGAGAGCTTTTACTGGCTCAAGGCTAGCCCCTATCCCAGCATGCCTAGCGGTATTTACCCAGACCTTGTTTGTGATAACCCAACACTAGACCATATAAAAAATAAGAGGTATACTCTATATAGCCGATGGCACCTGCACATAAAGGTGTGATCCCTGCACAAGGAAAAAGTAGTAAACTGAGACTGGCCATAAGGAATGGTATAGAGGAAACCCAGCCAGTACAGCCAATAAAATAAGGGATTCCTCTCGATCCTCCAGGAATGGGGAAGGAGGGAGGGACGCAAGAAGGAAGGTGAGATCAAGGACAACAAACATGGAACGTTATGGTGAGTACATAACTTCTTTATGTTATGTTGTCCATATCTCGCCTTCATGTTGCTGTTTGGGACAGTGTACCCAGCACCTGATTCTTGGGTGGCTCACTGGAAAAAATCTTCAGTACCGTGGAACCAAAGGATGCCCTCTTCTGGAAGGCCACATCTACTTTGTAATGAGTGATAAAGGTATGAGGATTAGCCCATGTAGCTGCTGCACAGATCGAATCCAAAGGCAATTTGGCCTGAAAGGCAATACAGGTAGACAAGGCTCTTGTTGAGTGCCCCTTAATTTTTCCTGGAAGTGTTTGATAACGCAACTCGTAAACATGTTTTATAGTGCCTGAAAGCTACTTTGATAAAGTCACCTTTGAGACCGCACAACCTCTTTTATTGTCCGCAAAGGATATAAACAATTGATCAGATTTTCTAAATTCCTTGGTCCTGTGTAAATAGAAACGTAACTGTCAATGAAAATCCAATTGATAAAGCTTATACTCTGCCTTGTTGCCATGATTGGGGAAGAACACAGGAAGCTCTATGGATTGATTCAGATTGTATTTAGAACATACCTTGGGTAAGAAAGAGGGGTTGGTTCTGAGAGAAACCTGATCTTAATGGAAAATCGGGTAAGGGGGACGAATAGATAAGGCCTGTAATTCTAAAGCCCTTCTAGTTGAGGCAATTGCAACCAAGAAAAAGGTCTTCCAAGTCAGAAAGCTGAGCGGACGAGAAAGAGAAGGCTTGAAGGGAGGAAGAATCAAAGTGTCTAAAACTAAATTTAGATTCCAGGGAGGAAGAGGTTCTCAGAGGTCTTAATAGGGGAGTACCTCTTAGAAAAGCCTTGCATAACCTATAAGACATGATATTGGAACCCATCTCGCCCATACGGAAATTTGAAATGGCAGCTAACTGAACTTGGATAGTAGCTGCAGCTGCTCCTTGGTCAAATGTTTCAGTGAAAAATTCAAGAATCTTTGAAATGGGAGCAGTAAAGGGATCACCTGATTTTTGCCTGCCCAACAAGAGAACCTCTTCAATTTACTAGCATAAAGTCTCCTAGTAATGGGTTTATGGGAGGAAATGAAAATGTGCTGAAATGCTGAGGAAACATTGGGAAGCCTGGATAAGACCGGAAGTGGAGAAACCAAGCTGTGAGCTTGAGAGTCTGAATGGAAGGATGCAGAGCCCCTGAATGATGTCTCAGAAGATCTGGCACTAGGTACAGGATCCAAGGCTTCCCTTGCAGGTGAGGCCAAAGGAATGGGAACCATATCTGATGAGGCCAGTAAGAGGCAATGAGGATTAACTTGCAACCCAACGACTCTGCTTTCTGAAGAACCTTGGGGATCAGGGGAAAAGGTGGAAAGGCATAAAGCAGTCCCTGGGGACAATTGTGAACAAGTGCGTCCCTGGGTGACTGTCCCGATGGTGGGATTAGGGCAAAGTAGCTACTGCATTTGTTGTTGGGGGGGTGGGGCAAACAGATCGCAGCATGGCTGGCCCCATTTGCGAAAGATCAAGTCTGCAACTTCCTGCTTCAGGGACCACTCGTGGGGCATCAGAATGGCCCAGCTGAGCTTGTCTGCTATCACACTGGATTCCCCTGGGATGTGCGTTGCAACCAGAAAGCACTGGAAAGACATCGCCCATTGCCAAACTCGTAGAGCCTCTCGACACAAGGGGGTAAGACCTGGTTCCACCCTGTTTGTTGATGCACCATACTACCGACATATTATCCGTTTGAATTGCTATAGTCCCTGTAGGTAGACAGCTCTGAAGTGCTTGCAACACCAGGAGCACTGCTCTCATCTCCAGGACATTAATGTGTAAGTGGTACTCATGTTCCTGCCAAGTCCCTTGAACAGTCTGTCCCAGATAATGCCCCCCCACCTTATCTGGGAAGTGTCCGTGGTCACTGTGGCTACAGGTTGCGGGGGTAGAAATGGCCTGCCTTTTGTCAGCGTCTATATCATGTTATCGAAATTTTACTACATCAAATCAATAAAGGTCGAACTTTATTGATCGAAGTAGTAAAATTTCGAATAACGTAAAAAAAAAAAAATCAATAATAAAAAAAAATAACTAGCGTAGGCCATCTCCGTGACTGCACTACATTGAGGTAAATGGAAATCTCCCCCTTATGGAGATTTTCGTTTACCTGCGCGATGTTCTGTACTTTTGATATTGTCAGCTTACGACAATATGAACTAGACCCTTTTGTCACCATAGGGGAGTGAAGCCACCACTCCAGATCCCTTTTGCAGGATTCCGTGATCAGAATCTGATGTGACATGGGTAAATCCTGAAATGACCATTTTGCAAATAGAAGCCACTGTAGAATTCTCATGTGGAAACTAGCCATAGTGACCAGAGTGATTGCTGCTGCCATAGAACCCAGTACCTTGAGGACGAATCTTGCTTGAATCCACTTTTGTGTGAATAGTATGACAACTTGGCAACGGATAATTAATACTCTTCCTTGAGGCAGCTTTGCTATCATGGCCCTTGTGTCTAAATTTGCCCCTACAACGGTAATATATTGACAAGGCAAGGTAGACTTTTCATAGTTTATGGTGATCCCAAGTTGAGAACAAGAGTGGATTGTGTATTCCCTTGCCCTGATTAGTTGATGCTCGGTGGTGGCAGTAAGGAGCCAATCGTCTAGATATAGAAACACCCAGAATCCTTGACGCCTCAGGTGAGCCGCAACTACTGCCATGCATTTGAACACCTTGGGAGCTGTGATGAGACCAAAGGGCAGAGCAAAGAACTGATAGTGACTGGCTCCCAGCCGGAAGCGTAGCTATTTCCTTGACCGTTTGTCCGTTTTTATATGGTAGTATGCATCCTGGAGATCGATAGAGCACATCCAATTGTCCTGTCCCAGAAAGGGAAGAAAGGACTGCAGTGTTACCATCCGGAACTTTGTTTTCTTGACAGACTTGTTTAGTCTGCTGAGATCCAAAATGGGTCTCCAGTTCCCTGTCTTCTTTGGAACTAAAAAGAACCTTGAGTAAGTTCCTGATCCGATTTGGTCTGTGGGTACTTCCTGGATGACTCTTCTTAGCAACCTTTGAACCTCTAGGTTTGCCTGATCCCGAAGACTGGGTGGAACATCTGGGATAGAGTACTGTCTTTTTGAAAGGGGAATTTTTGAAAAGGGAATATTGTAACCTCTGGGCACTATGGATAGTACCCATGTATCTTCTGTGATTGTGACAGGCTTTTGGGTACAAGGATACTCTCCCCCCGACTGGACTGTCTCCGGAGTCGTACAGTCAGGCCTCCCCTTCAGGAGTGTTGGAAAGGCCTAGCAGAGAAGGTATCCTTGTCACCCTGGTTCTGCATACACCCCCCCCTGCAGTGAGGTCGGCATCTTCTGTTATTTCCTCCTCTGCCCCCGGGGGAAAACTCTCCGGCGAAGCTTCCTCGGATTTCCAGAACCACATTTTTCCGCTCTTCTGGCCTTTGAGGCAGAGCCTAGATGGAGCAGAAAAACGTACTCCCATGGCAGAGTTTTGCCATCCTGTTCACACCTGGTAAAAGTCTCTTTTACCTGAGGCCCTAACAAGGACGAGCCGTCAAAGGGGGCATTGGTAAAGGAAGACTTGAAGGGCTCCGTAAAATGACAAAGGCGCATCCAGGAGTGCTGAGGACAACTACAGATAACAAAATAACTAAGCTAAACTGAAAATATTAGCTGAAAAATATAATAACAGAAAGAACACTTTTAGCCAGTATCCGCAATCTCGATGCTGGAAGCGGCAAATGAGATCTGGGTAACTACCGCTAGGCATTCTGGGATAGGGGATAGCCTCGAGCCAGTAAAAGCTCTCGAGTTATAGTATACGACCGAGTCGGAGCAGAGGATCGGCTCCGAACCCAAACAGGAAGAACGAAGGTAAGATATGGACAACATAACATTAAATATTTGAATTTTATGCACAAAGGATTTCAAGGTAGACATTCAGCAGAACATAAGGGACAACTGGGTAGTTATTAGCAAGAGGATTTCTTTAGCATGTATTTATATTCCAAGTAAAACTGGAGTTGTGGATCTTTAGGAGTATTTTGGGAGAAATAAACTTTCAGCAGGGACTATTTTTTATAGCTGGGCCTTGAAACCTCATTTGCAATGGTGAGGACATATAAGGGGACCTAGAAGGGAAAATGCAACAAACTAAATTAGATTGTTAGAAAGTATACAAGAATATTTGGAATGGAGGATCTGAATTCAGTAGCAGGACCTTAATGAGAGATTATATATTATTTCAGAATATACAATAACTGGACTAAACTGGATAGAAATTATATTTTGTAGCAGTATACGTATTTAAATGAAAGCTTTGAGACCGATCCAGTAAAGATATCACATCATGCACCAACAAAAACTTGGTGAAAGAAAGAGTAATGATATAGAAATAAAATGCTGGTGCTTTCCTACTAACATGTTAACAGGAAAGGGATTTAAGTAATTATGTGATTTAAGTGTTATTGTGGAAGACAAACTGCTTCAGGAGACAGCAAGTGAGTGTGATAAAATCAAAGTGGAGTTTAAAGGCATGGTAGACATAAGAGTGTCAGTAGTATGGGACATAAGTAAAAAAAGTTATGTACCTACCATAACGTTCCATGTTAGTTGTCTTCTTCTCGCCTTCTTTCTTGCTGGTTGGGTTCGGAGCCGATTCTCGGCTCCGACTCGACCATCTTCAAAAGCTCGAGAGCTGCATACTGGCTCGAGGCCACCCCATATCCCATGATGCCTGGCGCTAGATACCCAGATCTCATTTGGTAAGTCTAACTGCAGACATAATAAGGAAAGGATCCTATCCTGGAATATATAAAACCTCCAGAGAGGCTACTAGACAGAAAAGAATAGCCAGAGAAGACTCAGCCAGTGAAAAACCATAAGGACCTCTTCTCGGTCTACAAGGATAGGGGGATGGAGGGTGGGACACAAGAAAGAAGGCGAGAAGAAGACAACTAACATGGAATGTTATGGTAGGTACATAACTTCTTTATGTTAAGTTGTCTATCTCGCCTTCATTCTTGCTGGTTGGGACAGCGTCCCTAGCCCCTAAAATCCTGGGTGGCTCATCGGAACAAACTCTTCAGAACAGTGGAACCAAAATCTGCTCTGTTTCTGGAAACCACATCTAACTTATAATGCGAAATAAAAGTATGTGGGTTGGCCCACGTAGCCGCAGCACAAATAGATTCCATGGGCAACCTAGCCTGAAAGGCCACAGAAGTGGCTAAAGCTCTGGTGGAGTGACCTTTTGGTTTAACAGGTAATTCTTTATTCCTCATTTGATAGATAAATGTGATGATAGAAGTCAACCACCTTGACAAGGTTACTTTTGAGACTGGAAGACCTTGTTTACCCTCAGCATAAGAAAGGAAAAGTTGGTCCGATTTCCTGATATGTTTAGTTCTATGCAAATAAAAGCGTAGTTGCCTGTGAACATCTAACTGATGCAATTTATATTCCGCCCTGTTGGAGTGGCTGGGAAAAAACACAGGTAGGTCTATGGACTGATTCAAATTATTTTCTGAACAGACCTTAGGAAGGAAGGAAGGAAGGATTAGTCCTGAGAGCAACCCTATCATTGTGGAACACTAGGTACGGAGGACGGGTACAAAGAGCCTGCAGTTCCGAAACACTTCTGGCTGAAGTAATGGCTACCAGAAAGAGAGTTTTCCAAGATAAAAACTTCAAGGAACAAGATGCTGCAGGTTCGAAGGGAGGCAATCAAATTTAGATCCCACGAAGGTGGAGGATCCCTCACTGGAGGCCTGAGCAGAGTGGTCCTTTTGAGAAAGGCTCTACATAGCTTATGCGACATAATATTATTTCCCAACAGGCCAATGTGAAAATTTGAAATTGCAGCTAACTGAACTCTAATTGTAGCTGAAGCGGACCCAGAATGAAAGAGTTCCGCAAGAAATTCCAAAATGTGGTGTATAGGGGCTGAAAAGGGATCTATACTCTTAGTCTCTGCCCAGGAAGAAAAATGTTTCCACTTACTAGCGTAAGTTTTTCTAGTGGTAGACTTGTGCGATGATAAAATAATTTTGCGCACAGAGGGGGAGATATCTGGAAGCCTGGCTAAGGTTGGAAGTGGAGCAACCAAGCAGTGAGCTGGAGAGATTAAAGGGATTGGTGCAGCCCGCCCGATTGATGGATCAGAAGGTCTGGAACTAGGTCCAGAGTCCAAGGCTGCTCGAGAAGATGATGATGCAGGAATGGGAACCATATTTGTCGAGGCCAGTAAGGAGCAACGAGGATCATTTTGCAGCCCAAAATGGTAGCTTTCTGCATCAGTTTCGGAATAAGGGGAAACGGAGGGAATGCATAAAGAAGTCTCTTAGGCCAATCGTGGACTACAGCATCTCTGGGAGAATGTACAGGAAGTGGAAGGAGAGAGAAGAAATTGTTGCACTTGCTGTTGAAGGGGGTGGCAAAAAGGTCAGAGCAAGGCTGGCCCCATTTGCGGAATATTTGGTCCGCAATTACTTGATTCAGAGACCACTCATGAGGCATGAGTGTCTGCTATGACGGACTTCCCAGGGATGTGCGTTGCAATCAGAAACCATTGGGAAGAGATCGCCCACTGCCAGAGTCTGAGTGCTTCTCGACCTAGGGGGTAGGACTTGGTTCTGCCCTGCTTGTTGATGTACCACACTATTGACATATTGTCCGTTTGAATTGCAATGGTCCCAGTTGGAAGAGAGTCCTGAAGAGCTTGCAACGCTAAAAGCACAGCCCTCATCTCCAAGACGTTTATATGCAGGTGGTACTCGTAAGGTTGCCAGGTGCCTTGGACTGTCCTGCCCTGATAATGCCCCCCCCCCCCACCGATCAGGGAAGCGTCCATGGTAACTGTAGCACCTGGGGGGGGGGGGGAGTACAAATGGTCTGCCTAGGGGCACTGATATGGAGACCATCCACCATGCAAGGTGCTTTTTGCATGTTTCTGTGATTATAATCGTGAGAGACATGGGAAGCTGCTGGAAGGACCAAGCCACTGTAGAATCCTCATGTGAAAACGAGCTAGAGGAACAAGTATGATCGCTGCTGCCATGAGACCCAGAGTTTGGAGGACGAACCTGGCTTGAATTCTTTTGCATGCTAATAAGACATGTACATGTTGACGAATCACTAATACCCTGCCTGGTGGAAGGCTCGCTGACATGTCTCTTGTATTTAAATTTGCTCCTATACAGGTGACAGACTGGCAGGGCGACAATGCAGACTTTTTGAAATTTATTGAGATACCTAGTCTGGAGCAATTCCCGATAGTGTAGTCTCTGGCTCGCAGAAGGTGATGCCTGGTGGTAGCAGTAAGGAGCCAGTCGTCTAGATATGGAAACACCTGGAATCCTTGCCGTCTCAGGTGAGCGGTAACTACTGCCATGCATTTGGTGAACACCCTGGGGGCTGTGGTGAGACCAAAGGGCAGAGCTCTGAACTGGTAATGGCTGGCTCCCAGCTGGAAGCAAAGGAATCTTCTGGAGTGTCTGTCCATTTTGACGTGGTAGTACGCATCCTAAAGATCTATAGAGCACATCCAATTGTCCTGACCCAGAAAGGGCATAATGGACTGTAGTGTGACCATCCGAAACTTCGTTCTTTGTACAGACCTGTTTAGTCTGCTGAGATCCAGAATGGGACTCCAGTCCCCTGTCTTTTTTGGTACCAAAAAGAACCTTGAGTAAATTCCGGATCCTTGCTGGTCTGCTGGGACTTGCTGGATGGCCCTTTTTCTTCGCAGTTCTGAAATTTCTTGTACTGCTTGATCCCTTAGATTGGGTGGAACATCTGGAAGGGACTTGTTTAACACTATGGGAGTGCGAACAAAGGGTATTCTGTAGCCTCCGGATATAACCGACTGTACCCATTTGTCTTGCGTTATGTCTTGCCAGGCTCTTGGGTACAGCAATAATCTTCCCCCGACTGCCTCCAGAGGTGGGCAGTCGGGCAACCCTTCAGGGATGCTGGAAGGGCTTGTCAGAGAAGGATTCTCTGCTGCCCTGGTTTTGCGGGCCCCCTCTTCCACAAGGGTGGTGTCTATTATTGTTCCCTCCTCTGCCCCTGGATGGGAACTCACCATGTGTGTCTGGCAAAGCTCCCTGGGATTTCCGGAACCACATCTTTCCACTCTTCTGGCCCTTGGGATATGGTCTGGAAGGAATGGAAAAATGGACTCCCATGGCAGAGAGAGTCTTGCCATCCTGCTCACACCTGGTAAGGGTGTCCTTTACCTGTGATCCAAAAAAGAGAGGAACCATCAAAAGGGGTGTTGGTGAAAGACGCTCTGAAAGGTTCCGCAAAGTTACATAGCCGCATCCAGGTGTGCCTCCTTAGAGCAACACCTGTGCTGGCAGCTCTACTCGCACCATTGGCTGCATAAGAAATGAGCCTCATGGAGGAGTTCACCACTGAATTAAGAGTCGCCAGCTGGGAGGCTGCCTTAGCCTGGGCCCCCTCAGCTGATGGATCTTGGAGGGTATCTCCAAGCTCTTTAAGGAGATCCCTTTGAAGGCGGGTAAAGTGGCACAAATAATTCAGAGACCTCATAGAAAATGTCGCTGAAGAGAACATCCGCTTCCCATATCTGTCCATCGTCCTGGACTCCTTGTTAGGGGGATGGACAAATGAAGTTTCAGCCAACTCCTCCTTTGTGGCCATCGCTACCACCATGGCATCAACAGGGACACCTTTGGTCAAAAACTGTTTATCCTGTGGGGCAGTTATGAATTTAGCGGGTCTTCTGGGGGTCGGTTCCACTTTGTCTGGAGCTGACCACGCCTTCCGAGCCACCACAGACATCAGTGGGTCGAAAGGCGGAGACACCCAGGAGGTGGAAGGTCGGGATCCAAACGCATCCAGGAATACAGACTCATCCTCGGAGGGGTTTAGGGTAGTCCAGTTCCCCCTCTGCCTAAGCATTTCAAGGATATCTGCGAAGGAGACATCTTCAGAGGGGGATCTCGGGGACCCTTACGAATCCTCTAAGTCGGTATCAGATGTGACAGACTCAGGGGAGTCAACATGCGTCCTCTTACGAGGTGGCTCCTCTGAATGATCAGGGGAGGCCTCAGAAGAGGAAGATACACCAAAAGGGGTTTGCCCTGGAGCGTTGGTTCTCCACGCTTGGGGTCTGGAGGAGGGGCAGAGGCAGACGCAGGCACCATAGTGGGAGGAGCCGATGGGGATGATCGTGGGGCTGCCTCCGGGGCCAGCACACTCCTCATGACCTCGAAGGCATCCCTGCTCTGATGCCGAGAAGGCTTCGGTTCTGAAGAGACCGGAATCCCTCTCCGCACCAAGGGGGATGGCTCCAAAGCCAATGTAGGAGCCAAGCTCACCTGCACCGAAGCTCCGAGGGGGAGAACGGGGTCGGACAAGGGTCCGATGCCACTCACCCTCTCGGAGCCGACGAGGGAGTCTCGGCGCCCAGACCCTTCCAAGGAAGGTACCAAGGAAGTGATTGGAGCTGACGACGCAACCGAAGGAGAAGGTATCAGTGCCTAGGTTCCACGACTCGAACCCCAACGAACTCTGGCTCCAAGATCAAGGGAGGAGTCGGAGGAATAACTGCAGACATGGAAGGAGCAGACACCTGATGACGGGGGCTGGACAACATTTTTGCCAGGGCCTGCGATTTTAACAGCCTACTGACCACTCTCTACACGTCATGATCCGATAGTCTTGAGGACCGAGAAGAGTGGGACCGATGACTGTGCTCCGACTGGAGCAGAGGAGACCTCGGAGCAGAGTGTATCGACTCCAGGGAGGGAGACCTAGATCTCTTTCGACTCCCCGACGGCTCCGAAGAGAGTCTCGGAACAGACTGGGAGACAGGTAAATCGGTTCCGGCCGGAACCGAGGCTGAAGGAACAGCTTCACCCATCGATGGCTCCGAACTGGGAGCCGAAGATTTAGGTGGCTTAGAGGCCTTCACGGGCTGAGCCTTAGCTGGTGAATCCTGCTTAAGTAAACCACGTAGTATTAACTTATTTTTACGCTCCTGTAGGACTCTTGGGCTGAAGGCATGGCAAACCAAACAAGAGTCCTGCAGGTGCACAGTGCCCAGGCAATAGACACAAGAAGTGTGACCACCTGTCAGAGACATCTTCTGACAGCATGAGTCACACTTCTTGAATCCGGACACCTTGGTGTCCTTGGACATCCCTGAAAAAAAATTTGAATACCAAGGACAATACACAAAAAAACTAGGATATAACAACTACCACTAAAGTTGACACACCCAAAAAACACAGTCAAGATACTCACAATATTATACTTACAAGCTAAACAAAACTAACTAGGTAAAAGCTAACTAGGATATAACAACTACCACTAAAGTTGACACACCCAAAAAACACAGTCAAGATACTCACAATATTATACTTACAAGCTAAACAAAACTAACTAGGTAAAAGCTAACTAGGATATAACAACTACCACAAAAGTTGACACACCCAAAAAACACAGTCAAGATACTCACAATATTATACTTACAAGCTAAACAAAACTAACTAGGTAAAAGCTAAAAAGTTTTTTTTTTTTTTATATAGAGAAAAGGAAAAGGGTTAGCCTCTAATTTAAACGGCTACCTATGAGAAGAAGTGAAGGGGGAGGGGAAATCTCTCTAACTAAAACGAGTTTTCTGAAGGGATAGGGGAAGGTTCAAGAAAGAATTATAGATACAAGTATATATATATATATATATATATATATATATATATATATATATACATATATATATACACACACAGAGAGAGAGGTTAACTACTACAAACAATCTACACTAACAAGTCTAATAATTTTTATCAAAACGGATAATATAATGAAAATATACGACCTGAGCCAGTAAGACAACCTCGCAGCAGAAGCGGCAAACGAGATCTGGGTATCTAGCGCCAGGCATCATGGGATATGGGGTGGCCTTGAGCCAGTATGCAGCTCTCGAGCTTTTGAAGATGGTCGAGTCGGAGCCGAGGATCGGCTCCGAACCCAACCAGCAAGAATGAAGGCGAGATAGACAACTTAACATCATGAATTATTTTCAGCAGCTTGATAAAGGTTAAAAGTAATGCAAAAGAAGTGGAATCTCAAAGTATGAGAAAAGGAGGGGAGTGCTAAAGGAAAAATAAGGGAGTACTTGGACAACACAAGTGTTAAGAAAATTTGCTGTTAAGTAACTGTTTTGATAACTCTAGAGCACAAAACTTTCTGTACAATGACTTAAGCAACAGAAAAAGTACAGTTTTGTACCTACCATAAATGTAGATGTTCGAGGATCCACATTGCTGCAGTCATAACCTGTGGGTAGTCCGCTGTCCTCGGTCGGCCCAAATACCAAAGTGTTAGGCTGGCGTCGGTCATGGTCGCTCAGATCTGACGTCAGTACGCAGTAGTACTAAAGCGCATGACCGACGCCATATCCTCAGTCTTTCTTGCCCCAGATGTCAGAAGGCCTAAAAAGAAAAGGCCATAGCCAAAAATAGAAAATACCCAACCACCAATATAGTAAAAATAATTTCCCCAAAAGCAACACAGCAACCCCAAGCTACAGAGGGGAAGGAGGGAGGGAAAATTGGACTGCAGCAATGTGGATCCTCCAACATCTACATTTATGGTAGGTACAAAACTGTACTATGTTCTTCGTCTCACATTGCTGCAGTCATAACCTGTGGGTAGAATCCCAAAGCAAAGGTAAAGGGAGGTTGGCAAAATCAAAAAGCATTAGGAGCTGCTAACATGCCCTGTAAAACTGCAGTGGCAAACCCAGCCCTAGACTTGGAATAAAGAGGGAGATGGTAATGTTTAGTAAAAGTGTGCACTGAACTCCAAGTAGCTGCCTCCAAAATATCCTTAGTAGCAACTCCCCTTAAAAAGGCAGTAGAAGTAGCAGTAGCCCTAGTGGAATGAGGTCTGATCCCAGCCGGAACATCCTTTCCATGATGAGAATAACAAAAAGCAATACAATGGCCAATCCATTTAGAAATAGTTTGCTTTGAAACAGCTTTTCCTTGTGAACCCAAAGCAAAAGAAATGAATAACTGCTGAGTCTGCCTGAACCCTTTAGTTCTGCTCAAATAATAGCGTAACTGCCTGTGAATATCCAAAGAATGCAACATTTTTTCCCCTTTATTTTGGGGATCAGCATAAAAAGTAGGCAAATGAATAGCTTGGTTTAAGGCCACATTAGAAACAACTTTAGACATAAAAGTAGGGTTAGTACGCAGGGATACCCTATCCTTATGGAATATCAGGAAGGGTTCAACTGCCATTAGAGCCTGTAATTCAGATACCCTCCTAGCGGACGTAATGGCCAACAAAAAGGCAGTCTTCCAAGACAAAAACTTCAACTCAGATGTAGCTGCAGGTTCAAAAGGTGGTAAAGTAAGCTTTTGCAACACAAAATTGAGATCCCAGGAAGGAGTAGGAGCTCTACGTGGGGGTCTTATGTTCTTTGCCCCTCTAAGAAATTGCTTAAACAAAGGGTGAGAAAATAATGGTGGGTCACAATCATAGTGAGCAGAAATGGCTGCAGCATGAACTTTCACGGAGGAGAAAGACAAACCCTTGTCTAATAATTCTGTAAGGTACTGTAGTGTAACACTTAAATTAGGTCCTGAAACATCAAAGCTCTTTGCTGTGCTCCAAAGAAAAAATATCCTCCATTTATCAGCATAAACTTTCCTAGTACGAGGTCGTCTGGCTTCCAATAAAACATTCAAAACTTGTTGAGGAAGCTGCGACCCCTCAGGGTCTAAAACAGAATATGCCAGGCTGTCAGGTGCAGGGACTGTACCTTGACATTGAGGAAATGATTGCTTGCCTGGGACAAAAGGTGCGGAATTGGTGGCAAAGGCCAAGGAGGCTCCTGTACTAAACTCCTCAGCAGAGGATACCAGTGCTGACGTGGCCAATCTGGAGCTATTAGAATCATGCAAGGCTTGTCCTGTCTGACCTTCAAGAGCACCTTGGGAAGGAGAGGCAGAGGAGGAAAAGCATAGACGTGAAGGTTGTTCCAACTGAAAGATAGAGCATCCACTTTCCAAGCTTTTGGGTGAAACATCTTTGTGCAAAATTTTGGCAGTTGGAAATTTAGTGGAGAAGCGAACAGATCTATGTCTGGAGTTCCCCAAGCCACTGTCAACTGCTGAAATACACGAGGATCCAATTTCCACTCGTGGGGATCCACCATCTGTCTGCTCAAAACATCTGCTAAGGAGTTCTGTGCTCCTGGCAGAAACCTTGCTTGAAGAGTGACGTGCAAACTCAGAGCAGTTTCCCACAAAATCATAGCTTGTCTGCAAAGAGGGTACGAATGGGTTCCCCCCTGCTTGTTGATGTACCACATGATTGTTGTGTTGTCTGTTTGAATCAACACCTGTCCCGGTTGAAGTAGATCCTTGAAAGCCATCAGTGCAAATTGGACTGCTAACATCGCTTGAAGAGTGACGTGCAAACTCAGAGCAGTTTCCCACAAAATCATAGCTTGTCTGCAAAGAGGGTACGAATGGGTTCCCCCCTGCTTGTTGATGTACCACATGATTGTTGTGTTGTCTGTTTGAATCAACACCTGTCCCGGTTGAAGTAGATCCTTGAAAGCCATCAGTGCAAATTGGACTGCTAACATCTCCTTCATGTTGATATGCAAATGCTGTAGTCTGGGAGGCCACATGTCTTGAATCCATTTCCCCTTGAAGTGTGCTCCCCAAGCCATGTCTGAGGCATCTGTCGTTAAGATCTGACTCGCCTCTGTTCGGGTCACAGAGAGTCCCTTGTTTAGGTGACATTCCTGAGCCCACCACAAAAATTCCTTTTGGATGCAAGGTATTATCTGAATGACAGTGTCCAAATCGTGGCAGTGTTGAGTCCATACACTTTTGAGATACCATTGTAGCTTCCTCATATGCAGTTTGGCATTGGGAAGTACCAGAATACAAGATGCCATGAACCCCAAGGCTTGAAGGACTGTCCTTGCAGTCAGCCTGGACAGTAGGGATAATTGCTGGAAGTACAGGGGAAGATTTCTTTGTTTGTCCGGGGTCAAAAAAGCCATCTGAGAGGCTGTATTCAGTCTCACACCCAGAAAGCACATGTCCTGAGAGGGTACTAGACTGGACTTTGTTTCGTTCACAGAATACCCTAGGCACCTTAAAACTGCCATTACATACTGTAGATGCTGAAGTAACTTGACTTTGTCTTGAGCAAGAATCAGGCAATCGTCCAGATAAGGATAAATTTGTATTTCTCTTAGTCTTAAGAAGGCTATCACAGGAGCCAGGACCTTTGTGAACACCCTGGGCGCAGTAGATAAGCCAAAGGGCAGTGCAGAAAACTGATAATGAAAAGTACCAGCCCGAAAACGCAGGAACCTCCTGCAGCTGGGCCTGATAGGAATATGAAGATAAGCCTCTTTGAGATCCAGAGTTACCATCCAGTGATCTTTGCCTAGCAGAGGCAGAAGTTGCTGCAAGGTTAACATCTTGAACTTTGGAATGTCTAGGTATGAATTGAGAATGGACAAATCCAGAATTGGCCTCCAAGTGTTTCCTTTCTTTGGCACAAGAAACAGGCGAGAATAAAATCCTAGGCCTACTTCTGACGGAGGTACCACCTGGATAGCCCCCATTTGTAAAAGTAAAGAAATCTGCTTGTGAGCCTCCAGTCTTTGCTGAGGAGGTACATCCGGCATGCCTTTGAAAGGAGGCAAGGTGTGAAAATAAAACTTGTAGCCTCGATTTATAATGTCCAACACCCATTTGTCCTGGGTGACCAAAAGCCAATTTTGCTTGAAAAGTGCCAACCTTCCTCCTAGAGGAGCTGCCAGACAGGAGGAATCTGGCAGCTGGAGAGACAGGTCATTGGGTCTGTTTACGAAAAGGCTGACCCCTGCCCTCACCAGAAGATTGAGCAGGAGAACTCCACGTCCTAGGTCTGAAAGAACCCTGAGCATGAACTCTGCCCCTACCACGTCTAGATCTGCCCTTAGACTGCCTTAGACTGAAACTCAGAAGAAGGATAAGCCCATCCTTTTGCAGGCCAATTTCTGCTAAACTTAGGGGGCTACACTTGTAAAAATTCCTTAACCGTCTGCATGGACTTAGCTTTGTCCTCCATTTTCTTCAAAACTGACTCCACAGGTGAACCAAAAAGAACTTCAGATTGAAGGGGAGCATCCAAAATTCGAGCTTTAACATGCTCCGACAAATTCTGATCCTTAAGCCAGGCGTGCCTACGGATAACTGAACCAGTGGCAGCCACCCTGGAAGAAGCCTGAAGAGCATCAAAGCCACACTGCAAGGAATGCTTACCTACCTGATCAGAGGCATGAACTAAGTCCTGCAATTCCTTACACTCTATACCCTCAGCTAAAGCATCTACCTTAGATTTCAACTGGCTTAACAGAAAATTCTGATACTTCAGCATATGAAACTGGCAATTCAAAGCCCTCATAGCTAGCGTGGAGGAGGTATACACTTTTTTACCCCACCTATCCAAAGCTCTAGAATCTTTATCCAGAGGAACTGGATTCTTAACTACAGAAGCCCTGACACCCTTAGGTCCCTGACTAATAGTTTCCGGGTCAGCTCTAGGACTCATACAAATATTTATGAGCCTCTGGAACTCTGTAATACCTGTCTGGCTTGACAGGGGCAGGAGGTAAAGAATCAGGATTAAGAGAAGCTTCAGAAAAAACATCCTGAACAACATCCAAGACAGGGGGAATAGCCAAGGGCCTATGTTGTGGTAAAAACAAAAATTCCCTAAGCCTCTTACGAGAATCTGAAAAATCCTGACCTTCCCCTTAAAATGCTCCCTCATGGAGTGCAGGGTTTCAGAAAAAGAAAAATCCTCTGGAGGAGAAGCAGGAGGACAGGAATCCTCTGCATCCGAATCAGAATACGGAGTAAAATCCTGAATGTCTTCAGCTGAAGACTCAGAGTAATCTGAGGAATGCTCCAATTCCTCCACCTCTGCCTCCACCCTAGGCCTCTTATCTGGAGGGGGCATAGAACCTCTGATTAAAGTAATCAAATCCTCTGCCATTTTCAGCATACGTTTTTTAGGAACACAGCCTGAAGAACTAGGGCTGCCACCTGTACCAGAAGGACCAGGTCTAGCTTTAGAAGAGGCTGTAGTGACAGAAGTAGAAGGCCTAACAACCTTATGTAAAGAAGGAACTACAGAAACTTGAGAGGCCCCCTCGGCCTGACCTAACTCCGGAGAGGCCAATTCCTGTAAGATTAAAGGCTCCCCCTGTGATTCAGCTGAAACCTCGGCTGGATCCACAGATTCAACCGTAGTTTCCATAGAACCGGCGTCCGCAACGGACGACTCGTCCTGCTTAGACTTCATCGATTTATCCTTTCACTTTTTAGCGGTAGCGAGCGTCGGAGGATCCGACGGCATATTGTAGTTACACCGCTTACCGAAAACAAGTCTAGCACAATCTAACCTGCGTTTAATGGTGCGCTTATTAAATCTAGCGCAAAAGCGACACCCGACTACGTCGTGCTCAGGCCCCAAGCAAGGAATACAGAGAGAGTGGTAGTCCCTATGAGGTATCTGTTTCCCACAAGAAATACAATTATTAACTTTTTCTGACATCCGGAATTAACTGAGGCAAGAAAAGACAAAAATATTCCCCAACGGGGTACTTAGCCCAACTTGGTCTTCGGTCTGAAACTCAAAATACGAAAATTTCAGGACGCAGAACGGCACTTGCAAACGCTGCTTCTGCTTCGGACCATGCGGCAAGAAAGAATGAGGATATGGCGTCGGTCATGCGCTTTAGTACTACTGCGTACTGACGTCAGATCTGAGCGACCATGACCGACGCCAGCCTAACACTTTGGTATTCGGGACGACCGAGGACAGCGGACTACCCACAGGTTATGACTGCAGCAATGTGAGACGAAGAACATCTACAAGGAGATGTAGCAAATCTTAGGAAGTCTATGACAGAAAAAATAAGCAGAGATTTTACAGAGGTATCAGACAGATTTTGGAAAATGCTACGAAAATATGTACAGAGCAAAGAATGTGAAAACCAAGAAAAGCCACAAATGGAAATATTTATTGGAATGTTTAGTTATGTTAAGGTTAGAGGAAGACAAGGTTCAACAATTAACATATAAGGAAGAGATGGCAAAAAAAGCAGTAACCTATAACCAATCAACAGTAAAGTGTCCATTAACAAACCATACTTCTGTGGAAATTAAGAAGAAAGAAAGTGATAAAGTATCTAGAAGAATTTAACTATTTTACAAAGAAGAACTAATAGCTTCTTAAAAGAAAGCTGTGATGGCTGTAGGGAAAAGACCCTTCAGATCCTGCTTTGTTTATTATTTATTTATTTAATGTTTGTTTACTGGGAAAGTATGACTAGGAAGAAAGCTAATTTTTAGAGGAGGCCCGGGGAGAAACGCTCCAGACACATGTCTTTGTAATGTGGGAGGAAACCAGAGTACCTGGAGAAAACCCACACGAACGCAGGGAGGTCATGCAGATTCTGCACAGAAGGCACTCCAGCAGATAATCGAACCAGAGAACCTCTTGCTGTGAGGCAACAATGCTACTGCTGCACCACTGCGGCTTCATATAGTCAAACTTCAATGTATACAGTGTTACGTCTTACACTAGGACTCATGAAAGGATATTCCAGAGAACTGCACAGCCAAAAGCAGCTCTGCTTCTGGAGATCAAATCTAGTTTGTAATGAGCAATAAAGGCAAGAACATTCGGCCAGGTAGCTACTGCAAAAATGTCATCAATGGAAATTCTAGACCCAAAGGTGGAAGACATTGCCATGGATCTAGCAGAATGTGCTTTAGGAGGCTTTGATAGGGATAGGCCTTGCTGAGTATAAAAATGCAATCAGTAATCCATTTGGCCAGGGTTAACTTTAGAAACTGGTGATCCCATTCTATTCAGTGAGGAAGAAAAACTGTTCTGATTTCCTGAAATCTTTTTTTCTGAGGAGATAAAAATGTAGTTGTCTATGTACATCTAAAAGATGTGGCAGAAATTCACCTACCAGATGTAACGCTACGGATGCTGTTTTCCAAGACAAAAATTTTAAATCAGACTTTCCTGATGGTTCAAAGGGTTGCTAGGTCAACACTTAAAGAGTATGACTGATAAATCTCTGAGAAGTGACTGGTCTTTCACTGGCAGTCTATCTAAGAAGGTGCCTTTTAGAAAGGCCTTGCACAATTTGGTATCTAAAGAAGAAGCATTTTCTTCTGAGTGAAAATTAGATATAGCTGCTAAATGTACTTTGATTGTGCAAAAGCTAGCACCTTCCTGAAAAATAGATGCTAAAAATTTTAGAACCACACAGATATAGGGGCAGTGAAAGGATCAATTGCCTTCTGAAGAGCCCAAATTGAGATTTTTTTTCATTTACTTCTTTGTAGAAGGTTTCTGGGAAGATAGAATTATCCATCAGATTGGGCTGTCTAAGTAATAATGGAATTGGAGAAACCATGTGGTCAGTTTGAGGCCTGGAATATTGGGATGCTTCATCACAGAGGGATGCAAAAGAAGGTTTGGGTTTGGACTTGTGTACAGTATCTATGGTTATGGAGAATATCAAAGATGAGACCAAATGAAGGGGCACCACACTTGGCGAGGCCAAAATTGGGCAATGAGAATAACCAGGCTGAAGAGCTTTCTGTAAGAATTTTGCAATAAGAAATAACAGGGATAAGCATAAGGGAGACTAGGGGCCAAATGTGGACTAGAGCATCTCTCAGGGACTCCCCGAGTGGAGATTAGGGCAAATAACCTGCTGCTCTTGTGGGGAGATGCAAAGACATCACAGAAAGGTTGGCCCCAATGACAGGAAATCCTCTCTGCCACTCACTGAGAGGCCACCAGTAAGGCAAAGTGAACCTGCTGTGTTGGTCCGCTAATATGTTAGATTTCCCCAGTATATGTGTTGCAATAAAAAAAAGAGGTTGGAGGAGATCACCCACTGCCACACTCCAATTTGCTTCGTGACAAAGGGTATTAAATAGTGCTCCCCACATTTTTTGATGCACCAAACCACAGATATGTTGTTGGTTTGTATCACAACAGACCCTAGAGGAAGAAGATCTTGAAAAGCCTGCAATGCTAATACCACCACTCTCATCTTTAAGACACTGACATGCACATTGATCTCTTGGAGGGGGGACCACATGTCTTGGACGACCTGTCCCAAGAAATGTCCCCCCATCCCAACTGGGAGGCATCTGTGGTTACCGTAACTACTGGAGGGTACAGAATAAAAGGATGGCCTAGGTAAATGATTGAATCCATCAACGAAGACAATTCTTGCAGACTCGAGTGAGTTTGACTAGAGAGCACAAAGGATGATGCAGAATAAACCACTTAACAGCTAGAATCGATTGGAGAACACACACATAAAAGCAGGCCATTGAAACTAAGGTTATGGCCACTGCCATCGAACCTAGAGCCTGAAGGTCAAATCTCGCTGGAGGAGAAGGGTGAATAAAAATTTGCTGTACCTGAGACTTGACTGTGTCCACAAGATGTAAAGGAAGACAGGCTATCTGACTTACTGTGTTCAACTGAGCACCTATGAACTCCAGGTTCTGTACAGTTTGCAGATGAGATTTGGAGGTATTGACTGAAATGCCTAGCTTTAGACAAAGTTGGAGCAAATAGTCCCTGAACTTCTCTAGGAGATGCTTTGTTGAGGCAGTGAGGAGCCAGTTCTCTACATATGGAAACACTCAGAATCCCATCAGTCTCAGGTGAGCTGCTACCACTGACTTACACTTGATAAACACCCTGGGGGCTGTGCTGTCCTTGCGTAAAAAAGTCAGAATGGCCTGAACCATGACCATTCAGAAAGTACAGTTGTGTACACTTACCATAAATGTAGATGTTTGAGTGTATTCACTGTTGCAGGCATCACACTTGGGTTATCTGCCTGTAGGTGGCCCTCAGTCGGCCCAAATATCAGAGACTTAGTATTTCTGCATCGGGTGCTGTCGCTCCAGGACTGACGTCAGGTCATCAGGGGTATACAGACAGGCAGCCGATGCCATGTCATCAGTTTTTCTTGCCCCAAATGTCAGGAGCCTCCAAACAGGGAGCTAAGTTATAGTGGAAAAAATACCACCAGTACAAAGTAAATACCAATAGCCCTGAAAGGGGTGAGTAATAGATTTAGAGAAGGAGAGAGAGAGAGACAAGGGGGCTGGAAGGTGGGAAACCAGGAATGCAACAGTGAATACACTCGAACATCTACATTTATGATAAGTGTACACAACTGCACTATATTCTTCATGTTTCACTGTTGCAGTCATCACACATGGGTTGATTTCCAAAGCTGAAGAATGGGTGGAGGCAGTCAAGAAGAGTTGGGGCTGGCTAGTATGCCCTGCAGGACTGCTGTAGCAAAACCCACCCTGAATTTGGAAAAGATAGGCAGGTGGTAATGCTTGATGAAGGTATGAATAGAACTCCAGGTAGCAGCTTCCAGAATGTCCCTGGTAGTGACTCCCCTGAGGAATACTGTAGGGGTAGAGGTTGCCTTAGTGGAATGTGTTCTGACCCCCTGAGGGGTTGGTTTCCCATTGTATTTGTAACAGAAAAGGATAGAGTGTGCTATCCATTTTGAAACAGTTTGTTTAGATATGGCCTTGCCCTCTGCCCCTGGTGCAAAGCTGAGTAGTAGCTGGTCAGATTTTCTTAAGGGCTTAGTCCTGTCAAGGTAAAATCTGAGCTGTCTGTGCACGTCTAAAGAGTGCAGGATCCTTTCCCCTTTATTTTGAGGATTAGGAAAGAAGGCTGGCAAATGGATAGATTGGTTGACACCTACACTGGACACACCTTTAGGCATAAAAGTAGGGTTAGTTCTGAGGGCGACCCTGTCAGCATGAAAAATAATGAAGGGTTCCACAGCCATAAGTGCTTGTAGCTCACACACTCTTCTAGCTGAAGTGGTGGCCAGAAGTAAGGCTGTTTTCCAAGAGAGGAATTTTAACTCTCCTGACTCTGCAGGCTTAAAGGGGAAGCATTAGCTTTTCCAGTACAAAGTTAAGGTCCCAGGCAGGGGTGGGTGCTCTCCTTGGTGGCCTGTTGGCCCCTCTCAGGAACTGTTTGATTAGAGGGTGAGAGAAGAGAGGTGGCTCTGTGTTGTAATGAGCCGAGATGGCAGAGGCATGGATCTTAATGGAAGACAAGTAAAGGCCTCTGTGGAGTAGATCTGCTAGGTAATCCAGGATTAGAGGTAAGGAAGGCAGAGCTCTGTCCGCTCCTTTAGAATGAATCCAGGAGTGCTGAGGACAACTACAGATAACAAAATAACTAAGCTAAACTGAAAATATTAGCTGAAAAATATAATAAGCATAGGATTTCCTTGTACTGGGTCTTCTGGCTTCCAGAATGATGTCCAGTACCTGCTTGCTTAGGCTGGCCACTGGGGGAGAATTCAAGAAATAAGCCAGACTGCAAGGTACAGGGTTGGCAGTTGCAGATGCAAGATCTGTCCCTCATGCTGAGTGAGGAGGGTTGGGATCTGAGGTAGATGCCATGGTGGCATCGGTGACAGGCTGCGCAGTAGTGGGTACTAGTGCTGGCGTGGCCAGTCTGGGGCAATCAGGATTGCCCTTGGTCTGTCCTGTCTTACCTTGAGTAGCATTCTTGAAAGAAGAAGCAGAGGGGGAAAAGCACAGATTGAGAGGTTTACCCACTGGAAGGATAGGGCATCCACATTCCATGCCCTGCAGTGAGGTGTCCTGGTGCAGAATTTGCTGATCTGGTGATTGAAGGGGGAGGCAAAGAGGTCCACCTCCTGTATCCCCCATTACTGGGTTAACAGGCTGAAAGTTCTGGGGGTCTAATTGCCACTTGTGTGGGTCTAGGAGATTTCTGCTCAAGTCTGCCAAAGAGTTTTGTTTGCCTGATAGGAATTGAGCTTGCAGATGAACATGCATGGCCACGGCCATGTTCCACAGTTTCATGGTTCGCCTGCAGAGTGGGTAAGAGTGGGTTCCCCCCTGCTTGTTGATGTACCACATAAATGTGGTGTTGTCTGTTTTTATTAGCAGGGGTCCAGGTGAGTGTAGGGATCTGAACGCTGTCAGGGCATGATGAACAGCTAGCATCTCTTTTTGGTTGAAGTGCAGATGGATTTGACTTGGGCTCCAGTGGCCCTGAATGCACTTGTCCCCCAGATGCACCCCCCCCCCGACATAGTCTGATGGTGCCTGTGGTTAGGGTCTGGATGGCGTGGGGTTGAGTAAAGGGAAGCCCCTTGTTGTGGTTGCATGCTGCTGCCCACCAAAGAAACTCTGTCCTTAGACAAGGTATGATAGGTATAATGGTTTCCGGGTCCTGAGAATGATGGCACCAAAGACTTTTTAAGTACCACTGAAGTTTCCTCATGTGCAGTCTGGCATATGGAATTAGTAGAATGCAAGAGGCCATGAATCCTAGAGCCTGCAGGATTTTCCTTGCGGATAGCTGGGTTCTGGTGACCATTTGAGTGAAGTACCCTGTTAGGCTTGTTTTTCTGGAGTCAGGAATGCCATCTGGGAGCCTGTGTCCAAGCTTGATCCCAGGAATACAATCTTTTGACTGGGGACTACTTTTGATTTCTTTTCATTGATACTGTATCCCAGGGAGGTTAGAAGGTTCTTTAGAAATGTTAGGTGCTGCATCAGCTTTTCAGGACTGTCTGTCTGAATCAGGCAATCGTCCAAGCAAGGGTATATTTGAATCTTTCTCTGTCTGCAATAGGGAATGGCTGGAGCCAGGCATTTTGTAAAGACTCTGGGAGCAGTGGATAAGTCAAAGGGAAGTGCAGAGAACTGATAATGCACAGATCTTGCCCTGAAACGTAGATATTTCCAGCATGATTCCTAATAGGGATGTACAGATATGCTTCTTTTAGGTCTAGGGTGGCTAACCAGGCTTCATTGGACAGCACAGGAAGAAGCTGCTGAAAGGCGAGCATTTTGAATTTTGGTACCACCAGGAAGGTGTTTAGAATGGAAACATCAAGGATTGGGTGCCAAGTGCCCTCTTTTCTGAGTACCAGGAAAAGTCTGGAATAAAACCCTTGACCTATCTGTTCTGCAGGAACAGGCTGAATTCCCCTTATGGAGAGTAGGGATTGAACTTGGTTTTATGCCTCTGCCCACTGGTTTGGAGGAAGGTCTGGGAACCCTTTCAGGGTTGGCAGTGTGTGGAAGTAATATATGTACCCCCGGGATACAATGTTGAGGACCCATTGGTCTTTGGTGATGGAGGTCCAGTTTTTTGCATGGTGGGCAAGTTTTCCTCCTAAGGGCAAGAGCATATGGGCAGAGGTGAGGAGTGGAGTTGACAAATCATTGTGAATTCTTTCCGTAAGGGGGTGGCTTAGCACTCCCTGTTTTAGAAGTGGATGTACTCCATTGCTTACATCTCTGCATACCCTGAGACTAATCTCGGGGGGGGGGGTGTCTGTTTCCCCTGGGTCTAGTTTGAGATGGCCTTGAGGGGGCTGAAAAGGACCAATGTTTCGAGGGCAATGCTTACTGAATCTTGGAGGCTGCACCTGCAAGAAATATTTGACTGTCTGCATAGACTTAGCTTTTTCTTCCATCTTTTTTTAGAACCTCTTCTGTTTTGGTGCCAAACAAATTGTCCTTATTCAAAGGAGCGTCTAGTAATTTTGATTTGACATGGTCTGGCAAGGTCTGTTCCTTAAGCCAAGCATGCCTTCTCAGTACAGAAACAGTGACTGCTGCCCTGCAGGATGCGTCTAGGTTGTCAAACCCACACTGCAAGGTATGCTTGCTGACTTGGCTTGCAGAATGCATAAGCTCCTGTAATTCTTTATTTTCTGCACAGTCTGTAAAGGTAGATAATTTTTGCTTAAGTTCCATAATATTTTGCTGATATTTCAGCATGTGAAACTGGCAATTCAATGTCCTAATGGCTAGAGTTGCAGAGGTGTATACTTTTTTACCCCATCTGTCAAAAGCTTGGGAATCCCTGTCCGAAGGGGTGGGATTCTTAGCTGTAGTTGCTTTTATACACTTAGGCCCTTGGGAAATGACGTCTGGATTAGCAGTAGGACTTCTGAAAAGAAAGATGTGAGAGTCAGGGACTCTTGTAGTACCTGTCTGGTTTCCTTGGAGCATGGGGTAAAGTATCAGGAGTCAGACTGGATTCCATAAGGACATCATCCACAACATCCAGAACAGGAGGGATAGCTACGGGTCTATGTTGCCGCAAATCTAACATTTCTCGAAGTCTCTTTTTGGACTGAGGATAATCCTGGCATTCCCAATGGAAATGCTCTCTTAAAGTATGAAGGGTTTCACCAAAAGAGAAACCCTCTGGAGGGGAACTAGAGGGAATGGATTCCTCTGCATCTGAATCCTCATAAGCAGATAAAGGCATGTCTTCATATTCAGAAACGTCAGAGTCATCGGACTCTTCGTCAGTTAAAGCTGCTATAAACAGGTATCTTTTTCTCTTAGCAGGGGAATGCTGGCTTCCCCTAATCAGCATGATCAGGTCTTTTGCCATTTTAAGCATTTGAGATTGTGGCAAAGAAGCAGGACCTTGAGATTGGGTCATCTGTTTTTTAGGCATAGCTCGTACTCTTGGACTTAGAAACTCGGTAGTTTTAGACAAAACTGAAGACACGAAAGTAGTCGTCTGTGTTGAGTATTGGTAATGCGACGAACTTCCTCAGAAGCCGGTGCCTGCTCAGCGGCTCCGGACCCATCCAAGGTAGAGACATCTGCAGGTTCCTTAGTCAAAGGAGAGTCTTGCAGCATACTGGACTCCGAGCGGGTCTCGGTAGCGGCCTACAAATCTATCGAAGCCGGCATCAGGGGCTGCAAAAGTGCCTCACTGAGTACCGGCAACTAGCTTAACGGACATGTCGGCAGTTTTGGACCTGTGGGGTCTGTCTCTGTCTTTATCCTTATGTTTTTTCAGAAAATCGGTAGTCAGATGGCTTACTGAAGCCATTTCGGAATACAGAGATTGACAGCGAAAGTATTTAGCGACAATAAGGGCCCAACTACGAATAGTTCAGGAGTTGAACAAAGCACAAAATCGACAACGAGGAATGTTGTGGTCTGGACCTAAACAGGTGAGGCAGTAAGAATGGAAATCTTGGTGTGGTATTTGCTTTTCACTGGCGAGACAATTGTTAACTTTTTCGGACATCAGTTACAGCAAGAAAAAAGGAACCCAAAGGGATACTTTAGCTTCAGAAGACTTCAGGATGATTTAATTTGGAAATGAAAACTCAGGTAGCGGCTGACCGGCACTCGTGTGAACTGCTTCTGGCTGCTCGGCAAGAAAGACTGATGTAATGGCATTGGCTGCCTGTTTTTATACCCGACGTCAGTCCTGGAGCGACAGCAACAGACGCCGAAATACTAAGTGTCTGGTATTCGGGCTGACTCAAGGCTATCTGCAGGCAGATAACCCAAGTGTGATGACTGCAACAGTGAAACACGAAGAACATCTTTGACTTCTACACAAATTGGTTCAGTTTGCTTAGATCTGGAATTCGTCTCATGTCCCTGGTCTTCCTGGGCACTAAAAAGAACCTTGAGTAAGTTTCAAATCCTCTCTGGTCTGGTGAGACATCTGGATAACTCTTTCACCTAGTAGTTTTTTAATCTCTTGAGAGGCAGCTTTTCTCAGACTGGGTGGGATGTCAGAAAGCCTTATCTTGTTTGAAGGAGTCTGGAAAAATGGTACTAAATAACCTCTGAATATTATTTTTAGCACCCAAGAATCTTTTGTTAAAGAAACCCAACCATCTAGATGCAAAGACAAGCACCCCCAGACTGCCTCCAAGCAGGCAGTTGGGCAACCCTTCAGGAATACTGAAAGTGTTTATCCAAAAAAGAAACTCAGAAACCCTGGTTTTGGGGGCCTCCCCTGCTGTGAGGAAGGCATCTTCCATTTGAACTCCCCCCCTGCCTCTGGAGGGAGTTGCCCCTATGTGAATCCTGGAAAGATCCCTGTGTTTTGCAGAATATTTCCTTACCTCCTGTTTGATTCTGGGAAAAGTATCACTGAGGGGTAGAAAAACGTATCCCTGCAGCAGACAGGGGTTTTCCATCTTGTTCACTCCAGGAAGCATTTCTTTCACAGTAGGGTGAAACAAAGATGTTCCATTAAAGGGAGCATTGATGAAAGAAGACTTGAAATGCTCCACAAAGTCGGAAAAACGCATCCAAACACATCTCCTAATGGCTATGCCAGAACTGGCAGTCCATGAGATACCCTCCACTGCATGGGATATTGACCTCATGGATGCACTGGAAATGAAATGAAAGAGAATTCCTTGGTCAAATCCCACTGTAGTCTTGTGAAGTGCGCTAAATAATTCAGGGAACTCAAAGGTTGTTAAAGCAAATATGTGCTTTCCAAACCTGTCCAACACTCTGGACTCCTATTAGGTGGATTGACTGTGGAGCTCTGCTAGTTCCTTTTTAATGGCTCATGGCACAACCATACCATCACAAAAGGGACTCCTTTGCTCCAATGACGTCTGTTCTCCAGTGGTGCCAAAAGTTTATCTGGGCATCAGAGAATTGGTTAAACAACATCCGGTTCCTTTCATGCCCAGCACCAGATTAAACTGATAAGCTTATCCACCAGGGGAGTCACCCAAGATGTAGATGAGTTGGACTCAAAAGCTTCCAGAAAAACTGACTCCTCTAGGGGGGAATATCTGAAGATCATCCACCCTTTTGTTCAAGGATTTCAAGGATGTCTCCGAAGGAGATGTCATCCAGTGGAGATCTGGGGGACCCTTCCCTTCAGCAAAGTCAGCATCTTCAACAAGAGATTCCACAGGTGGAAAGGTCTGCAGAGGTATATGTTCCTCAATGGAGACTGTCTGGATGCTAGATAGTGCCGGCTGTCTCTATGGAGTAGGCCTGATAGGATCAGAGCTTGGACCCAAAGGAGGAAGGGATATAGGATCCAAAGATGAGACAGTAATCAAATCTCTCAGTCGAGAGAAAGCCCTCTCCACTACCTCAAAGGTAGATGGTTTGGGAGAACCTGTGGCTGGCCAAACTGTTGCTGAGACCTCCGAAATCACCAAGTCCTGACCCTGCCTGGATTCGTGCTTTGATGAAAGGGTTGGACCAGAGCTATCTGACACTGAAGTTCCAAGGGGCAAGGATGGCTCCAACAACATCTGAGAGGAACCCAATCCCCTAAATCTGGCACTAACACTTCAGCTCTGATATGGCACTGACACTTCACTCTGAGACTGATACTGATCCAAAGGAACCAGAGTGCAACTGGTCAGGGAGGCCATCAAGTTGAAGACTTATCTTCGGATATGACGTCAACACTCTCGGGGCTTTTGGATCCATGAGTTCCTAAACCATGGGACAGATCGGAGGAGGAGAGATTACTACATGAGAAGTGTACAGGAGGCTCATGGATCTAATGGGAGATAGAGACAGAATAAAGCCCATCTGAATCTGAGCTCTGAGGAATTTCATCACCCTATCCACATTGACTTCTGACAGACTTCTGGAGGACCTAATGGAAGAGGTGGTTGACTGGGGCCTAGCCTTTCTCGTCTGTATCGCCTGGAGAGCAGTAGAATGCAGTTGAGGAGAAAATTGTTCAATGGTGAACCAGGGTGAGTGAGTTCAAAGGAACAGACAGAACAACAGTCAGACCCAAAGGCATGAGATCTGAATGTTTTTTCTTAGAATCTGAAGTAATCTGATCCAAAGTTTTCTGAATTTTCTGCAAAGGCTCCAACGAAGAAGATGACTATGTAGTAGTCTTCTTGGAATGGGTGGAAGATCTTTTGTGAGAGTCCTTTGACTCTGAAGAGGATTTTATAGATTTACTGAGGGTTTGAGCACCTGAAGAAAAAGAGGAAGAAAGCAGCACCTTTTACCCTAAAGCACCAACTTATTACATCTGTCGCTAAGTGTCCTAGAATTAAAGGGTAGTTGTAGCATTGTCCATATTCAGGCTTGTGTTTTGGGCCTGGCTGTTTGTTTGTAAAGGCTGTGTGTCTAAGCACATATTCCAGGCTATCTTAGTTTAACCAAACCCATTCTTGCATTTCAGTGAGAGGGGAGTGTTTATGGTCATTGGCTGATTGGGGTTACCTGGACTACGGCTTGGAGTAAGCACCTCATTGGTTCTTTCAAACTTTTTTTAAAGTTGTTTCAGGTTTCAACTTTCTGTTACTCAAGAAGTTAACTTGCGAGTGTTTCTGCCATTTCACACTGAGCTAATCGAAGAAAGGTCACTGAGCAAACCCCGATCTGCGATATATAACATTAAGTATCCTATTTTTTGCTTATTTTTATGAGTTATTTATAGCACTTTTATTGTCTGCTGCATAATTTTCTAGCTAGTTTCACTGTGTGTAAGGTATTAACTGGAAATTTTCTACATTTGTTAAGCACCTGTTTGGGTTTGTTTGTTCTGATTTTTGTCTCCCACCCTCCTCCTCTATTGGTATCCTGTTCTCATACTTGGTGGCTTTGCAGTTGCTCGCCTCTACTGTAAATTTGATCTGGGAAACTCCTCCCAGTTTAGTGTCATTATCTCATTCTACCTAATACAGGGAGAGCATTTGAGAAGGTCAATCACTTAGTTCTTAACCTTGAGTTATCCTCTGCTCCTCCTTACTCCCTTTCCACTTTACAAAAAAAAAAATTCTAAGCTTGTTTCCTGCCTTTCCTGTAAGTAGTGTAGTCCAGATACAGATATGCTGTATCCAGGACGGTTTGTAAGCTTCTGAGCCCCTGCTACTTAGCTAGGGTTAAACTACTCCCGGCATCATAGAGTCTGCTCTTAAAATTTTCCCTTAGAACTAGCCAGATTTTTAGTTTTAGCACTCAAATCTGTTTCTTTGAGCTCAGCACTTGTTCAGACCTCGTTGTAAGCAATTCTTCTTTCGGCTGCTCCCGTTAGGGGTCGCCACAGCAGATCAACTGTTTCCATTTCTTCCTGTCCTCTGCATCTTGCTCTGTCACACCACCCACCTGCATGTCCTCTCTCATCCATAAACCTTATCTTAGGCCTTCCTCTTTTTCTGTTACCTGGCAGCTTCATCCTTAGCATCTTTTTCCCAATATACTCTGCATCCCTCCTCAGCACATATCCAAGCCAACGTAATCTTGCCTTTCTGGCTTTGTCTCCAAACCTTCCAACCTGGGCTGACACTCTAATATACTTATTCCTAATCCTGTCCATCCTTGTCACACCCAGTGCAAACCTTAACATCTTCAACTCTGCCACGTCAAGCTCCGACTCCTGCCTTTTTGTCATTGCCACTGTCTCCAACCCATATAACATAGCTGGTCTCACTACCCTCTTGTAGCCCTTCCCCTTCACTCGTACTGGTACTCGTCTGTCACAAATCACTCCTGACACTCTTCTCCACCCACTCCATCCTGCCTGTATTCTCTACAGAGCTAGTAAGAGAGATGGCTAGAAGGATGCTTGATGTGACATCTGGAAAGAGGAAGGAGGACAAGGAGACCTGGTGGTGGAATGAAGAAGTACAGGAAGTATACAGAGAAAGAGGTTGGTGAAGAAGAAGTGGGATTGTCAAAGAGATGAAGAAAGTAGACAAGAGTATAAGGAGATGAGGTGCATGGCAAAGACCAGGTGGCAAAGGCTAAGGATAAGGCGTATGAAGCGTTGTATAAAAGGTTGGACACTAAGGAGGGAGAAAAGGACCTGTACCAATTGGCTAGACAGAGAAACCGAGCTAGTAAAGATGTGCAGCAGGTAAGGGTGATAAAGGATAATGAGGGAAACGTACTCACAAGCGAGGAGGGTGTGTTGAGCAGATGGAAAAAGTACTTTGAGGGGTTGATGAATGAAGAGAATGAGAGGGAGAGAAGGTTGGATGATGTGCGGACAGGGAATCATGAAGTGCAGTGGATTAGCAAGAAGGAAGTAAGGATAGCTATGAAGAGGATGAAGAACGGAAAGGCTGTTTATCCAGATGACATACCTGTGGAAGCATGGAGGTGTTTAGGTGAAATGACAGTGGCGTTTTTAACTAGATTGTTTAATGAAATCTTGGAAAGTGAGAGGATGCCTGAGGAATGGAGAAAAAGTGTTTTGGTACCGATTTTTAAGAATAAGGGTGATGTGCAGAGCTGTAGTAACTACAGAGGGATTAAACTGATCAGTCACAGCATGAAGTTATGGAAAAGAGTAGTGGAAGCTAGGTTAAGAAGGGAGGTGATTAGTGATCAGCAGTATGGTTTCTTGCCAGGAAAGAGCACTACAGATGCGATGTTTGCTCAGAGAGTGCTGATGGAGAAGTACAGAGAAGGTCAGAAGGAGTTACATTGTGTCTTTGTGGATTTAGAGAAAGCAAATGATAGGGTGCCTAGAGAAGAGTTGCGGTATTGTATGAGGAAGTCGGGAGTGTCAGAGAAGTATGTAAGAGTGGTACAGGATATGTACGAGGGTAGTGTGACAGCGGTGAGGTCTGCGGTGGGAGTGACAGATGTGTTTAAGGTGGAGGTGGGATTACATCAAGGATCAGCTCTGAGCCCTTTCTTATTTGCAATGGTGATGGACAGGTTGACAGACGAGATTAGACAGGAGTCCTCATGGACTATGATGTTTGCAGATGGCATTGTGATCTGTAGTGAGAGTAGGGAATAGGTGGAGGAGACCCTGGAGAGGTGGAGATATGCTCTAGAGAGAAGAGGAATGAAGGTCAGCAGGACTAAGACAGAATATATGTGTGTGAATGAGAGGGAGGATAGAGGAATGGTGAGGATGCAGGGAGTAGAGGTGGCAAAGGTGAATGAGTTTATGTACTTGGGATCAACAGTTCAGAGTAATGGTGAGTGTTGTAAGCACTAAAGCTACAAATTACTACAGCACTCAACTTTCCTCACTTGTCTAGAGGAAAACAGGTTTTAGTACTTAATAAATAAGCACCTATCTAGGCATGTCTAAAGGTCAGCTCCTGGTGTTTTCTCCTGTCTACCTGATGAATCTGGGCATCTTGGGGCAATGCAGCAATTGTCACATGTACACCTCTCCTCCTACCACCCAACACTACAACCTGTGAGAGATGCCCTTATATAGCCAAAAGTACAGTTTTGTACCTACCAAAAATGTAGATGTTCGAGTGTAGACACTGCTGCAGTCATTACACTTGGGTTATCCTGCCGTCAGGCGGTCCCGCAGTCGGCCAGAGTACCAACGTCTTGGTCTGGCGTCAGTTGCTGTCGCCTCCTCCCTGACGTCAGAGCGACAGGGGTATATAAGATGCAGATGCCATTTTCTTCAGTTTTTCTTGCCCCAGATGTCAGGTGCCTCTAAATATGTAGGCAATTCCAATTGCTAATAAAACATACACAAGAAAAGCAAAAAAACAACTTACAGCTACCAGCAAATACTCCCCATAGGTAATTAGGGTAGAAGACATAGGTATGTACCAGCCAGTCAGAGGGGAAGGAGGGAGGGTAACCTGGACTGCAGCAGTGTCTACACTCGAACATCTACATTTATGGTAGGTACAAAACTGTACTATGTTCATCATGTTACACTGCTGCAGTCATTACACTTGGGTAGAATCCCAAAGCTGAGGAAGGGTGGCTGGTCCTACAAGGCATTTGGGGTGGCTATAAGGCCCTGCAGCAGCGAAGTCAGCTCTGGATTAGAGTATAGAGGCAGATGGTAATGCTTGATGAAGGTATGTACATAACTCCAAGTTGCTGCTTCCAAAATATCCTTGGTAGGTACTCCCCTGAGGTAGGCAGTTGAAGTGGCTGTTGCCCTGGTGGAGTGAGATCTAATGCTGCTAGGTACAGGTTTTCCATGGTATGTGTAGCAGAAACGTATACAATGTCCTATCCATTTTGAAATACTCTGTTTTGAAATGGCTTTTCCCTGTGCTCCTGCAGCATATGCTACCAATGATTGCTCAGATTTTCTGAAAGCTTTGGTTTTGTCCAAGTAGAAGCATGACTGCCTGTGAATGTCCAAAGAGTGCAGTAGTCTCTCCCCTTTATTCTGTGGTTTAGGATAAAAAGTTGGCAGGTGAATAGTTTGGTTAAGAGCCACACTGGATACCACCTTTGGCATAAAAGTAGGGTTAGTTCGTAAAGACACCCTGTCCTGGTGGAAAATGAGGAAAGGTTCCATTGCCATTAGTGCCTGTAATTCTGAAACTCTTCGTGCTGATGTTATTGCCAGTAGCAGAGCAGTTTTCCAAGAGATATATTTTAATTCTGCTGTGTTGGCTGGCTCAAAAGGAAATAATGTTAGCTTCTTCAAAACAAAGTTGAGGTCCCAAGTTGGAGTAGGTGCTCTACGGGCGGTCTTATGTTTTTAGCCCCTCTGAGGTACTGTTTTAACAGAGGATTAGAGAAAATTGGTGGGTCCGTGTTGTAATGAGCATAGATGGCAGAGGCGTGGATTTTGATGGATGAGAAGGAGAGTCCTTTGTCCAGCATCTCAGTTAAGTATTGTAGTATCTGAGGAATGTTTGGGACAAGAGGGTCAAGGCTGTGAGCTTGGTTCCAGGCACAGAATCTCTTCCATTTATCCGAATAGGCTTTCCTGGTACTAGGCCTTCTGGCCTCCAGAATGACATTCATAACAGATTTGGAGAGAGGCATTGCTTGCTTGACTAAGGAATCTTCCATGCAGCTAAGTTTAAGGTCTTTAGCTGGCTGTGTAGTATTTGTTTGTTGTGCTGAGTCAGCAGATGTGGGATTTGAGGCAATATCCAGGGTGGTTCTTGTGCTAAGCTCCTTAAGATTGGGTACCAGTGCTGGCGTGGCCAGTCTGCTGCAATCAGGATCATCCTTGGCTCTTCCTGCCTGGCTTTTATGAGTACCTTTGGCAAGAGAGGTAGTGGTGGGAAAGCGTATACTTGTAGGATCTCCCAGCTGAATGAGAAGGCATCCACTTTCCATGCTTGTGGATGGTAACTCCTTGTGCAGAATTTTTGTAGCTGGCAGTTTCTTGGGGATGCAAACAGATCTATGTCCGGGCTCCACCATTTCTGTGTTATCATTCTGAATATTTGTGGATTCAACTCATATTCGTGGGGATCCAAGATGTTTCTGCTTACGTCGTCTACCAGTGTGTTTTTCTCTCCTGGCAGGAATTGCGTTGCAGATGAACTTGAAGGTTTATAGCTGTGTTCCATAAGGTCATAGCTTGTCTGCATAGGGGATAGGAGTGTGTGCCCCCTTGTTTGTTTATGTACCATATAACTGTGGTGTTGTCTGTCTTTAGTAGTAGCTGTTCAGGATGCAGCAGGTCTTTGAAAGCTATAACCGCATTTTGTACAGCTAGCATCTCTTTTTGATTGATGTGAAGATGCTTTTGTTCTGCGGGCCACGTGCCCTGAATACATTTGCCTGCCATATGTGCTCCCCAGGCGTAATACGATGCATCTGTTGTCAGTGTTTGCCTGGCTGTGGGTTGTGTAAAAGGCTGTCCCTTGTTGAGGAGACAAGCTTGAGCCCACCATCGAAACTCCTGTTGAAGGCAAGGGATTAGTGGTATAACTGTTTCCAAACTTTGACAGTGTTGAGACCATACATTCTTTAGGTACCATTGTAGTTTCCTCATATGCAGTCTGGCATATGGAATTAGTAGTATGCAGGATGCCATGTAACCCAAGGCCTGCAGAATTTTTCTTGCAGGGAGCTGGGTCTTTGTTGCCATCAATTGAAAGTATTGAGTCAGTTGTCCTTGTTTGTCTGGCGTGAGATAAGCCATCTGGGCCGTTTTGTTAAAGCTGGCACCCAGGAATATAATCTCTTGTGAGAGCACTAGTTTTGATTTCTTTTCGTTTACTGTGTACCCCAGGCAATTTAATAACTTTTTTACAAATGCCAGATGCTTTAGAAGAATGTCCTTGCTCTCTGCTTGAATCAGGCAGTCGTCCAGGTACGGATAAATTTGAATTCCTTTCTGTCTGCAAAATGCAATTACTGGTGCCAGGCACTTTGTGAAGATCCTGGGCGCAGTAGATAAGCCAAAGGGCAGTGCAGGGAATTGGTAGTGCATTGAACCAGCTATGAATCTGAGGCATCTTCTGCAGTTTTTTCTGACAGGGACATGCAGGTATGCCTCTCTGAGGTCCAAAGTCATGAGCCAAGCTTTCTTGCCCAGCATGGGAAGAAGCTCCTGTAATGTCAACATTTTGAATTTCGGAACATCCAGGTAAGTGTTTAGAGCTGAAAGATCCAGAATGGGCCTCCAGGCTTTGTCCTTTCTCGTACCAGAAAGAGTCTTGAGTAAAATCCTTGTCCTTGCTCCTGTGATAGTACCTTTTGAATAGCTCTCATATCCATGAGTGCTGTAATTTGTTTTTGAGCCTCTGCCCATTGATTCGGTGGCAGATTTGACATTCCTTTTAACCTTGGCAGAGTGTGAAAGTGGAACCTGTAACCTTGAAATACAATGTTGAGAGCCCATTTGTCTTTGGTGATCATTTGCCAATTGTGGTAGAAGAGTGCCAGTTTCCCTCCCAAGGGGGCTGCCAAGAAGGATTTGTTTGGCAGCTGTAGTGGGAAGTCATTGGAGCTGCTTTTTATATGGTTGGGGCCTGTCTTCCCCTTCTTTCTGGCCTGATACAACCCATTGTCGAGGCCTGTAAGGACCTTGTGTTTGACCTCTACCTCTTGGACATCTGTATCTTCCCCTTTGAGGTCTGTCTGTAATTGGAAAGGACCAATTCTTAGTTGGCCAGTTTCTGCTAAATCTAGGAGGCTGAACCTGTAAGAAATCCTTCACCGTTTGCATAGATTTTATAGGTTCATAGGTAGATATTAGGCTATCTGCCCTAGGGCATTTATAAGCCTAGCCAGAGTGTATTTGGCTTCCGCCTCCCTATTATATTAGCCTACTGTGCCTCTGTAAAGTAGGTCACAGAAGGTACCCTTTTAAGATTAGTTTACTGTGCCTCTGTCTAGCAGGGACACAGGAGAGATCCCAGGGGTGAATTTGCGATTTCCCATCCACGCGTCCAAATTTCGCTTGAAGAGGGTCAGTGAGGGGCTATGTCTAACATGAATTGGGATTCTATTCCAGAGCGAGGGGAGCCTTTGGGAAATGAATCTGTCCCTCCAGCATGTCCTATTTATTTTTGTGCTGAGGTTTAGGTCCCTGGAGTGTGTAGCTCTAAGGGACTTGGATTTTTTGAGGTGGAGCATGTCCATTAATTCTGGGTTTGACATGGCTCTGTACATCAGGCATAGATCGCCTCTGAGTAGGTGATAAGCAACTGAGTACAGCTGGAGTTTCTTTAGTCAGGCTGCATAGGACATCTGTTTGTAGCCCATGATCCTCTTGGTGAGGTACTTTTGGGGTCTCTCCAGTTGCTGCAGGTGTCGGGTAAGGTACATCCCAAAAGGGGCATTGTATTCAATTATGGGCCTGATGAGTGACGAGTAGAGGGGCACAATGACCTCTCTTGATCTAGATGCAAATCCTTTTGTGAAAAGGTAGGCTATATAGAAGGTCTTTCTAACCACTTTGGCAACGTGATTATCAAAGGAGAGATTACTATCTACGTTGGTCCCCAAATCTCTAATTACTTCTTCCGTACTTAATGGGTTACCACCTATGTGGTAATTTGTGGGCACCTTGTTTTTCCCAAAGGGGATGACTATGCACTTTTTAGCATTTAGCTTGAGGCCGTGGCTCTGGCACCAAGCATCTGTCTCTGTGAGACCCTTTTGAAGGATGCTTGTGTCAGCTGGAGATTCGATTATGGCCCCCAGTTTGCAGTCATCTGCGAACTTTGTCAGCCATAATACCCCCGTGTTAGCCTGAACCTCAGAGAAGTATATACCAAACAAGAGAGGTCCAAGAACTGAGCCCTATGGGACACCACTTGTAACTGGTTTGGATTCGGACATGGCACCTGCGATTCTGACCATGTGGGTTCTATCTCTGAGCCAGTTTGCAACTCATCTTGTGATATAGGGGTTGATATTTAAGCTGGTAAGCTTATTTATGATGCCCGAGTGGGGTATCGTGTCGAAGGCTTTTGCGAGGTCCAGGTAGGCTGGCTGTGTGGACTACCTTGCCCTCATCTATGGCTTTGGTAACTGTTTCAAAGAAATCAACTAGGTTTAAGAGGCAAGATCTGCCCTTAACAAAGCCGAATTGGGTAGAGTCCAGTGTCTGGAGGCTCCCAATGTCTTTGTTTATGAGTTCCATGATAATACGCTCCATAGCTTTACAGACCAGACTAGTCAGGCTTATGGGGCGATAGATTCCGGGGTCCGTTGTGGCACCACCTTTGTGGAGTGGGACCACTGTAGCTGTATGCCATTCTTTGGGTACATATCCTGTAGTAAGGCTAAGTTTGAACAGTGACTTAATGTGAGGGTTCAGTTCTTCTTGGAGCTCGTGTAAGACACAGCCTGGGACAACGTCCGGTCCCATACATGCTGTGTTTTTTGCTTTGGAGAGGGCAGCTTTCACCTGTGCATCTGTGATGTCAGGGAGGTTACATTCAGTTGGGATAGGCGTTTGCTCCTTTGGGGGGGAAGGGGGGGGAGTTTGCGCTGAATCTGTCTGCCAGGATTTAGGCTATGTCTGTAGGTTGGGTATATTTTGTACCATTATGCAACAATTCAGAGCATATCTGGGAGTTTCCGCCCATGTTTCTGACATAACTAAAGAAGGCCTTGTGATTATCTTTAGTGTCTAGGGCAATTTTTCTTTCGAAACTGGCCTTTGATGATTTTTATGAGGGATCGAAGTTTCTTGCTAACAGTGATCAGAGATGCCTTCCCTTTTTGGGATTTTGCTCTGTCATGTAGTAGGTTCCTCCTTCTGTTGTATAGCTTATTTATGGCCGGGGTCCACCAGACCGGTCTCCTGTTTTTGGAGGAGTGAGTCTTGGTTTTATTTGGGATAGCACAATCCATGCATTCCTGCAGGTACTCATAGAATGCATTTGTAAAGGATTCTGCGGATTGGGCTGTATTATCCTCTGGCCCAGGGGCTTTGAAGGATTCCACCTCAGTCTTGAGAAGTGCAAAGTTGGCTTTGGAGAAATTATTTACAGTGATTTCCTTTACTGGAGGTGGGGACAGGATATGGATGTCCAGGGAAATTTGTTTATGGTCTGATCTTACCAATGAGGGGTTTACTTCTGGTGTGGAACAGAGTCCCCATGTTGGTGATGACCAGGTCCAATATGTCGTTCCCTCTTGTGGGAGTGGTGACCAGTTGTTCCATTGCATTAGAGTTTATAAATTCAAGGAACCGTTGGGCGAGGGTGTTTGGGCTTGAGTAGTTTTCCCAGTCGATGTTTGGGTAGTTGAAGTCACCCAATAACATAGTGTTTGGAGAGACCTTCATATTCTCCAGTGTTCTCAGGAATGCCAAGTGGGGTTCCTGTAATACGGAGGGTGTTCTGTAGCAGGCTACAAACTGAAAGACAGTTTTGCCCGCTGTTAGTTGCACATGGATGGTTTCCGATGCTTTGTGCAGTGCCACTAACCTGGAGGTGTACGTATCTTTGATGAATATAGACATTCCCCCTCCTTTTGTGCTTCGGTCCGAGTTTTGGGGCCGAAATGCATGGTATGAGTTATAACCTGGTAGTGCTGGGGTGCTCTCAGGAGCCTTGAACCAGGTTTCTGTTGCTGCACAGACATCGATTTTCTCCATAATGAGGAGAGTCTTGAGTGTGTGCATCTTGAGGTTTAGACTTTTGGCATTGAGTAGCATTACCTTTAGTTTTTTTATCTTTGGGTTGTCTATGGAGGGGGGGTTTGTCCTTTGAGCCTTGCCTAAAAAAGGCACTATGGGGGTGGCAAGAGCCTTGGCCAGTATATGAAAGCCTAAGGGTGACAGGTGCAAGCCGTCCCTAGCGAAGCAACGTGGCTTGTCGAGCATGTCATCCCAGGCTGACAGACACTGGATCCCCTTTGAATGACACCAATACTTTAGCCAATTGTTGAAACTGATCATTTTGTCTTTACACTGTGGCATCATTCTTGGTGAGGGCAAGATGCTACTCAAGGTCAGGGACATACCAGCCTGGGCTACATGGTCAGAGAGCTCCTCTATGTCTCTTTTCATGTAGTCCAGGGAGGTACGTGTCAGGTCATTTACACCAGCATGGACAATGATGGAGTCATACTTGTACTTGCTTTGCAGTGACCTGAGTGCTTGCGTTATGTGGCGGATCCTGGCACCCCACAGGTAGTTTACAGTGACCTTCTCCTTGTTCAGTCTGGTGAGTGGGACATTAGTGTGCTGGACAATAGAGTCCCCTACAACAAGTGTATTTGGTGTGTTGTTTGGCCTTATGGGCTGTGACTGTGAGGCACACTGATTTTGTGAGATATGTGATTTGTGGGTATTGAGGGGTGGCTGTTGCTTGGATATCTGCTTAGGAGGTCTTTGCTGTTTAGGCAGATTTTTATTTAGGGCCTCTGAGTATGTTTTTGTGTGTTTATGTGTTGAGTATGCAGATGCAATAGGTCTGTGTGTGACTGGATTTGTGGTGTGGGTGGTTACCATTTCCTCCTGACTGACTGTGCCAGTCTTGGGTTGAGAGAACTCTGCCTCCAGTTTGGCTGTGTAACTGCATCTCTCACATGTATTAGAGTTTGTTGGAAGGAGGAGAGGGTTGTCTGTGTACATAAGGCAATTGTAACATTGCCTCAAAATTCCCAGACTCACCAGCTGGACTGGAGATTAACCTTGAAACTGACCCTTGGACATACCAGATTAGTACAGATTACTATAGGGAACTGTTTTTTTTTACTGATCAGATTAAGGAAGGGAACTGATTTTTCACTTGATCAGGAAGGACCAATCGGGAGTCTAATACTTATGAGAAGTCAAGGAGGGTGTAGTGCTTTAGTTAGTTAGCGTTTCCTTAAAAGAGCTGAGCAAGTGCAGGGCTTTAGAAAGAGAATAGAGTGATTACTTTGAGAGTTTGAACAGTTCTAAGGGAAAAAGTGAAGAGCAGACTTTGTGGAGCCTGGAATAGTTTAAACCGCGCTGCCCGACGCTGCTCAGTGCGCAAAACCGTGCAAAAAGAGAGTTGTAGGGTTTTAAGAGAGAGAGATCAAGGAGTTTAGAATTGACCCAAAATGGCCAATAAAACTACAGCTTCTAGGTAGTAACCACTCCTCCAGGGACAGGCAGGCTGTTCAGTGTTAACCACTCCCACTGGTGAACACAGAGACTTCCCTTTAGGCAAGCAAGCACTGGCCTTCTAGAAACTTCCAAACAGTTCAGAACAGCAAATCTGTAACTGAACTTTCTTAACCTTCAGAAAGTGGGAAAAAAAGCAAGATTTTTTTTTTTTTCCCTTTTTGTTGTAGTTTAAAGGTAGCAGAGATACACAAGCAGAAAAATAATCACAACAGTGCAATAAATGACCCCACACTTGAGTGCTAGGCCAAAATAGTACAGTTTTGTACCTACCATAAATTTAGATGTTCGAGTGCTAATACAGCTGCAGTCATAACAGATTGGTTATCCTGCCGTCAGGCGGGTCCTTGGTCGGCCGAATTCCAAAGTCTAGGTCCGGCGTCGGATGTTGTCACTTCTTCCCTGACGTCAGTGTGGCAGGGGTATAAAAGAACCATCCGACGCCGTTTTCTTCAGTTTTTCTTGCCCCAGATGTCAGGTGCCCCCAGAAGGAAGGCAAAACATAAATTTATGTAATAATGCAATGCAATATAATCAAAAAACAGTAGTTGCAAGCAAATACACCATAAAAGAATACCCCAATCAGGTTGTATGAGGAGGTGTTAGTCATTAGGCCTGTCCCAAGAGGGGAGGGAAACCTGGACTGCAGCTGTATTAGCACTCGAACATCTACATTTATGGTAGGTACAAAACTGTACTATGTTCATCGTGCATATAGCTGCAGTCATAACAGATGGGTAGAATCCCAAAGCTAAAAAGGGGTCGTAGGCACTAAGTGGAACTAGGAGGAGCAAGGATGCCCTGCAAGACTGCAATGGCAAATCCCGCTCTAGATTTGGAGTATAATGGTAGGTGATAGTGCTTGGAGAAAGTATGCACAGAACTCCAAGTGGCTGCTTCCAAAATATCATTGGTAGGAACCCCCCCCTGAGGAAAGCTGCAGAGGTAGCTGTGGCCCTTGTGGAGTGAGATCTGATGCTTGTAGGTACAAAGAATAACAAAAGTGTATGCAGTGGGCTATCCATTTTGAGATTGTCTGTTTGGAAATAGCCTTCCCTTGAGCACCTGTGAAATAGGACACAAAGAGTTGCTCTGATTTTCTGAATGGCTTTGTCCTGTCCAAATAATAACGAAGCTGTCTGTGAATGTCCAAGGAATGTAGTAGTCTCTCCCCTTTGTTTTGTGGATTAGGATAAAAGGTAGGTAAGTGGATAGCCTGATTCAAGGCTACACTGGATACTACCTTTGGCATAAAGGAAGGGTTGGTTTGTAAAGGAAACTCTGTCCTGATGGAAAATGATGAAAGGCTGCACAGCCATGACGGCTTGTAGTTCCGAAACCCTGCATGCTGAGGTGATAGCCAGAAGGAAGGCTGTTTTCCATGACAAATATTGCAGTTCTGTTGAAGCAGCTGGCTCAAATGGAGGCAGGGTCAGTTTTTCTAAAATGAAATTGAGGTCCCAAGCAGGTACTGGTTGCTTCCTTGGGGGTTTTATATTCTTAGCCCCTCTGAGGAACTGTCTTAAGAGAGGATGAGAGAATAAAGGAGGATCAGTGTTGTATTGAGCAGAAATGGCTGAGGCATGGATTTTGTTGGAGGAGAATGAAAGTCCACTGCTTAGCATCTCAGCTAGGTACTGTAATATTTGAGGTAAATTCAGTATTCCAGGATTCTGTTCCTTTTTCTGATTCCAGGCACAAAATCGTTTCCATTTTGCGGAGTAGGCTTTTCTAGTAGAAGGCCTTCTGGCCTCCAAAATGACATCCTGCACCTCCTTGGAGAGGAGGGTCTGTTGGGAAATTAAGGAATCCTCCATGCGGCTAGATTGAGTGTTTTCAGCTGACTGTGAAGAGTTTTGAAGTTGTGCTGGGTCAACAGAAGAGGCAGGATCCATGGTGGGGAATGAGTCAGGCTCCTCAGGAGTGGGTACCAGTGTTGTCTTGGCCAGTCTGGAGCAATGAGAATCATCTTTGGTCTGTCTGCTCTGGCTCTTAATAGAACTTTGGGCAGCAGAGGAAGAGGTGGAAAGGCATACACTGTCATTGTTGTCCAACTGAAAGAAAGTGCGTCCACTTTCCAGGCCTGTGGATGATGGGTCCTTGAGCAAAATTTTGTCAATTGGTAATTTCTGTGGGTAGCAAAGAGACCTATATCTGGCCTTCCCCATGCTTGAATTATCTTTGTAAAAACTTGAGGATGCAACTTCCATTCGTGTGGATCTGTCATATTTCTGCTTAGGTTGTCTGCCAGTGTGTTTTCCTTGCCTGGCAGGAATTGTGCTTGAAGTTGGATTTGTAATTCCAGAGCCATGTTCCAAAGAGACATGGCTAGCCTGCACAGGGGATATGAATGGGTTCCTCCCTGTTTGTTTATGTCCCACATCACTGTGGTGTTGTCTGTCCTTATCAATAGCTGGCCTGGATGCAGTAGGTCTTTGAAAGCCATAATAGCATTTTTTACTGCTAGCATTTCCTTTTGATTGATGTGTAGGTGCTTTTCTTTTTGGGACCATTTGCCCTGAATGCACTGATCTGTCATGTGCGCCCCCCCAGGCATTGTCCGAGGCGTCTGTTGTGATGATTTGATTTGCTTGAGGCAAGCAGAATGGGAGACCTATGTTTCTTTGGCATGCTTGAGCCCACCACAGAAATTCCTTTTGGAGACATGGAATCAGTGGTATAATTGTTTCCAAACTGTGGCTGTGTTGAGACCATAATTTTTTTAGGTACCATTGAAGTTTCCTCATACGCAGCTTTGCACATGGGATTAGCAGGATGCATGATGCCATGAATCCCAGAGCCTGCAGGATTTTCCTTGCAGTCAGCCTGGTGAAGGTTGCCATTTTTGTGAAGTACTGAGATAGTTGCCCTTGTTTCTCTGGCGTGAGGTAGGCCATCTGGGTGTTTGTATTCAAGCTGGCACCCAGGAAAATTATTGTTTGAGAGGGTATTAGTTTTGATTTCTTTTTGTTGACTGTGTATCCCAGAGAGTTCAACAACTTTATTACAACCGCCAGGTGTTCCAGAAGTATGTGCTTGTTGTCCGCTTGGATCAGGCAGCCATCCAAACATGGGTATATTTGTATCCCTTGAAGTCTGCAGAAGGCAATTACTGATGCCAGGCCTTTCGTGAACACTCTGGGTGCAGTAGATAAGCCAAAGGGCAATGCAGAGAATTGATAATGGGTTGAACCTGCAAGAAATCTGAGGTATCTTCTGCAATCTTGTCTGATAGGGACATGCAGGTATGCCTCCTTGAGGTCCAATGTTACCAGCCAAGACTCCTTGCCCAGCATGGGAAGAAGCTGCTGTAATGTGAGCATCTTGAATTTTGGTACGAGTAAATATGTGTTTAGGATGGGCAGGTCCAAAATAGGTCTCCAATCTTTGTCCTTCCTTGGTACCAGGAATAGTCTGGAATAAAAACCTTGACCCTGTTCTTGTGCAGGTACCTCTTGAATAGCTTTCATGTCCATGAGAGCTGAAATTTGTTTTTGTGCCTCTGCCCTTTGATTTTGTGGCAGGTTTGGCATGCCTCTCATTTTTGGAAGGGTGTGAAAGTGGAATCTGTAGCCTCTGTCTATAATGTCCAGGATCCATTTGTCTTTTGTGACAATATGCCAATTTGTCGAAAATAATGCCAGTTTTCCACCTAAAGGTGCTGCCATTAGAGCTTTGCTTGGCATGCAAAGGGGAAAGTCATTGTGTCTGCTTTCTGAATGGCTGTGATCTATCCTCTCCACCTCTTGGTGTAGGTGCTTGTCATTGTATGGCTCTAAATGATCCTTGAGATTGCCCTCTACCCCTTGGGCGCCTGTATCTACCTCTTTGAAGTCTGTCCGTGGCTGGAAAGGACCAATTTTTTGAAGGCCAGTTTCTACTGAAACGTGGAGGTTGTACATGTAGGAAATCTTTCACTGTTTGCATTGATCTTGCCTTTTCCTCCATTTTCTTTAATACCTCCTCAGCTTTAACACCAAACAATACATCTTTTTGAAGAGGTGCATCTAGTAATTTAGCTTTGACATGATCTGGTAAGGTTTGCTCTTTGAGCCAAGCATGTCTACGTATGACAAACCCTGTAACAGCAGCTCTACATGAGGCCTCTAAAGCATCAAAACCACATTGCAAGGTATGTTTACCCACTTGTTCTGCACTATGCAACAAATCCTGCAACTCTTTCAAGTCTGGTTGTTCAGGTTGTGACATTTTGCTTTTCAACTGAGATAACAAAAACTGTCGATACTTTAACATATGGAACTGACAGTTTAATGCCCTCATGGTTAAAGTGGCCGAGGTGTATACCTTTTTCCTCCACCTTTCTAAAGCTCTGGAATGTCTCTCTGAAGGTAATGGATTTTTGGCAGTAGAGGCCTTAATTCCCTTGGGACCCTGTGAAATAGTTTCTGGGTCAGCAGCATGGCTTTTGTATAGGAATTGGCGTGAATCAGGAACCCGGTAATACCTGTCAGGCTTAACTGGAGATGCTGGTAAAGAATCTGGGTTAAGGCTGGCCTCTGAATACACATCATCTAGTATGTCTAAGACACGAGTGATAGCCAGAGGCCTGTGCTGAGGGAGCAAGAGGAAATCCCTGAGCCTTTTCTTGGAATCTGAGTAATCTTGGCCTTCCCAGTGGAAGTGTTCCCTCAAGGTATGCAAGGTTTCCCCAAAAGAATAATCCTCAGGGGGGGAGAGAGAGGGAATGGACTCCTCCGCATCAGAATCTTCAAAAGGGGAGTATGAATGTTCCTGGTCTTCAGAATGTTCTGAAGTAATGGAGGCCTGGTCCGAGGAAGGATATTCTTCCTCCACTCTGGGCATTATGTCCGAGGGTGGTTGAGAACCCCTGATAAGAGTAATCAAATCCTCAGCCATTTTGAGCATCTGTTTTTTAGGCATGGGGCCTTGAGAGGGGCCCTGTGGAGCTTATCTTTTAGTTTGCATGGCTGCTTTAGATTTAGTGAAAGCCTTAATGGAAAAAGAAGAAGAAGGCCTGAAGACACCTTGAGAGGTGGCAGGCCTGTCTAAACTCTGAGTTTCCCCGCCAAGAGTGGCGTCGGTATCTGTAATCGGGGTGGGGGCCGAGGAGCCTGCGACCTCGGGCACAGAAGACACCGCTAAGGAAGTGTCATCGGTACTCAGGGGCTGCATAGGCGCCTCGCTGAGAACCGGAGCACCTGTAGTCGGCTTTAGCGTGGTGTCAGTAGAAGTCGCGGACCTCGTATGTCGGTCCTTATCTTTGCGTCTTTTACTCAAAACCGGAGTCGGAGTATCCGACGACATAATGTAATAAAATTTTTTGCCAAAATAGATTTGGGCGAACTCCGCCCAACGCTTAATAGTGCGTTTGTTGAATCTAGCACAAAAACGACAGGCCGAGACGTTGTGGTCTGGGCCTAAGCAAGGAATGCAGAAGGAATGGAAATCCTTATGCGGTATTTGCTTCCCACATGAAATGCAATTATTAACTTTGTCTGACATCTGTCTGAGGCAAGAAATGTTTCCCCAACGGGGTACTTAGCTTTCAAGAAGACTTCGGTTGAAAAATATTCGTAATCTCAGGAGCTGGCCGACCGGCACTTGCGAACTGCTTCTGCTTTGGGCACTGCGTGGCAAGAAAGACTGAAGAAAATGGCGTTGGCTGGTTCTTTTATACCCCTGCCGCACTGACGTCAGGGAAGAAGCGACGACATCCGACGCCGGACCTAGACTTTGGAATTCGGCTGACCAAGGACCCGCCTGACGGCAGGATAACCCATCTGTTATGACTGCAGCTGTATGCACGATGAACATCAGGTAAAATGCAGATTTTAGAGAAAAAACGATTTTAAATTAAGTGCAACAAAGGAAATGTAGTAAACAGGCTCTAGATGTGTTCCAAGTACTGTTACAGATATAAACTTTAGCAAGCCGGAAAATGCCAAAAAGTAGGCGGCAAAGCAGTAAAACTTACAAAAAATCAGAAGAAAATACTTAAAATCACAAAAGTGGCTCCTTTTCTTCTCTCAGCATTTTCTCCTCTTGGTAGGTGCTTCAGCAACAACTAGCAAGCCTGAAAAGACGCCAAAACCACGAGGCAGCCTGGTTTTAAGAGAGAGATCAAGGAGTTTAGAATTGACCCAAAATGGCCAATAAAACTACAGCTTCTAGGTAGTAACCACTCCTCCAGGGACAGGCAGGCTGTTCAGTGTTAACCACTCCCATGGTGAACACAGAGACTTCCCTTTAGCCGAAGCAAGCACTGGCCTTCTAGAAACTTCCAAACAGTTCAGAACAGCAAATCTGTAACTGAACTTTCTTAACTTTCACAAAGTGGGAAAAAAGCAAGATTTTTTTTTTTTCTTTTTGTTGTAGTTTAAAGGTAGTAGAGATACACAAGCAGCAAAATAATCACAACAGTGCAATAAATGACCCCACACTTGAGTGCTAGGCCAAAATCAGGTAAAATGCAGTTTTTAGAGAAAAAAAAACAATTTTAAATTAAGTGCAACACAGGAAATGCAGTAAACAGGCTCTAGATGTGTTCCAAGTACTGTTACTGTTAAGATTTTCTTCCATTTTCTTTAATACCTCTTCTGCCTTAACTCCAAATAACACATCCTGCTGCAAAGGTACATCCAATAATTTTGCTTTAACATGATCTGGTAACGTATGTTCTTTTAAAAAAAGCATGTCTTCTAATGACAGAGCCTGTAACTGCTGCTCTGCAGGAGGCCTCTAGAGAATCAAAAACCACATTGCAAAGTATGCTTTCCCACTTGTTCAGCTGCATGCAATAAATCCTGCATTTCTTTAAAATTAGGTGGATCTGATTCTAGAAGCATTTTTTGTTTTAACTGAGACAGTAAAAATTGCTGATATCTTAGCATGTGAAACTGGCAATTTAAGGCTCTCATTGCTAAAGTTGCAGACGTATATACTTTCTTTCCCCATCTGTCTAATGCTCTGGAATCTCTGTCAGAGGGAACTGGATTCTTGGCTGATGAGGCCTTAACTCCTTTGGGTCCCTGAGAAATAGTTTCAGGGTCAGCTACAGGGCTTTTATACAGAGATTTATGAGAGTCAGGGACTCTGTAGTATCTGTCAGGTTTAACAGGGGCTGGAGGTAAGGAATCAGGATTTAAGTTGGATTCAGTATACACATCATCCACAATATCTAACACTGGCGGAATAGCAAGGGGTCTGTGTTGAGGTAATAAAAGGAAGTCTCTGAGCCTTTTCTTGGATTCTAAGTAATCCTGGCCTTCCCAGTGGAAATGCTCCCTCATGGTATGTAGGGTTTCCCCAAAGGAGTAGTCCTCAGGCGGTGAGGCTGATGGAATTGATTCCTCAGCATCAGAATCCTCATAAGGGGCTAAAGAGTATCCTAGGTCTGAGGATGAATCAGAAGAGATGGACACCTGGTCGGATGAGTCATAGTCTGCATCCTGTTTAGGCCTTTTATCAGGAGGGGATTGGACCCCCTGATCAGAGTAATTAGGTCTTCGGCCATTTTGAGCATTTGCTTCTTAGGCATGAAGGCCTGTCCTGGAGAATGCTGTATTAGTTTATTTGACTTTAAAGGAGGCTTAGACTTAGCTGAGGGTTTAATGCTTAGCTGAGTAGGTCTGAAAACACCCTCTGTAGCTGTGGGATGCTCAGCTACTCCGGATCCCTCTGAAAGGTTAGTCTCGGTAGGCTGAAGAGCTTCTGCGTCCGAAGGCCCAGCCATCTCCACGTGGGAGTCAGAAGCGGCTTGTGGTTCTACAGAAGCGGTCATCAGGGGCTGCGAACAGCCTCGCTGATAACCGGAGAACCGGTGACTGGCATAGAAGAGGCTCCGTCGTCAGTTTTGGGCCTCGGATGCCTATCCTTGTCTTTGCGCTTTTTATGTAATCTGGTCGTCGGAAGTTCCAACGGCATGGTATAAATGAATTTTCTACCAAAATAATGTTGGGCAAAATCAAACCAACGTTTAATAGTGCGCTTGTTAAACCTAGCACAAAACCAGCAACCAGTAACATCGTGGTCAGAGCCTAGGCATGGGATACAATAAGAATGGAAATCCTTATGAGGTATTTACTTCCCACAAGAAATACAGTTATTAACTTTTACTGACATCAGTCTGAGGCAAGAAAAAGTTTCCCCAACGGGGTACTTAGCTTTGTAGAAGACTTTGGTTCTGGATTCGGAATGAAAATCTCAGGAGATGGCCGACCAGGACTTGCGAACTGCTTTTGCTTCGGGCACCGCGCGGCAAGAAAGACTGAAGAAAATGGCGTCGGCTGCATCTTATATACCCATGTCGCTCTGACTTCAGGAAGGAGGCGACAGCAACCAACGCCAGACCAAGACTTTGGAACTCTGGCCGACTGCAGGACCGCCTGATGTCAAGATAACCCAAGTGTAATGACTGCAGCAGTGTAACACGATGAACATCTGGAAGCAAAGCTCTCTTCACCCAAGACTGGACTAGACAGTCAAGAGGAGAGGGTAAACACTTGCACCACACCCATCACATAGTCCCTCAAAACCTACACCACCAAAACAAACAAACACAAACATAAAACACACACTTCCATTCGCGGAGGCTCTCAATAAAAATCTGCCCAAGCAACAGGGATCTCCAAAGCAGAAACGCAAGCAACCTCCACCCTCCAACACAACCTAAATGACAAATATCCCACAAACTCAGTGTGCCATTCAACCACAGCCCATAAGGCATAACAACTTACCCAACACTCTAGTCATAGGTGACTCTATAGTCAGGCACACTGATGTTCCACTCACCAGGTTAAACAAAGAGAAAGTTACTGTCAGCTGCCTGGGCCGAAACACTAAAGGCGGAGGCATGTCCATATTCATTAAGGATATCCACACCTTCAGGCTAGTTGCTCAGCATAATGTATTCGAGACTATCCAAATGCAACTAACTCTGGGCAAGACTGCAATCCAAGTTGTAGCTTGCTACAGATCCCCACCATGCCCCAGGATTCCCACTCATTTCTTGATACACTGGAAAATATCAGGGTACAACCTAACACCCTAATAATGGGCGAGTTCAACTACCCCACCATAAACTGGAAAAACTACTCATGTACCAACTTCTTTTGCTCAACATTTTCTGAAATTCATAAATTACAATGCCTTGGATCAACTTATCCACACCCCCACAAGGGGCAGCAATACCCTAGACCTGATCATTACCAACATGGGCAACCGGTGTTCCACACCAGAGTAAGGTCAATTCCTCGTTGGTCGGATCTGACCACAAGCTAATCACCCTAGACATCCACATCCCACCCCCCAACCTCCATTAAGGAAACCACCATAAAAAATTTCTCCAAAGCCAACTTCACACTTCTTAAGATAGAAGTGGCAAATTTCACAACAACCATGCAGATGGACAATAGAGGTACGACTGCTGAATCCTACACAAATACACTTTATAAGCACTTACACGAGTGCATGGATCGTGCAATCCCTAACAGAACCAAGATGCTATCCTCCAAAAAAAGGAAGCCAATCTGGTGGTCCCCTGCCAAAAACAAACTCTACAACAGAACAAAAACTGTTGTAAAAAAGAGTAAATTCCCATGACTGCAGGGGCCCCCTGGTCAGCCTCAGTAAAAAGGTGAGATCCCTCATAAAATCCACTAAAGCTAGTTACGAAAACAAAATTGTCACCGATTCTAAAGACAATCACAATGCATTCTATAGCTATGTCAAGAATCTCAATGGCAACACTCAGATCTGCTCTGAGTTATAGCACACTGGCACTAAATATACAGAACCAATTGATACCGCCAACATCCTGGCAGATAGGTTCAGTGCTAACTTTATACCCCTCTCACCCCCTAAAGGACCCATCTCTATACTGGAAGAATGCAAAGTTCCTGTAATCATGGCTGCACAGGTAAAAACCACACTCTTCAAAGCCAAGAACACAGGACCCATGGGACCTGACAACATCCCAGGCTGCATTCTACATGAACTACAGAATGAACTGGCACCTCACCTAAGTACCATGTTAAATCATAGCCTAACCTCAGGCTTTGTGCCCACTGAATGGCGCACAGTGACAGTTATCCCACTCCACAAAGGGGGAGCTGCCACGGACCCCGGGAACTACCGCCCCATTAGCCTGACGAGCTTGGTCTGCAAGGCTATGAAACATATCATGGCACTTAACAATGACACTGGTAATCTCCAAACTCTGGACCCCACCCAGCTCAGGTTTGTAAAAGGCAGATCATGTCTCCTAAACCTGATAGACTTCTTTGAAGTGGTCACCAAAGCCGTAGATGAGGGTAAGGTGGTTCACACAGTCTATCTAGATCTTGCCAAGTCTTTCGACACCATCCCCGACTCTAGAATTATAGATAAACTCACTAAACTTGGTATAAATCCCTATGTCACACAATAGGTTGCCAACTGGCTCACTGACAGAACCCACACTGTGAAAGTAGCAGACTCCAAATCAGACTTCAGACCAGTGACAAGTGGAGTACCACAGGGTTCAGTCCTGGGTCCTCTCCTGTTTGGTATCTACTTCTCTGACGTACAGGCTAACACAGAAGGTCTTTGGCTAACAAAATTCGCAGATGACTGCAAACTAGGAGCCATAATCGAAACTCCTAACAATGTGGACATCCTACAAAAGGGCCTCACTGAAACAGATGCCTGGTGTCAAAGCCATGGCCTCAAGCTCAATGCCAAAAAGTGCATTGTCGCCCCTACTGGTAAAAACTCTGTTCCCATGAACTATCACATAGGCAGTAGTCTAACACCAAAAGTGTGATAAGAGACCTTGGGACACAGGTGGACAGTAGTCTCTACTTTGATAATCACATCGCCACAGTAGACAGGAAATCCTTCTACATGGCACACCTTATCACAAAAGGTTTCTCATCCTGGAAAAAAGAGGTCATTGTTCCCCTCTACTCATCACTCATTAGACCCATTATAGAGTACACTGCCCCTTTTAGTGTGTACCTCAGAGGACATCTACAATAACTAGAAAGGCCGCAGAAATACCTCACAAAGACTATTACCGGCCTCAAACAGATGCCCTACGCAGTCCGTCTCAAAAAACTCCAGCTTTACTCCGGTGAATATCGCCTACTTATTGGCGATCTCTGCCTAACATACAAAGCTATGTCAAACCCAGAGCTGTTGGACATGCTCCACTTAAAGAAATCCCAATCCCTCCGAGCTACACCCCCTAGGGACCAAAACCTTGTCACCACATTAAACAGAACATGCTGGAGGGATAGATTCCTGTGGCAGAGACTTCCCATACTCTGGAACAAACAACCTATCTATATCAAACAAAGCTCCTCATTAGCACTCTTCAAGAAAAATATTGATAATTGGATGGGAGATAGGAAATTCACCCTGAGGATCACTTCTGTGGCTCTGCTCGACAGGAGCACAGGAAAATAATTTTCTTGGGTGGCGAAAGCCAGGGTACCTTTTTGGCTAGGCTTATATAGGCCCAGGCATAGCCTGGTACCTACCTATGAACAAATGGAGCAGTCAGTGTTGAGGTGCGACCCTCCAAGACAGTAAATATACTCCTTGTGGGCATCAGAATTGGTAATCTTATGCCTACAGGTAGTGCACTTTTTAAAGCCTGTTTTTCAGCCAAGAACATGCATAAAAAGAGGGGAAAAGCAAACAGATGAATAAGTAAAGAAACTTTATTTTTTCAATTAAATGGACTACCAGCAATGGTAGAAAGAATACCTTCTAAACAGTAGAAAGGTTAGAAAGAAAAGACAGGTACCAGCTATCGTATGGCAGAAACTACAACTACCAAAGGCAGAAAAGGTAAAGTATTAAAAAGGAGTACTAGAGAGAAAACTTGCATATATAACAATTAGGAGAGGGGGGTGTTAAAAAGAGTATAAAAATGAAAGGTTTAAGAAAAATAATTACTCACTAAACTGTAAAACTAGCCTAACTAGCTCTCCAGGAGGGATCTGTCTCTGAACGACATAGCGGCAAACGAGATCTGGATATACTGCTAGCTGACTGGAGCATCATAACTAGAGAAAAGAGTTTGAGAGTTGGATCCGAAGGTCTACTATATATGGCTGAGTTGGATCAGATACCAAATGCTGAGGAATGAATGAAAAGGACATCCTCAGATATAATATTCTCTATGGTCGTTGCTATTCTCCTTTCAGGGCATGGATTGAAAATCCTTCTATTGCCTTATTTTCTGAACTGCCCCCTTTTCATCGTCATCTTTTTCCATTTTGATTTATAACCCTCTACTCTCATGTTTATGAGCCTTAACTGTACAGCTGTAAAGTATCCATTCAAAGCAGGTAACCCTGTACCACCCAGTTCTATGGAGAAAATCTATTTATCCTGCTTAACTCTTGATCTCTTCCACTCCCAGATCCATTTCTCCAACTCTTTATTATTCACAACTTATGTTCACCTGCACATAGGGACTAAAAACATTTTCACTACAAAGAAGTTATGTACTTACCATAACGTTCCATCTGAGTAGTTATACTTCATTTTTCTACAACCTGTGGGTATTCGGATCTGTATCGGATCCAAGCAGGCAACTTTTTTTCTAGCATCTGCTCCAAGCTCCTCTCCCTACCCATAATGCACTACATCTCCTACCTTCCCTCAGATTGAGTTTGCTGCAACTAAATACATAAGCAACTCAGCCCAATGAACCAAACCTGTATAGACAGGACAAGGTCCGGGGGAGGGAAGGTTGCAGAAAAATGAAGTATAACTACTCAAATGGAACGTTATGGTGAGTACATAACTTCTTTATCTGAAGTAGTTAACTTCATTTTATCTGCAACCTATGGGACAGATTCCCCAGCTACTCCAATCATGGGAGGTCCCTATGGAAGGATATTCCTGAGCACCGCAGAGCCAAAGGATGCTCTACCCCTAGAAATCAGATCTAATTTGTAATGGGAAATGAAGGTATGTGAATTGGCCCAGGTTGCTGCTGCACAAATGTCGTCCAAAGGAACCCTAGACCAAAAAGCAGCAGAAGTCGCCACAGACCTGGTAGAGTGAGCTTTAACAATACCAGGATGAGATAAATCTTTTGCTTTGTAGACATGTGAAATGCAAAGAGCGATCCATCTGGCCAAGGAAACCTTAGAAATAGCCTTTCCCAGAAAGGCTTTGGAAAAGGAAACAAACAACCGGTCAGTCTTGCGGAATGATTTTGTTCTATGAAGATAGAAGTGAAGTTGTCTATGAACATCTAACAAATGAAGTTTGTATTCACCCTTATTTTGGAAGTTAGGAAAGAAAACAGACAGATTAATGGACTGGTTTGAGTTTGCTTCAGATGCCACTTTGGGTAAGAAGGAAGGATTAGTACAGAGAGAGACCCTATCCTTATGGAAGGCCAAATAAGGAGGCACGGCAGACAGAGCTTGAAGCTCAGAAACCCTGCTAGCTGATGTAATGGTGACTAGGAAAGCTGTCTTCCAGGATAAAAATTTTAAATCCACCGAAGCTGCAGGTTCGAATGGGGGAGCCACCAATGCCTGTAGGACAAAAGTAACGTCCCAAAGGGGCACTGAATCCTTGACAGGAGGGCGCAAAAGAAAAGTGCCTTTAAGAAAGGCCTTACACAGCGTAGAAAAGGCTAATGCAATGTTGTCTTCACCAACATGAAAATTAGAAATGGCTGCCAATTGTACTTTCACTGTGGAGGAGCTAACTCCTTGTTGAAAAATACCAGACAAGAAATCCAACACCGCTGGAAAAGGGGCTGTAAAGGGATCTAGGTTTCTCTGTGAGGCCCAAATGGAAAAACGCTTCCATTTGCTGCGACAAAGTTTCCTAGTGGAATCTTTAAGAGAAGCCACCAGAATGGATTTTACTGGGGATGAAAGACCGGGAGTCCTGGTAATCAACGGAACTGGAGCAACCAGCTTGAGGCTGCCCAGGTCGGACGGACGGGCACCCGAAGGATAGGAGATTAGATCCGGGCAGGGGTCCAGAACCCATGGTGGAGCTAAGAGATGAGACCAAAGGAATGGGAACCAAACCTGAAGAGGCCAGAATGGGGCAATGAGGATAACTTTGCACCGCAGTCGGCAAGCTTTCTGAAGAAACTTTGGAATGAGTGGCAATGGTGAGTAAGCATACAGAAGCCCGGGGGGCCAAGCATGGACTAGAGCGTCTCTGGGGGCTTCCCCTGATGAGGGAATCAGAGCGAAGAACTCGCCTGCACTTCGCGTTGGAAGGAGATGCGAAGAGATTGCAGCAAGGCTGACCCCATGCAAAGAATATCTCCTCCGCCACTGACTGTTTCAGAGACCATTCATACGGCATCAGAATAGCCCGACTCAATCTGTCCGCTAAAATGTTGGAGCGTCCCAGGATGTGCGTTGCTATCAAAAACCGACCGGTGGAGATAACCCATTCCCACACTCTCATGGCCTCGCAACATAGGGGATAGAATCTGGTTCCTACCTTCTTGTTGATATACCAGACAACCGACATGTTGTCTGACTGAACTGCAATCAATCCGAGAGGAAGGACAATGTGAAAGGCTTCCAACACTAAAAGCACTGCCCTCATCTCTAGAACATTCATGTGCAACTTGGTCGCTGACTGGAACCACATGCCTTGGACTGTCCTTCCCGAACAGTGTCCCCCCCATCCGAGTTGGAAGGCGTCCGTGGTCACTGTGACTTGGACTGGAGATGACGCGAAGGGGCGTCCTAATATCTCCGGTGAATTTAACCACCAAAGAAGGGACGTCCTGCAGACGTGACTGATCCTGATCGGAAATTCCATGGGGAGGTCTAGCCAAGACCATTGAACAGCCAGAGTCCATTGAAGAACCCACATATGAAGGCATGCACAAGGGAGAATAGATATGGAGGCAGCCATGGAGGCCAGTGCCCGGAGAACCTCACTTGCCTTTGGAGACTTGAAGTGCATTATCTGAGCTATGTGGCACCTGAGGTGTAAGATCCTGTCTGGAGTTAAGAATACTTTCATCTACAAGGTGTCTAGCCGTGCCCTAATGAAGTCTAAAACTTGTACTGGTTGCAATTGGGATTTTTGAACATTGACTGTAATCCCCAATAGATCTGCCAACCGAATGAAGCAGTCTCGGGCCAGACAAGGCAGACACTTGTTCGGCGCAGCGAAGAGCCAGTCGTCCAGGTAAGGAAATACCTGAATACCCTGAAGCCTCAGGTGAGCCGCTACAACTGCCATTACCTTGGCGAACACCCTGGGGGCTGTGGTGAGATCGAAGGGTAGGGCTCTGAACTGAAAGTGACCGTCTCCCAGCCAGAAGCGCAGAAACATCCTGGAGCTTCTGTGGATCTTGATGTGGAAGTAAGCATCCTGGAGGTCTAACGAGCACATCCAGTAGCACTCTCGGAGATAAGGTAGAATGGACTGTAGGGTGACCATCCGGAATTTGTTTGGCTACAGACAGGTTCAAAGTTGACAGGTCTAGAATGGGCCTGAGGTCCCCCATCTTTTTTGCCACTAAAAAGAACCTTGAGAAGACGCCTGATCTGGACTGGTCGGGGAGGATCTGTTCAATGGCTCGTTTGAGAAGCAGCTTTGAAACCTCTAGAGCTGCGGCCTCCCTGTGGGCAGGTGGAACATCCGGGAAGTGTTTTGGAATATTTGGAGGGGCAACAAATGGGCTAGTTTAACCTCTGGATATAATCTGTAACACCCAGCGATCTGTCGTAATGGACTCCCATGCCGCTGGGTGTAAGGAAAATCTTCACTCGACTGCCTCCAGAGTAGGACAGCTGGGCTACCCCTCAGGGCTGCTGACTGGGTCTATCAGAAAAAGGTTCCCTAGACCCAAAATTCCTGGGACCCCCTCTGCCTCTGGGTCGGCGTCACTCCTGTCCCCCTCTGCCTCTGGGTCGGCGTCACTCCTGTCCCCCTCTGCCTCTGGGGGAATAGTTGACCTGAGAATCCTGGAAAAACTGAGATTTTCGGAACCACATCTTCTTTTGCCCTCTGATTCCTACAGAAGGACCGCTGAGGCTTAAGCGGATCCTGAAGGCAGACAAAGTCTTCCCGTCCTTTTCGCTCTGGACAAGTGTGTCATGTACTGTCTTCCCGAAAAGGGAAGAACCGGCGTAGGGAGCGTTAATAAACGACGCCTTGAAAGGGTCCACGAACTGATACAACCTGAGCCAGGCATGACGCCTCATGGCTATGCCTGTCCCAGCCACCCTAGCTGCTCCTTCTGTGGCATGGGAAAGGAGCCACATAGACGTGTTTGAGACTGACTTCAGAGTAGACATTTTCGCAGAGAACAACTGTTTGTCCTGTGGCGATAAAGACTCTGGGGGTGACTCAGCGAATTCCGATGCAAAGTCTCGCTGAAGCCGGATCACATGCCAAATAGTTCAGCGCATGGATTGAAAAGGTCGCTGAGGAATAAACACGCTTCCCAAACCTATCCACCGACCTGGACTCCTTGTCTAGAGGGTGAACTGAGGAACTCTCCTGTGCTAGTTCCTTCTTGGTGGCTGCTGCGACCAACATAGTGTCAACTGGGGCTCCTTTTGACCAAGGTTGTCTGTCAGAAGGGGGAGATAAAATTTTGTCGGGGCATTTGGGGATGGGCTCTACGGTGTCAGGCTCCTTCCATGCCCGTGTGGTGATAAGGTCCACCAAGGGGTCCGCAGGCGGGGACACTCAGGAAGTAGATGGGCACATGCAAAGGCCTTCAGGAACACTGACTCATCCCCAGAAGGTTTTGGGGCTGACCAGCCTCCCCTCTGGTGGAGTATCTCCATGATTTCTCTGAAGGAGACGTCTTCGGGAGGTGACCTGGGGGAACCTTCTCCTTCATCTAAGTCAGTGTCTGTAGTGAGGGACTCGGGGGAGTCTAAGTGCCTCCTTTTGCACTTGCACTTATGGTAACCTCTTCAGTGGGACTCTCAGAAGAGGACTTGTGATCCGCAGGGGGTTCCTCAGGGGAAATAACCTGGGGATCCTCTAGCACGGGCTGTCCCTGAGATAGGATGAAGGGAGTCGTTGCCAAATCCAGGGTATCAGGGTGGAATCCGAGGGGATGGTCTGGGGTCTCAATCCCTGGGAGAGAACCCTCTCCACCACTTCAAAGGCTGAAGGAGAGCGCACCTCCTTGGCACTCAGCAAGGAAGACGCCCTCCCTGTCCGCGGCTCCGAGAGTCACTCGGATCCAAACTAATCGGATCCGAGGAACTCAAGGTAACAGCCCGAGTCGAACTTGGGGGAACCGTCGGCGGCAAGCTACCAGCTCCGAAAATCCTCGGATCTAAGAGCCCCGATGCACGGATCGGGGAAGGAGAGGTGGGGCGGAAAAAGGGCATGGAGGTCCCCCCTCCAGAGGGAGAAGGGCCTGGCAAGACTCCCATCTGTATTTGGGTCTGAATGAATCTCTGCATCATCCTGTCCATGTCCAAGTCTGATAAGTTCCGAGTCGATCGCGAAGAGGCCACAGACTCGGATCTGGCTGATCTGTGCAATGAAGGGGAGGAAGGCCTTGGATCCGAAGGTTCCAACGGTTCTGGTGAAAAACGAGGAGACTGGAGCCATGGAGAAACTGGCCTCATGGACTTGGAAGGGGGACTAAGGAAGAGCTCCCTGTCCAGGGATCTCTTGCGAGGTCTGTCCCTTTTCTTGTCCCTATCCTCCTTGTGCCTTTCTCTGTCCTTCTCCTTGTCAGCTACACTGACTGTAGCTTTTTCCTTACTTGACCCAGCACTAGAAGAAGAGGGAGTTTGAGTCCCTGTCTGGGTGGGAGGTTGAGTACTAGGTACCGAGGCAGATTCCAGCATGGATGCGGGGAGAAGGCCTTTAGCTACTAATTTGGCCTTCCAATCCCTGAGGGCTCTAGGATTGAACCCAGTGCAGATGGCACATTTTGTTGACAAATGTGACACTCCCAAACAAATAACACACAGTGTGTGACCATCAGCCGGGGAAAGCTTATGGCCACACTCTGTGCATTTCTTAAACACAGATTTTGGCTGATCAGCCATGGTCCTGCACCAAAAACCACTACCTACTAAATCACCACACACAAAACACACGTAGGGGAAGGGCAGGCCTAACAACTACTCTACCGAATTTTACAACAAAAACTTTTTTTTTGACTAACCGACGAACAAGCGATACACTAGTGGGGGAGGAAGGGAAATAATCAACTCAGACACACAAAGAGACTAAATATTAAGAAACTTACTATCCCTGAGCTCAGAGCGAAGGAGACCACGATGCACACTACTGGCGCGGCAAACGAGATCTGAGGGAATGTAGGAGATGGTAGTGCATTATGGGTAGGGGAGGAGCTCGGAGCAGATGCTAGGAAAAAAGTTGTTGGCTCGGATCCGATACGGGTCCGAATACCCACAGGTTGCAGATAAAACTACTTCAGATTTGTATCTTTCTTCTATATCCATTAATCAAGAGCTTACAGCTTCTTTAATTTCTGTGCTATCTTTTAAGACTCTTCTCACATACTTTTACCTAAAATAATAGAATGATTTTTATTACATGCACCTCTTATGTCCCCATAAACCAGGGTATCACTGTACCAATTAATGTGTAAGTACATGGATTACATCTATAATCTTTGTTTTATCTTCATTCATTCTACATCCTGCAAAGATTTGAAATGTCCTGTTCTATATTTATCAAGTGCAAAATAATAACATTTGCAAATAAAGCTAACTTTTCTTAATTACTATACCATTTGAATCCTTGAGTTTGTGAGTCTCTTGCTTTCTTTGCTATGGAGCCTAAATAAAACAACTAGAAGAGAAAGAGGACTGCCTACCTGGTTCCTGTATTCAAAACTCAGCTTGTCAGAGAGGAACCTTCCCCTTAATTCTTACCTCTTACCATTCATATATCCTCTTAATTAACCCTATTACTCTATCAGGAACAAAAATGATACCATTACCCTACTCATAAAATTCCAGATGACTTTATTAAATGCTTTCGCTGCACCAAGGCCTACTAACAATAGTTGCATTTACTTACACTCCACTTCTCTCTCTGGATCATAATTGTTATGGGGAAAAAAGTAACCAAAAAGAAGAAAAGGCAAAAACAAAAAAGCAAAGTGGGAACAGAGGAAGTACAGTAAAAAATATTTTACTGTAAACTACAACTAATTGCTGCCATCACTCAAGTAACTGGAAATTCATCAGAGTTAGACACACATGAAAGTGATTAGTAACATTTTACAGTAAACGTATCATCATTGTTCTATTAATGTTTTTAAAAGTTTGCCTCTCCTCCACAAACCTACACTGATTCATAGCTATCAATTCTGGCTGAGTCTATAGGGTCCTTACTATTCTGTACATAACATAGCTGTCACAATTTTCTTCCAAGTAACTGGTACACCCCACTTTTTAAAACATTGTGAAAACTTTCCAAATCTATCACTTGCTTCCATCGTAGCTTTCAAACTTCCACAGGAATACCATTTGGTTCTGGAGGCTTCCTAGCTGATTTTACATTACAATTTTTATCTCATCTCTTCCAATTATAGTAATCAATTGTTGAGCCTCATCTTTATGTAACCTTGGCATAATTCTTTCCATAACTATTTCTATCCGTACCTTTTCTTGGTTTCCCTATTCCTCTGATTTATACAAATTTTCACAGAACTTCTGAAGTATCTTGAATACCTTTACAGGATCTCTGGTTATGTTTTCATTACAGTCTCTCAAAGTTTTGTGACAAATGGATTTCCATCACCAGATTTGGAGCATACACATGATGTACCCTCTGAATTAACAAATGCCATTGTGGTACACCAATCCAGTTGCTCATTTTCATAAAATGAATGCAGTTTGTTCATCCAGTTTTCTCTAGTACAGCAGGAATCTCACATCTCTTTGCGTGCTGTCTTAAAAGTCAAACATGTTTAAACAGCTCCTATAGAGGCCTAATGCTCAGTCAACCTTTTCTTCATTTTAATGTCTGATTTTTGCCGTTTATCCATTCATCTGAATAGGTAGTTAAAGCTTCCACTTTTCTAACCTTTTCTTATCTGACCTGAATTATTACTTTAGTGTTTCTGTTATGTGATTTATTTTTCTTCTAAATTAATGGAAGTCATCTCCTATACCAAAGCTGAAACCTGAACTGATTTTTGCTCAAAAGCTTTAAGAATTTTCTTGGCTAGAGATGTTTTGCTCCTTTTATGGTTGATTTTCTTTAAATGCCTTCTTTGCTGGTATCCAGGTAGTGTTGCTACTAGCCTGTAAGTGAATTTGACTCGGCTGATAGATTTTACCAGCTTTTTTTCACAGATTTAACTTTCACACTGAAAGAGCTTTAACCAACACGTTGATCTGTGGGCAGCCTATTGTTGCCGAGTCTCATACTTTTGTTGAGTCTTGATGAAAAAGGGCAACAGTAGCACTTGTGTCTCCTGAAAAAATAATAAAGAAGATATATGAAGGATCACAGGCAAGAATCAAGGTGGGAGGACTCCTTTCTGACAATCCATGTTTGCGCAGAGGAAACTGACAAAGATATCCAGTTTCCCCTTTGCTACCTGCTTTACATTTAGAGCCATTAGCAAAGACAATAAGTGTTTTACAAATTCAAGAGTAGAACTGGTATGGTAATCAATAAAACTTTATTTGCAGATGATATTTAGTATTTGATGAATCCAGAAAAGGACATTCTGGTTTTGTGGAGCATTTTGAGACTGCTTTAAGTCTTTTTAGGACATAAAATAATTGAAGGTAAAACAAATGTTACAGTGTTCAACTATCTATACAAGCATGAATTGGTCCAGCAATGTTCATACTTAATGGGGATATTACACAGTTATTTAAATATATGGATTAAAAATAATTTTGTTATGGCAACTAAGGACTTGTGGGATGAGAATAAACCGAGAATATACATATTTTGAGAAACTGGACACTCTATTATGGATAAAAACAGCAGGATACAAACAGTGAAAATGTATTTAGCCCCTTTCGTTTTATATTCAGGTCGGGCGGCCACGGTGGTGCAGTGGTTAGCATTGTCGCTTCACAGCAAGAGGTTCTCCGGTTCAATCCTCGGCTGGGGTGCCTTCTGTGCAGAGTCTGCATGTCCTCCCTGTGGTTGCGTGGCTTTCCTCTCACATCCCAAAGACATGCTGCAGGTGGATTGGACACTCTAAACTGGCCCTAGGTGTGAGTGCGTGTGTGTGTGTGCCTTCTGTGGAAGGTTGGGCGCCAGGCTGGCAACTCGACACTGTAAAACTCCACTGTCAATCATGAGCAGACAAGTGATCCGCTGTGGCGGCTCCTAACTGGGAAAAGCCGAAAGAAGAAGTAGTAGTTTTATATTCAGGTCAAATGTATTTTTATAAACAAGGCATGACAATTAAAAAGAGCCAAATTAATTTATTTCGGGGGGGGGGCAAGGATTAAACAGGATGAGTTGATTCTTCCTAAAGAACAATGTTTAGAGTTAGCTGATTTGAAAGATACCATAAAGTTACGCAGTAAAGACTCACTGACATAATTCAAGTAGAAGGTTATAAATAAAAGTGGAAAAGGATGACAAAATCAGAACAGTTAGAGAGACAGAAAGAGGCCAAGATTGTGGACTCAAGTCTGTAAGGAGAACAGTAACAACCATACATATTATTTTCATAAATTAGAACTAAGGGAGTAGGAAGAATGGAGAAATGAGATTTTACCAATAGTGAGGTCTGCAAGTAAGAAAAGAGAAAACAGGCAAGAAGTAACTGAAATTTACACAATGAAATTAGCAAAGGAACAAAGGTAATTGGAGCAAATAAATCATAACACAGTGGGATGACCAAAAGCTTGGACTACAGGTTAGAGAGTACTCTCCACATCAGGGATTGACAACGGAGTATAAGCAAAGAGAAATGGATATGGGAGTGCTAAATAAAAGACCAGCTCTGATAGAGTTTTTAGTTGAGTCTAGAACATAAGCTACCGTAACTCTGTGAGGGATTGAAATGGGACAGAAGGGGAGGCGGATGAGGCTAGTGTAGAAGAAGAGGAAGAGCTGAGCATTAGGCAGGCTTTATGCAGGAGCAGAGCCATGTATTTTTGAAATTATTTTTTAAAGAGGCTTTGAAATGGGTTAGTCCAGGGATAGACCTGGTAGCTAGAGGTAATGAATTCCAAAGTACAGAGACAGAGCATGAATACAGAGCGTGACCTGGTTTTCTTGTGGGTTTTGAGATAACTAAAAGATTTTTGTCTTTGGATCGTAGGGATCAAATTGGTGAGTAAGGTGTGACTAGATGGGCTAGTGCAGGGCAGGCAGTAGGCTTGAAAATAAGGTTGTGCAAGGTGGACAGCTCAATAAAGAGAAGTTGGATGGGGAGTTCAACCAATTTAATTCTTGGAGTGGTTTATAGTAGCGTGTGTGATATTTAGAGTTTGTGGCAAACTTTGCAACTCTGTTGTAGCACTATTCCATCTTGCTTATGGCAGAAGTTTGTAAATTAGTTAGGATAGGGGCACCATAAAGAAGGTAGGGAAGTAAAAATGTTTTTGCAAGGGTAGCTTTGGTTGCTGTAGTAAAGAAAAAAGAAGTTATGTCTTACCATAAGGTTCCATCTGTGTTGTTGATCTTCGTTCATTCATTATGATGGGTTGTCAGTCCCATCCTCGGAACCGAGCCGGCCTTATACCAAGCTCGCGTCAGCCAAATACTCTCGAGCCAGTATCCTACCCACAATGCTCTGCTCACTGTTACCTCAGATTGAGTTTGCAAATTGATAGACAAAAGTAGAGGCTTTCTCTGGTCATAACAGACCTACAAGAATGGAAGAAGAAAGTACAGTTAAAAATGAAGATGTTCGAGTGTATTTACTGTTGCAGTCATCACATCTGGGTTATCCTGCCAGCGGTAGCCCTCAGTCGACCCAAATACCAGAGGCTTAGTAATTCTGCATCGGTTGCTGTCGCTCCAGGACTGACGTCATGTCATCAGTGGTATAAAAACAGGCAACCAACACCATTACATCAGTTTTTCTTGCCCTGTCAAGAGCCCCCAGTAGGGAGCTAGGTAATGGTGGAGGAACACCTCCAGTAGAAAATAAATACCAAAATTTCCTTGTAAGGAAAAAGACAGAGTGAGAGAGCGAGACAAGCGGGATGGAGGGAGGGAAACCAGGATTGCAACAGTGAATACACTCGAACATCTACATTTATGGTAAGTGTACACAACTGTACTATGTTCTTCATGTTTCACTGTTGCAGTCATCACATTTGGGTTGATTCCCAAAGCTGAAGAAAAGGGTTGAGGCAGTCAAGAAGACTGGGGGCTGGCTAGTATGCCCTGCAAGACTGCGGTGGCAAAACCTACCCTGGACTTAAAGATAGGCAGGTGGTAATGCTTGGTGAAGGTATGAACAGATGTCCATGTTGCAGCCTCCAGGATGTCCCTGGTGGGGACCCCTCTGAGAAAAGCTACAGAGGAGGAGGTTGCTCTGGTGGAATGTGTCCTGACCCCCTTTGGGGGTGATTTCCCATGCTATTTGTAGCAGAAATGGATGCAGTGTGCTATCCATTTGGAGATTGTTTGTTTGGATATGGCCTTGTCCTCTGCACCTGCAGCGAAGCTGACTAGCAATTGATCAGTTTTTCTAAACGATTTAGTCCTGTCCAGGTAGAATCTGAGTTGTCTGTGCACATCTAGAAAGTGTAGAATCATTTCCCCCTTGTTTTGAGGGCTAGGGGAAAAGGTGGGGAAATGAATGGATTGGTTGAGAGCCACACTGGACACCACCTTATGCATGAAGCATGGGTTAGTCCTGAGGGAGACCCTGTCAGCATGAAAAATGAGGAAGGACTCCACAGCCATAAGTGTTTGTAGGTCTGATATTCTTCTAGCTGAAGTGATGGCCAGAAGCAAGGCTGTCTTCCAAGAGAGAAATTTTAACTCTGCTGTAGCTGCAGGTTTAAAGGGGGACATGGTGAGCTTTTCCAACAAAAGGTTAAGGTCCCAGGCTTGTGTAGGGGCTCTTCTGGGTGGCCTTAGGTTGTCAGCCCCTCTTAGTAACTATTTGATGAGAGGGTGAGAATAGCGGTAGCTCTGTGCTGAAATGAGCAGAGACCGATGAGGCATGAATTTTAATAGAAAAGAAGGATAGATCCCTGTGTAGTAGGTCTGCCAGGTAATCCAGGATGAGAGGTAGGGAGGACTGTGCCATTCCGGCTCCCTTAGCCTGGATCCAGGTGCAAAACCATTGCCACTTGTCAGCATAAGATTTTCTAGTGCTGGGGTGTCTGGCCTCACGTATAACATCTAGAACTTGTTTGCTTAGGTTGGCAGCTTGAGGAGAGGTCAGGGAATAAGCCAGGTTGAGGGTCTGAAATTGGGGATGGATGAATTCTCCATTCCTCTGGGTCAGGAGTGTTGGGATCTGAGGTAGGTGCCATGGTGGCAGGGGTGACAGGCTGTGCAGCAGTGGGTACCAGTGCTAGCATGGCCAGTCTGGGGCAATCAGGATTGCCCTAATTCTTTCCTCCCTTATTTTGAGCAGTACCCCTGAAAAGAGTGGTAGAGGGGGAAATGCATAGACTGAGAGATTTACCCACTTGAAGGATAGAGCATCCACTTTCCAGGTCTTGCTGTGAGGTTCCCTGGTGCAGAATTTGCTGAGCTGATGATTGGAGTGGGAAACAGAGAGGTCTACTTTCGGGGTGCCCCATTTCTGGGTTACAAGGGTGAAGGTTCTGAGGTCTAGCTGACACTCATGTGGGTCTAGCAGGATTCTGCTTATGTTGTCTGCCAGTGAGTTTAGAGAGCCTGGCAGGAATTGTGCTAACAGGTGTAGCTGCATGGCTGAAGCCATGTGCCAAAGGGTCATGGCGAGCCTGCAGAGAGGATAAGAGAGCGTCCTCACTGCTTGTTGATATACCACATCACTGTGGTGTTGTCTGTTTTGATCAGTAGAGGCCCCGGGAAGAGTAGGGGTCTAAAGCTGCCACTGCGTGCTGAACAGCTAACATTTCTTTTAGGTTGATGTGCAGATGTATTTGATTTGGGCTCCATTGGCCCTGAATGCACCTGCCATCCAAGTGAGTACCCCAGGCATAGTCTGATGCATCTGTGGTGAGGGTCTGGGAGCCATGGGGTTGTGAGAAGGGAAGTCCCTTATTGTGAGTGCATGTTGCTGCCCACCAAAGAAAATCTTTGCTTAGACAAGGTATCACTGTTATAAGAGTTTCCAAGTGTTGAGAGTGCTGACACCAAAGGCTTTTTAGGTGTCATTGTAGTTTCCTCATATGCAGTCTGGCATATGGAATGGGTAGAATGCAAGAGGCCACGAACCCTACAGCCTGCAGGATTTTTCCTGCGGATATTTGGGTTCTGGTGGCTAGTTGGGAGAAGTAGCCTGTGAGGTAGGCTTGTTTTTCTGGAGTAAGGAATGCCATTTGGGATGCTGTGTCCAGGCTTGCTCCCACAAATACGAATTTTTTGTGTGGGGACTAGTTTTGATTTCTTTTCATTGACAGTACACCCCAGGAAGGTCAGTAGGTCATTTACAAAGGTCAGGTGCTGAAGCAGCTTTTCCTATCTGCCTGAATCAGGCAGTCATCTAAGTATGGGCAAATTTGAATATTTCTTTGCCTGCAAAAAGCAATGGCGGGGAGCCAGACATTTTGTTAAAACTCTGGGAACAGTAGATAAGCCAAAGGGAAGCACAAAGAACTGAAAGTGCATAGATCCTGCCCCAAAACGTAGGTATTTCCTGCATTATTCCCTGACTGGGATGTGTAGGTAGGCCTCTTTTAGGTCTAGGGTGGCTAACCAAGCATCCTTGGAAAGCATAGGTAGAAGCTGTTGGAGGGTGAGCATTTTGAATTTTGGTATCACCAGACAGGTCTTTAGAATGGATAAATCGAGGATGGGGCGCCATGTGCTTTCTTTTCTGGGTACCAGGAACAGTCTGGAGTAGAAACCTTGGCCTATCTGTTCTGCAGGAATATGCTCTATGGCCCTCATGGAGAGCAGGGGAAACGACTTGCTTTTTGGCCTCTGCCCACTGGTTTGGAGGAAGATCTGGGAACCCTTTTGGGGTTGGCAGAGTGTGGAAATAAAATTTGTATCCCTGGGACACTATGTTGAGGACCCAGCGGTTGTTGGTAATGGTGGCCCAGTTGCCTGTGTGGAAGGAGAGTTTTCCTCCTAGGGGCAAAAGCAGGTGGGCAGAGGGAGGGGGGGTGGAAGTCTGAAGTCATTGCGAGTTCATACCATAAGGGGGTGGGCTTTGCACTCCCTGTTTTTGAAGAGGAGGAACTCCACTGCTTAGATCTCTGCATTCCCTGGGGCTGTTGTTTGGGAGGGAGGGGGGGGGGTCTGCTTCCCCTGGGCCTGGGCTGAACTGGCCTGGAGGGGGCAGGAAAGGACAAGTGCTTGGAGGGGCAATGCCTACTGAACCTCGGAGGCTGGACCTGTAAGAAGTCTAACTGCCTGCATAAATTTAGCTTTTTCTTCCATCCTTTTTAAGACCTCTTCTGCCTTGGTGCCAAATAAGTTGTCTTTGTTCAAGGGTGCGTCCAATAATTTGGATTTGGCATGGTCTGGCAAGGTCTGTTCCTTAAGCCAAGCATGCCTTCTAATGACAAAACTGGTGACTGCTTCCTTGCAAGATGCTTCTAGGGCGTCAAAACTACATTGTAAGTTGTGCTTAGTTAATTGACTTGCAGAATGCATTAACTCTTGCAACTCTTTACTTTCTGCACAATCAGGAAAAGAAGAATTTTTTTGTTTCAGGAGTTCCATAGTATGTTGCTGATATTTCACCATGTGGAACTGACAATTTAATGCTCTAACAGCAAGAGTAGCAGAGGTGTATGCTTTTTTACCCCACCTGTCTAATGCTCGGGAATCCCTATCTGAGGGGGTGGGATTCTTAGCTGAGGTTGTTTTAATTCCTTTAGGTCCTTGAGAGATGACCTCGGGGTCAGCAGTAGGATTTTTGAAAAGAAATTTGTGAGAGTCAGGGACTCTATAATACCTGTCAAGTTTCCTGGAAGCAGGAGGGAGGGTGTCAGGAGTCAGACTGGATTCCATAAAAACATACATTCCCATTGGAAATGCTCCCTTAAAGTATGTAGGGTTTCCCCAAAGGAAAAGTCCTCGGGTGGAGAAGCTGAAGGGATGGATTCCTCTGCATCAGAATCCTCATAAGCAGAGAAGGGTTGCAGAGAGGAGTTGCATCAGAGTCATCGGACTCCTGTTCAGATAAAACTACTGGGGACAAGTCTCTTTTCCTTTTGGAAGGGGTAGGCTGGCTTCCCCTAATAAGCATTATAAGGTCTTCCACCATTTTAAGCATTTCAGACAGAGGCTAGGAAGCAGGTGCTTGAGCTTGGGTCATCGGTTTTCTGGGTGTGGTTTGTACTCTGGGCCTTAGAAACTCGATTGTTTTCAGAAGAACTGAAGATGCGAAAGAAGTCATTGGTCTGTGTCGAGTATCGGTAGTGTGAAGTACTTCCTCGGACGCCAGTGCCTGCTCAGCGGTTCCAGACCAATCCAAGGTAGAGACATCCACAGGATCCTTAGTCGAAGAAGAGTCTTGCAGCATACCGGACTCCAAAAGGGTCTCTGTAGTGGCCTGCAAATCCAGAGAAGAGGGCATCAGGGCTGCGAAAGCACCACACTGACGACCAGAGAACAAATGACTAGCTTGACAGAAGTGTCGTCGGCAGTTTTGGACCCGTGCGGTTTGTCTCTGTCTTTATCCTTATGTTTTTTCGGAAGATGGGTAGTCGGATGGTTTACCAAAGTCATACTGGAATTCGAGGACTGACAGCGAAAATATCTAGCTGCAATAAGGGCTGACGACGTAAAGTTCTGGTCATTGAACAAAGCACAAAAGTGACAGTGGGGGACATTGTGGTCTGGGCCTAAACAGGTGATTCATTAAGAATGGAAGTCTCGGTGTGGTATTTGCTTTTCAAGGCGAGACAATTGTTAACTTTTTCTGACAATGGTTAGAGCAAGAAAAAAGGATTCCCAATGGGGTACTTAGCTTTAGAAGACTTCAACTTCAATTTGGAAACGAAAACTCAGGTAGCGGCCGACCGGCACTCGTGCGAACTGCTTCTGCTTTGGGCTCCTTGGCAAGAAAGACTGATATAATGGCGTCAGCTGCCTGTTTTTATACCACTGACGACCTGATGTCAGTCCTGGAGTGACAGCAACTGATGCAGAAATACTAAGCCTTTGGTATTCGGGCCAACTGAGTGCTACCCCTGACAGGATAATCCAAATGTGATGACTGCAACAGTGAAACACAAAGAACACCCACAGGTTCATAGGTTGGTACTAGGCTATTGGCCCTATGGCCTGTACAAGCCTAGAAAAAAGCAAGCCAGCAACCAGTGGACCGTTGATAAATTAGTAGTTTATTACTAAAGCAACATGAAAGCTTACAAACATACCGGTTTCGGCCCGGATTTTAACCTAGCCTTCTTCAGTGTGAAAACACTGAAGAAGGCTAGGTTAAAATCCGGGCCGAAACCAGTATGTTTGTAAGCTTTCATGTTGCTTTAGTAGTTTATTATTAAACTACTTATTTATCAACGGTCCACTGGTTGCTGGCTTGCTTTTTTCTACTTTTGATACTCTATTAGCCGTGCAACTCCTTACGTGCAGGGGTATTTTTTGGATGCTGTACAAGCCTAGCCATAACAATTCCCTGGCTATTTCTTCCCACAATATTTACTTTCCTGGACCCCTGTCTAGCAGGATAACCGACATGATCCCCGGGGTAAATTTCCTATCTCCCATCCAGTCGTCAGGGTTCCCTTTGAAGAGGTTCAAGGAGGCGAGGGCCATATGAAATCCACCAGGAACCTCCGGAGGGGGATGGAGGGTGGGGAGTAATGAATGAACAAAGATCAAGAACACAGATGAAATGTTATGGGGTAAGACATACCTTCTTTATCTGATGTTAATCTTCATTCATTCCTCACGATGGGACAGAGTCCCCAGCTACTGACATCCCTGGGTGGCCCTCATACAAGAACATTCCTGAGCACCATGGAACCAAAAGAAGCTCTTCCTCTGGAGTCCAAATCCAATTTGTAAAGAAGAATAAAAGTATGGGGGTTAGCCCAAGTCACAGCTGAGCAAATGTCATTGATGGAAGCCCTAGCATGGAAAGCTGCTGAAGTTGCCATTGACCTTGTAGAATGGGCTTTCACTTTGTGAGGCAAGCTGATGTTGTTCTTGTTGTAGATGAAGGTAATGCAATTTCCCAACCATAACGCTAATGTACCTTTAGAAACAGGACAACCTAGCCTTGGTCCAGAAAAAGCCAAAAATAATTGGTCTGATTTAAGGGTAGATTTTGTTCTGTTCAAATAAAAATGGATATGCCTGTGAACATCTAGGGAGTGCAGGCAATACTCTCCCCTGTTAGAGTGATTAAGAAAAAATACTGGGAGATCAACAGACTGGTTGATAGACCGGTCTGACACCACTTTCGGTAAGGAGGAGGAATTAGTTCTTAGTGAGACTCTATCCTTATGGAAAATAAGGTAGGGACGTTTGATGCACAAGGCTTGAAGTTCTGACAGATGTCTGCCCGATGTGATAGCAACCAGAAACAAGGTTTTCCAAGAGAGGTACTTTAAGTCGCATGAAGATGCAGGTTTAAAGGGGGGGGGGGGTGCTGTTAGGGCTTGTAGAACCAAAGCTCATAGTTTAGTACTAAGCTAACTGCCCTTGCAAGCCATTTTAAGCCTAGCCAATTATCCCTTGTGAGACTCAAACCCTGCACCTTGTGTTTGTAAGGCAAACGCCTTAGCCATTAAGCCACCCTCCCAACCTAGGTCCCAAGGTTGTACTGGTTCTCTAAAGGAAGGTTTCAAGTGAAAACCGCCCTTCAAGAAAGTCTTACAGAATCTGTAGACATGAGTGAAGAGTCCTGGAAGCCAATGTGGAAATTAGAAATGGCAGCTAAATGAACACGAAGAGTAGAGGCTGATACCCCAGACTGAAAGAGATCGGATAAATAATCTAATACCACCGAAACTGGGGCTGAAAAGGGGTCCAATTGTTTGTTTGATGCCCACAAGGTAAATATTTTCCATTTGCTGAGATAGGTTAGCCTGGTGGATGACTTATGAGACGCAATAAGGATATTGCGCACTGGAGAGGTTATCCTGCCTGGCAATCATTGGAAGTGGAGAAACCAAGCTGTCAGCTTCAGGTTTGTTAGATTGGGGTGGGTCAGACCCTGTGGATGGGAGATCAACCTCTGAGCTGGACTGAGAATCCATGGTCAATCTAGCAGGTGAGGGCAAAGGAAGGGGAACCAAACCTGTCGAGGCCAATATGGTGCAATGAGGATTACTTTGCTCTTCAACTGTCGTGCTTTCTTCAAAAATTGGGGAATGAAGGGTAGAGGAGGGTAAGCATAAAGCAGACCTGAGGGCCAAGTGTGGACTAGAGCATCTCTCGGTGACTGCCCCCAAGGGGGGGATCAGGGCAAAGTAGTTGCTGCACTTGTCGCAGCAAGGCTGGCCCTATAGTTGAAAATTTTTGCCACTATCTCAGGATTGAGGGACCAATCGTAAGGTTGTAGAATCCACTTGCTCAATTTGGCCGCTATCATGACGGAGCTCCCGGGAATGTGCACTGCAATTAGAAAGTGGTTAGAAGCTATCATCCACTGCCATATTCTCAAAGCCTCTCAGCATTACGGGTAAGATCTGCTGCCCCCTTGCTTGTTGAAGTACCAGACTACAGACATGCTGTCTGATTGGATTGCAATAGTCCCTGACAGAAGGATCAAGTAAAATGCACCACCCTCAGTTCCAGGACACTGATATACAAATGAGCCTCTGTCCCCTACCAGGTACCTTGGACAGAGTTTCCCTGACATAGCCCTCCCCACCCCATCAGGGAGACGTCAATGGTCACCGTGGCTTTTGACTGATGGGGGCTGAAGGGGTGAAACCATTGTTGGGGATTTTAAGACGTCCACCAGAACAAGTCTTGCTTGCATCTTTGAGTTACACTTATCTGAAAAGACAAGGATGTTGTAGAAGGTACCACTGAGTGAGAAGTAGCCACTGAAGAAGTCTCGTGTGGAACCTGGCCAGAAGAACAATGGTGATACAGGCTGCTATCGACCCCAAGAGTTGGAGAACAGACCGAGCAGAAGATTTGGGGTGACAGATTAGCGGCTGAACCTGTTGTCTTATTCTTTGAAGTCTGTGATCCGGAAGAGATGTTGTGCAAGTTCTGGTGTCCAAAAGAACTCCAATGAATTCTAAAGATAGTGCTGGGGTCGTGTTGGACTTCTCCCAGTTTATAGTGATTCCCAGGTGCTGAGCTGTGAAAAAGAGTGCAATCCAGGGTTTCCTCCAGTAGATGCTTGGTGGGGGCGGTATGGAGCCAGTCGTCTAGGTATGGAAACGCCTGGAATCCTTGAAGTCTCAGGTGAACGATAACCATTGCCATGCATTTGAACACTCCGGGGGCTGTAGAGAGACCAAAGGGCTGTACTCAAAATTGGTAATGACTGGCTCCTATGCAGAAGCAGCGGTATCTTCTTGAGTATTTGTCCACTTTTATATGGTAATACGCATCTTGAAGATCTACAGAACACATCCAATCATCTTCTTCCAAAAGAGGAAGGATAGACTGAACTGTGACCATCCAGAATTTCTCTGTTTTTACAAATTTGTTTAGTGTGCTGAGATCCAAAATCGGTCTCCAGTCCTGTCTTTATTTGGCACTAAAAAGAATCTTGAGTAAAAACTGGATCCTATCTGGTCTGGGGGGATCGTTTGGATGGTCTGGGGGGATCGTTTGGATGACTATTTTGTAGCAGCTTTCAGATTTCGTGTGCTGCTGCTTCCCTTGACTGGGTGGGACGTCGGGTAAATTTCTGGATGAAGTGGGACAGAGATAAAAGGGAATGTGGTAACCTCTAGATATTATCTGTTGTATCCAGGAATTGGTGGTTATGGTTCAACCAGGCAGTAGGGTACAAGGAAAAACAACCCCTGATCGCTTCCACAGGTGATTAGTCAGGCAACACGTCAGGAGTGCTGGTAGGGCTGCCCAGAGAAAGAATCTCTGGAACCCCAGTTTTGCGGACCTCCCTTACCCCGAAAGGGGCTTCTTCCATTAGAGTTTCCCCCTCTGCCCTTAGGGGAGAACTCGGCACATGCTTCATGGAAAGAGCCCTGTGATTTTCTGTGCCACATCTTCCCACTCCTCTGATTTCTGGAGTAGAATCGTTGAATGGTGGAGTGTCAGACACCAATGGCAGACAGGGTCTTACCATCTTGTTCACACCTTGCCAGCATATCCTTAACCTTTGTGCCAAATTATGAAGAGGCCTTGATGGAGGCATTCATAGAGGAAGCCTTAAAGGAATCTGCAAAGTCACAAAAGTGCATCCAGGTATGACGTCTCGTGAATATGCCTGCGCCTGCCATTCTAGCCACTCCTTCCATTGCATGTCAAATGAGGTGCATGGAAGAACTGGATATAGATTCCAGGGTCGCTATCAGAGAGGCTACCTTGTCGCGCACCTCATCAGAAAGAGCTTCTGCCAAGGTTTCAGAGAGTTGATTGATAGGGTCCCTCTGAAGCCTCGTATTGTGTGCCAAGTAGTTCAAGGACCTTACAGAGAAGGTCGATGAAGCAAGTACATACTTCCCGAGTCTGTCTATCGCCCGGAACTCCTTGTTGGGAGGATGGACAGTCTGTCTCTCTTCTACCAAGTCTTTTTTGGTTACAGCCACCATCACCATGGCATCTACTGGAAGACCTTTGAACCAATGAGGATGTTCAGCAGGGGGAGATAAAATTTTGTCAGGCCTCTGGGGTATAGCTTTCAAAGTGTCAGGAGCCTTCTATGCATGCTGGACAATAAGCTGGACAAGCTCATCAGCTAGTGGGATAGCCCAGGAGGTAGGTGGCCGAGCACGAAAGGCCTGCAGGAATATAGATTCCTCTGAGGAAGGGTTGGAGGACTTCCAGTCACCCCTCTGACTTAGGATCTCGAGGATGTCACCAAAGGGCACCTTAGAGGGTGACAGTGGGGACCCTTCCCCGTCATCAAAGTACGTATCTTCGGTTAGAGACTCCTCAGTGGAGTCCATATGCTTCCTCTTGCATGAATCCTTGCAAGGGACTTCCTCAGTAGGGACCTCTGAGGAAGATTACGAGGAGGGTATCTCCTGTGGGGGAGAAGCCTGAGGCCCTTGTGCCCAAGGTCCAGTAGTTGTGGCTTGTGACAGTTGTGGCACAGAGGGGGGCAAGGACACCGACAGGGATGTTTTGCCAGCAGAAGCAACTGCCCTCTCCAAAGCCCGGAAGGCAAGACCACCCAAAGAGGGATGGGAGCCTGGAACTGAGCATGACATCCTCGAGACCGGAGTCACACCTCGCTCCGACGAGCCGATCCCCAGACCAGGAGTCTCAAGAGGGCTGTGAAGCATGAGGGGAGGAGGATTCCTGGAGGGTGCCATAGAAAATATTGGCGATGAACCAAGAACGCCTGCCCCCACGGCACAGTCGCTAGTCTGAGAAGGGCCTGGTGCACAGAGGGCCACAAGGACAAATCCGGCTCCAAAGCGAGGTCCACTGTTGGTGTTGATGGAAGGGAAGCTGCTGTCAGAGGAAGGGGCTTCGATGCTTCCCTGGAAGTCGAAGGAGGAATGTAAGATGGAGTCTGTGGAAAAATACAGTCACCTGCAAGAGGGAGCGCAGCTTTAGATGGATTAGAGAGTCCCCTGGCTACAAGCAAATTATGGACAAGTCACAACACATCCTGTTTTGAGAGGTTCCTGGTCGACCTCATAGAGAGAACTGATGGAGATTCTGGCCAGTCTAAAAAAGGGGCTGTACTGACTTCAAACAAAAGGAGCTAAGGAGGGAGAGTACTTAGTTCTGGCAAGTTTGTGTAATGTAGAGCCTGGAGCAGAGGGTGTGTGCACCGAGAAGAATGGTGCTGAGGGTATCTGTGCCGACAAAGGTGGCGCCATAGGTGTCGAGGGTGTCTGCACCATGAAGGGCGGTGTGGCAAATGTCTGCACCGATGAATACGGTGCCGAAGGTGTCTGCACCGGTAACGAAGGCACCGAAAGTGACTGCACCGAGCAGGTCTGTGCCAAAGGAGTCTGCACCGTAGAGGGCAGTATCCCGGAAGTTGACTGCATCAGCAAGGACAGAGCCGAAGGAGTCAGCATCAATGGTGCAGAAGGAGACTGTACCTGTAGAGACAGTGCCAAAAGAGTCTGCATCGATGTCAGTGGTGCCGAAAAAGGCTGTGACGATACTGTCGGGGCCATGAGTGTCTGTACCGAGAACTCTGGTGGCGGTGAAGAAGACATAGATGGAGTGGGAACAAATTGGGGTGGTACCGAGGCTGGGGCCGAAAGGACCGCAGTCAGCACCGGGCCTGAAGTTTTCACCTTTTGTGAGTCAACTCCTTGTGATCTCCAGAGGGAGACAAAGTGAGCGACCTCGAGGAGGAAGAAAAAGAACGCATCTTACAGGGTTCAGAAGGAGGGGGTGAGCCCTCCAACCCAGAGATAGCCTCGCAGAAAGGAGACCTTTTAGTATAAGTTTATTCTTCCTTTCATTCAGTCTCCTAGTCGAGAAATTTCTACAAATCCCACACGGGGGTGGGGGGGGGGTCCACTGACAGGTGGGAAGCATTCAGACAATAAACACACAAATCTTGACCATCAGAATGTGGTAACTTACTGCCTCGTTCTGTACACTGTTTGAAACCATCACTACTTTTCTTATCCGACATTGTAATTATCAAGGGAAGCTACGATACTACTAAAAAGTTATGAAAGAACGGTAAGAAAAAGGACAGAATATACTATAGAGAGAGAGTCTCAAAGTTGCGATAGGGTAAAAAGATAGAGTGATAAATTGAAAACTTTCTATACACTAATAATAGAAAAACTTCAAAAAATTGAACACTTAGCTGAGAGAGAAGGCTTAACGCGGCTGTACAGCAACGCGGCAAACGAGATCTGAGGTAACAGGGAGCAGAGCATTGTGGGTAGGATCATAGCTCGAGAGTATTTGGCTGACGCGAGCTTGGTATAAGGCTTGCTCAGTTCCAACAACGGAACTGATAAACCATCGGAAAGAATGAATGAAGATTAACATAGCATAATGCATCCGAGATTATCCAAGTGCAACTAACTCTGGGCAAGACTGCAATCCAAACTGTAACTTGCGGCAGATCCCCCACCATGCCCCAGGATTCCCACTCCTCATTTCTTGACACACTGGAAAATATTAGGCTACAACCCAACACCCTAATAACGGGCGATTTCAACTGCCCCACCATTAACTGGGAAAACAACTCATGTACCAACTCTTTTGCTCAACATTTTCTGGAATTCATAAATTCCAGCGCCTTGGATCAACTTATCCACACCCCCACCAGGGGCAGCAATATCCTAGACCTGGTCATTACCAACATGGACGACCGGTGTTCCACACCAGAGGTCAATTCTTCGTTGGTCAGATCCGACCGCAAGCTAATCAGCCTAGACATCCACATCCCGCCCCACCCCCCCATTAGAGAAAACGATGTAAAAAATGTCTCCAAAACCAACTTCACGCTTCTTAAGACAGAAGTGGCAAACTTCACGACACCCATGCAGACGGACAACAGAGGTACGACTGCTGAATCCTACACAAATGCACTTTATAAGCACTTACACGAGTACATGGATTGTGCTATCCCTAACAGAACCAAGATGCTATCCTCCAAAAAAGGAAGCCAATCTGGTTGTCCCCTGCCATAAACAATCTCTACAACAGAAGAAAGAAACGGTTGCAAAAAAAGAGTAAAATCCCATGACTGGAAGAACTCCCTGGTCAGCCTCAGTAAGAAGCTGAGATCCCTCATAAAATCCTACAAAGCTAGTTATGAAAACAAAATCACCACTGATTCTAAAGATAACCACAAAGCATTCTATACCTATGTCAACAATCTCAATGGAAACACTCATATCTGCTCTGAGTTACAGCACAATGGCAGTAAATATACAGAACCAACTGATATTGCCAACATCCTGGAAGATAGGTTCAGTGCTAACTTTACCCCCTAAAGGGCCCATCTCTATACCGGAAGAATGCAAAGTTCCTGTAATCACAGCTGCACAAGTAAAAACCACACTCTCCAAAGCCAAGAACACAGCATCCATGGGCCTGATAACATCCCAGGCTACGTTCTACATGAACTACAGAGATAACTGGCACCCCACCTAAGCACCATGTTCAATCATAGCCTCACCTCAGGCTTTGTGCCCACTGAATGGCACACAGCGACGGTTATCCCACTCTACAAAGGGGGAGCCACCATGGACCCCGGGAATTACTGCCCTATTAGCCTAATGAGCCTAGTCTTCAAGGCCATGGAACGTATCATCATGGAACTTATAAACAAAGAAATTGGTAATCTCCAAACTCTGGACCCCACCCAGTTTGGGTTTGTAAAAGGAAGATCATGTCTCCTAAACCTGATTGACTTCTTTGAAGCAGTCACCAAAGCCGTAGACGAGGGTAAGGTGGTTCACACAGCCTATCTATAACTCGCCAAGGGTTTTGACACTATCCCCCACTCTGGAATTATAAATAAACTCACTAAACTAGGTATAAATCCCTATGTCACAAGATGGGTTGCCAACTGGCTCACTGACAGAACCCACACTGTGAAAGTAGCAAACTCCAAATCCGACTTCAGACCAGTGACAAGTGAAGTACCACAGTGTTCAGTCCTGGGTCCTCTCCTATTTGGTATCTACTTTTCTGAAGTACAGGCTAACACAGAAGGTCTTTGGCTAATGAAGTTTGCAGATGACTGCAAACTAGGAGCCATAACTGAAACTCCTAACAATGTGGACATCCTACAAAAGGGCCTCACTGAGACAGATGCCTGGTGTCAATCCCATGGCCTTAAGCTCAATGCCAAAAAGTGCACTGTCATCTCCTTTGGTAAAAACTCTGTACCCATGAGCTACCACATAGGTGGTAGTCTACTTTACACCGAAAGTGTGATAAGAGATCTTGGGACACAGGTGGACATTAATCGCTCCTTTGATAATCACATTGCCACAGTAGTCAGGAAATCCTTCTACATGGCACACCTCATCACAAAGGTTTCTCATCCGGGAAAAAAAGAGGTCATTGTTCCCCTCTACTCGTCACTCATTAGACCCATTATAGAGTACAATGCCCCTTTTGGTATGTACCTCACAAGACATCTACAACAACTGGAAAGGCCGGAGAAATACCTCACAAAGAGGATTACTGGCCTCAAACAGATGCCCTACGCAGACCGTCTCAAAAATCTCCAGCTTTACTCCATCGCATATCGCCTACTGAGAGGCAATCTTTGCCTAACATACAAAGCTATGTAAAACCCAGAGCTGTTGGACATGATCCACTTAAAGAAATCCCAATCCCTCTGAGCTACACGCTCTAGGGACTTAAACCTTGTAACTACAATAAACAGAACATGCTGGAGGGATAGATTCCTGTCCCAGAGACTTCCCACACTCTGGAACAAACTATCTATCTATATCAAACAAAGCTCCTCATTAGCACTCTTCAAGAAAAATCTTGATGATTGGATAGGAAATAGGAAATTTACCCCGAGGATCACCTCTGTGGCTCTGCTTGACAGGGGCACAGGAAAATAATTTTCTTGGGTGGCGAAAGCCAGGGTACCTTTTTGGCTAGGCTTGTATAGACCCTAGGGCAGATAGCCTAGTACCTACCTATGAACAACATCAGATTGTTTGTTTCTATAAGAGTCCCAGTTTTTGATGAGTTGTCTTTATATTTTTCTGTATGCGGGGGTTGAATGAAAGTTTATTGTCAATGATAACTCCTAGAACTTTGGTTTGCTGCACTATTTCTATGACAGTGTTGTCAGATGCAAAGATGTTAAAATGATCAGTGACAGGGGTGGTGTTTTTGGGATGAAAGAGTACTAGTTTTGTCTTCCTTGGATTAAGAAAGAGTTGGGCATTTCTTAGCCAGGATTTGACTACAGTAAATGACTGCTGAGTTTTTAAAAGTCGTTCAGGTAGAGATTTAGCTGTACAGATTATGGTGGAATCATCAGCATACTGAATGAGGGTCCCAGGGTGAGAGGCAGTGTGAAGGTTGTTTGTGAAAATGTTGAAGAGTAGGGGTCTTAGGATGGAGCCTTGGGGGACTTCAGTAGTGTTGTGGAGAAAGTGAGAGAGCTCATTGGACCATTTCACTGCTTGTTTACGATCCTTGAGGTAGCTCTGAAACTATTTTACTGTGTTATATGAGATGCCCAAGTTAGACAGTGTGTTCAATAGTAAGGGGTGAGACACTGTGTCAAAGGCCTTGAAGAGATCAAGGGATATTGAGTGTGCACAGCATCCTGCATCTCTGGTCTTGTTCACGGTGTCTGTAAAAGATAATAGGGCTGTAGTTGTCCTGTGACTAGGTCGGAAGCCATGTTGGGTTTTGGTTAAAACATTGTTTTGCAACAGATATTGCATTATCTGCTGATGGATACCTCTCTCTCTCGAGAATTTTGGATATGGGTAACAAGATGGATATAGGATGGAAATTGGATGGATTAAAAGAGTTGTTTCTTTTGTGGATGGGAGTGACGTGAGACAGTTTCCATATGATAGGTACTTCTGATTCAGATAGACTTATTTATAAGGATACTGATTGGGTAGGCGACTGAATTAGCAGCCAGTTTGAGTTAGTGTGGTGGAAGATTATCAGCTGAGGTACAGCAGGGTTTTAGGATTTGTAGCAGTTTCTTAATGGTGTCAATGGGTAATGGGCTGAAATAAGAATGTGGTTTGTATAACATTTTTTTTTTGAGTAGGGGAGTTATTAATGACAGGGTTAGAAGTAGCTGATGGTCTGGCGTTGGTGTCTGAATAGGCTGAAGGGTGGGGTGGGGGTCCAGCATTAGGGCTGTTAGTTAGGTTTGATATTAATTTTATGAAGTGCTTGTTAAAGTTTTTGGCTATTTGTGATGGAGGGGTATCAAGAGATGGGGTGTGCTCCTACTTCTTCCAGGGTTAAGTAGAGAAGATAAGGAGTGCCAGATTTACTGGGGTTGATTTTATGTTGGAGATGAAGCTGGGAATAATATGACTTCTTATCTCTGCTGATTAGTTTTGTCACTTTGTTACTTAGTATTTTGAAGTTGACATGATTTTGTTCATCTATTTTAATTTCCAGGTTTTTCCCTTTGCTTCATCAGGTGTTTACATTCCTTAGAGAGCTATGGCACCAAGTTCATAGGTTCATAGATTAGTACTAGGCTAACTGCCCTTGTGGGCCATTTTAAGCCTAGCCAATTACCCCATGTGAGAATCAAACCCTGCACCTTGTGTTTGTAAGGCAAACACCTTAATCATTATGCCAACCTCCCACCTTAAAATTTTACAGGTTCATAGGCACTTACTAGGCTTGCAGTCTAGGGGACCAGTGAAAAACCTAGTCCAAATTCTCAGCAGCCCCACTAAGCACTGTCCGGTTAAGTGACTTGCTCAAAGTCACACAGTAGGCAAATGAGAACCGAAGGAATCAAACACTGTACCACAGAAACTGCAGCTCCCAGTCTTAACCATCTGCACCAACTGCCAGACTAAAAATGTCAGTTCCAAGTCTTGAACTCAGGACCCTGTACACTACAGTCAGAAAAAATACCACCGCACCATCTGAGCTAATAATCAGCCCTTGCAAGTCTCGAACCAAGGACCCTGCACACCATATCCACAGCAATTTACCACTAAGACATCTGAGAGTTCTTTTTGATTCTTTTCATACGAATGGGAGCTAGGGTACTAAGTATGTGAAGGAAGGTATTATTAAAGTATAGCATAGCATCAATAAGGGGTAACTGTTTAAGGGGTGTCCAGCCTATTTCATGTAGGAGATTGTTGAATTTATGCTGACAAAAATTAGTTGAGTTCCTAACTGATTTTACCATGTGTACTCATAGTTGTTGGGAGTTTGTTCTAAGTGAATAAGCTGGCTAATGATCGCTGAGGGAGCTAGACAGTGTAGCAGAAGACAGGTAATTGGCAGGGTGGGGATACTAGGATCCAGTCTATGGTAGAATGGCAGGTAAAATCTTTGCTGTAACTTGTTGGGAGTATTGATAAGCTGAGAAAAAATACACAATTATACTATTTGTGGGGAACTTAGAAGCTGTGTTTTGCCAATCTATATTTATGTCTCCTAAGATTATTGTTTTGAGATTTATTGTTTGGGATGTCCAGGATAAAATATTTTTCAACACTGGTATATTGTTACCTGGTGGGATATATATTACTATTACTATTATGCAAATTATTTTTGATATGCTGAGGTTCAAAAAAAGAGATTAGTACCTCAGCATTGCAAAAGATGGTTATGTTACTGGTACAGGGTGTGACGTTGAGCGTAGATGGATATGGAAGGGCTATCCCTCCCCCCTTTTAGATCTACCTCTTCTGGTTATTGCAAAGTTTGGAGTTATTATTGTTTCTGTAAGGGCTAGTATGTCAGGTTTATTTTGATCAATCCAGGCATCCAGTGGAGCTATTTTACTACATATACTTCTAGGATTCAGTGTAAGTATGTTTAAATCTTTGGGTTTACTCTTGTGGTTAGGATTAGAGGGTGGGCCAGGGTTAGGATGCATGTCTTTGCATTTGAGTAGACAGGCAATGAGAAATGAGTACCATGAGAAGTGTTTATTCCTAGGTGATGGTACTGGTGTCAACTGTGGTTTCAAAGGAGGTGAGGAGGCCAATTTGTAGTTTGCATAGTATGGAAGGTTATACGGGAAAAGTTGGGAGGAGATATGTGAGAAGCTGTGTTGTTTACTGGGGTGATGGTTGGAGGAGGTTGTTGATGTGTATTGGTGTGCGGGGGTAAGTGAGGATATAGCTGTAGCGAGTTTGAGAATTAAGAGGAAAGAAGCAAGGCAGGTTAGGAGGAGCATATAAACTGTTATAGTAGGTTTAAAAATACTAAAGAGTGGTATTTATGTGTTAGAATGTAATATCAGTCATAAATAGAGATTATGTTATCTTGTAATGTGTGTGCAGCTGAATGTAATGTTGGAAATGTTTTGACTTCAAGGTGGGCTTTGTCAATGTGGTTAGGTGCTTTGCCTTGTGGTTTGTGACAAGGAGGGGTGGGGGAGATGTGACTGGTCAGTAGTAAATTTATGGTCCAATGTTAGTGTGTATAGTAGAAGAGAAGGTGGTAAGCCTGGAATTATGTAAGACAGTTTCAGGTGGTGATTGTATTGTGATGGTCAAGTAGAGTAAGATGCAAAGAAATATAGTGGGGGGGGGTGATGAAAATTCAAGTTGATGGATGCAAGGGAAAGCAGATAGGTTTGGTTAAATAAAAGAAGGTAAGGTGTGAATGAAATGTGGGTGTGGACAAAGTAGAGTTGTATATAACTGGATCATAGGAATGAGTGGGGGTGGTTTGCTTGGAATACGAGTAGAGGTGCTGGGGGGGTGGAATATGGTGGCAGGGGAGCGGAGTGAGGGAAGCGAATGGAGTGGGAAGAACCCCCCGATGGTTGACCACCATAAACAATCAGTGAGGTAGAATATTCATGGATACAAGGACAAGGTGACTGAACTCTAAATACTTGACTCGAGTCACAGCATCTAATTTTATAGTTATGGGCTTTTCAGTGTCTTTCCAGGGATATATTACACTGATAAGAGTAAAATATGCTGAAGTGTTAATGTAGTTTCACCTTCAGCAGTAAAATGTCTGTGAATGTGGGTGAGTAAGTGGTGGTGGGGATATTCTCCCAGTAGATTCAACACTACAAACAGAAAACAATAGTGCATGACTTAAATTTTTAATTTGAGTCTTGGAAATTGCCTTACATATGTTTAACTCGGTATATTTGCTCCTTGTGAACTTTTGAAACTGCAGGTGAAATTCAGCTGTGCAAGTTCTTTAGGTAGTGGGATATGATTATTTTCGCAGTAGCAGACATAGTCAGACTTAGTATGTGCTTGTTTCACTAGGGAAGAGAGAAAGTTAATAAGGATTTATTGATGGTTGAACTAGATAGGTACAGTACTATTTGTCTATACTCATCCACATTAAGTAATGTTTGGCAAACAAGAGTAGTGCAGCCAATACATTTCACAGTTGTGCATTTCAGCTTTCTAGCCTTTAACTCATTCACTCTGGAGCAGCTCAGAAAATGCTGCCTGCTTACTTCCACCATAGGAACAACAGTGCAGCCTGAGCTCATTTTCAGATAATCCATTTGTAATACCATACAGAAAACAAATGTTCATAACGCTAACCATAAGAGCTAGACTAAAAATGTAAATGTGAAACTTGTTCAGCGGACAATGACCTTTGCAACAATGTAAATATTGGTAGTGCGTAGCTAAGTCATTATTAAATATTTGCCAAGGAATGCTGACATTACGCATATTTTTTACCTTTTTGGTAAAACAAATAACAATATCTTGGTGAATGTATCATGTAGACCCATATAATTAGTAATTAATTTGTTTGTATGAATGTCAGCTTTAAAATGATACCTTCACCACTGCTCTATGATGCTCCTTTACTGAGATATTCACAGAAATATGATTATTATATTTCTCATAACTGACAGAGGGTGAGGTTTAAATGAGAGGGCTTCTATTAAGCCCTTATTGAAGAAAAGGAGACTTCCGAAGTGATTTTTTATTAGTTATTATTTATTACTCATTTTTTATATGACAGTATAAATTAAATTATTTTGCTCTTTTATATTTGTTTATATATATATGCATTTTTATGTGAAATTATTACGAGTTGTGATTAATAGTGCATCTTTAAATGGTGTTTATTACTTTTAATTGGTTTATAATTAATGTGTTTCTGTGATTGGGTCATGGTTTTTAGTGTCTTTTAGTGATTGTATTTGGTCGGATGAAGCTTAACTGCGAAAGCACTTACCACTTGTTGCAATAAATACCATTTTATTTTCTTTACTGGATGATTTAGTGACTGTGTTTCTCTGCCTGGTCTTTCCGTTGTGATTTCACTATATTTTCAAAGCATGATATCTGACCACCTGTAACAGAGAGAGGCTACATATCAGTGTACAAGTTGTGTGGCTCAATGTCAGCTTCAAAATGATGCATCATGTGTGTCATCACCATGCTCCCTTGCAAAGATATGGGCATAATAATGAGAAATATTGCCAATGCATAAATTCCATCATCCTACAGGACTAAACAAACTGTGATATCTCTATATATGTACGGCATACAGACACAGTTCTTTTACCATTTTGTAACTAATAATACTGTCTTCAAAATGAAGTATTACTTAGCACATACTGCGGTGGTGGTGGTGCTGCGGCAGCGTTGTCACCCCACAGCAAGACGTTGTGCTGTTCGATACTCAGCTAGAGCGTCTTCTGTGTGGAGACATGCGTGAATGGGCGTACCTTCGTTGAAGGTTGCGCGTCAGAGCTGGCAAACTCGGCAAGTAAAAAATCTACTGCCAATCATTAGCAGACCGGAGTTCCACTGTGGCGACCCCAAACCGGGAAAAGCCGAAAGACACAAACTTAGCACATTGACTTGCAAAGTTATTTACCGAAATATTAAACAAATTCATAATTTTCATAACCTTAGTCCTAAAAACCTGTGATATCTGTACATATGTACAACATACAGACAGTTCCTTTATCATGTTGTAAGGACCAACACTGTCTTCAAAATGAGGTATTACCTGGGACATTCACATGCTCTATTGCAAAGTTATTTACCAAAATATGAAAAAAAAAATCATAATTTCCATAACCTATAGGTTCATAGGTAGGTACTAGGCTATCGACCCAAGGGCCTAAGTAAGCCTACCCGAAAAGGTTCCCTGGCTTACGCCACCTAAGAAAGTTAATTTCCAGTGCCCCTGTCGAGCAGAGCCAGAGACGTGATCCCCGGGGTGTATTTCCTATTTCCCATCCACTCAGCAAGATTTTTCTTGAAGAGTGCTAATAAAGAACTTCGCTTGACATAGATGGGTAGCTTGTTCCAGAGTATAGAAGTCTCTGGGACAGGAATCTATCCCTCTAGCATGTCCTGTTTATTGTGGTGACAAGGTTTAGGTCCCTAGAGAGTGTAGCTTGGAGGGATTGGGATTTCTTTAGGTGCAGCATGTCCAACAGCTCTCGGTTTAACATAGCTTTATATGTTAGGCAGAGATGCTCTCGGAGTAGGCGATATGCTACAGAGTAAAGTTGGAGTTTTTTGAGATGGTCAGTGTAGGGCATCTGTTTGAGGCCAGTAATCCTCTTTGTGAGGTTCTTCTATGGCCTTTCCAGCTGCCGCAGATGTCTTGTGAGGTACATTCCAAAAGGAGCATTGTACTCTATAATGGGTCTAATGAGTACCGAGTAGAGGGGAACAATGACCTTTTTTTTCCTGGACGAGAACCCTTTTGTGATGAGGTTTGCCACATAGAAGGATTTCCTGACTACTGTGGTGATGTGATTATCAAAGGAGAGACTACTGTCCACCTGGGTCCCAAGGTCTCTTATCACACATTCGGAATGAAGTAGACTACCGTTTATGTGGTAGTTCATGGGTACAGCTATGTCCTAATTATACTTTGATATCTGTACATGTGTACAGCATCTAGACAGTTATTTTACCATTTTGTAACTATTAATACTTTCTTCAAAATGATGTATTACTTAGCACATTGACATGCTCCCTTGCAAAGTTATTTATCAAAATATGAAAACAATTCATAATTTTCATAACCTTAGTCCTAAAAACCTGTGATATGTGTACAGTATACAAAGTACTTTTATCATGTTGCAAGGATTAACACTGTATTCAAAATGAGGCATCACTTGGCACAATTACATTCTCCCTAGCAAAGTTATTTACCAAAATATGAAAAAAAAATCAGTTTTCATAACCTTCGTCCCAAACAAACTTTGATATCTGTACATGTGTACAGCATACAGACACTGTTCTTTTATCATGTTGTAAGGACTAACACGGTCTTCAAAATGAAGTATCACTTGGCACAATTACATGCTCCCTAGTAAAGTTATGTGACCTATGAACCTATAAAAATCATAACTTCCATAACCTAAGTCCTAAACAAACTGCGATATCTGTACATGTGTACAGCATACAGACACAGTTCTTTTACCATATTGTACATACTGATACAGTCTTCAAAACAGGATATTACTTAGCACATTGACAACTTCCCTAGCAAAGTTATTTACCAAAATATGAAAAAATGTCATAACTTTCATAACCTAAGTCCTAATGACCTCCTTCAGTGTCAGCAGTCTGCCTTACCTCTGCCTCTTACCTCTGCCTTTTTCCTTTACATGTGTCCATTCAGCAATGGACATCTAGGTGTTAAGGATGGAAGTAATGTAATATTTCCTGACCTACATACATTTACTGTACCAGAGTGGAGGGACAGTGAAAGGGCACATCACAAAAGAAAAAAGACGTACTAAGACTCTTTCTTTTTCCAGGTGGCCTTTCGGGGAGGGAGTGAAGGCATGAGAGTGGCACCCTTGAAACCATGCATATCCAGGAAAGCATCCCAGTGATACGGTGTTCAATTGAAATAGTTCATAAAAAATTTGAAACATATAACCACAATGGGGATTTTACTGTGTATCAAACAAATTGTAAATATGACAAAGAACATGACGGGGGTTGGCTTGAAATGACTGCACTTAGACAAAACCCAAATCTGGCTTGTGCATTCATCAATGTGATAACGACTTCTACTTATGTGAATAACAGTGACAGCTGCTGAGAGTTTGACTGAAAAGTGGCAATGACTCAGTGTAATACTATAACTGCACTTATTGTTAATGTGCTAATGACCTGCATTGCATTACTGCAAAGTTATGCGTGCTCAGACACAGGTGATAACTGCTGCACATAACCTGTTCAGTAAGCATTACCTTGTGCAACTGTTATGAAACAGACTCATTATCATCTGTTAGGAGAAGACCAGAGTAATTCAGTAAAAATAGCATAACAGTTATATATTACTGAGTCCTTTCTCCCACCTAAATTCCACATATGACTGACAAATCCAGGAATATTACCTAAAATATATGGTAGCTCCGTGCTGGTAGTAATCTGCAAGTAATAACCTTTATCTCATTCAGGCAACTACTGAGTCTAATCAGAAAGAGAATTATAAGCAGAAATGTCTAACTTATCTGGTCGATCCGTGTAAGAATTAGTCTAAAAAGTAGTAATTCATGTTCTCACCTAACCATCCCTCTGGTTGCAATAAGACACAGAAGTGAAAAAGGCAAAAATATTGCCCAAAATATATGGTTGAGCAATGCCAACAATCAGCAATAAACTATATTAACTAAACCTCTCACACCACCCAGACATTATTCAGTAGAAAGAAAGGCTAAATCAGAATATACGTTCAGATGGCCAAATGGATTTTCAAAATTATGCAAAGGTTTTCTGGCACACACAATGAATTATTTTCCCCGGTAACCTGTTTGTGTTGTGTATGCACAAGCATCAAAATAAGCTATTTTACCCAATGCTCACTTCAGCAGTCTGACCACGTATGTAGTAGCAATTCCCTGATACACCAGTGAGTTATATCCCCACGCAAATTGGTGAGATATGCACAATCACCAAAATGAAATTTTCCCAAATGTGGTAGGGGCAGACCCTAACTTACAGAAGCAAGTTTCACAGCCTAAGGGAAAGAAGAGAGAAACAACTTGTAAAAACTCAATCCTTCAATGACTTGAGTGTGAAATAAGCTAGGAATTGGTAAATCATTAGGGTTTAGTCACTGTCACAGGGGAGCAGAAGTCTATTTGCATTGGGTCCACTTAGGCTGCAGAATTCCTGGCCTACTGATAAGCAAAACACTGATACCAGCTTACAGAAAAATCAGAATGCCAGATGTACAGTAAATAAACTGCAGAATCTGAAACATTATTTGAAGACCTAGAATGGGTCGAGGAGGACTATATATTTAAACTCTAGGACTGCACAGCTTCGGGGAAGTGTGAATGGCTATGTTCACTGATTTATAAAGTAACGTGATTTGATCTTTGTTATATATAAATTTAGTATGTGAAGAAAACGCCACCACATGGTATATATGGGGTAAGGTCCCCTACAGAAACTTTGCCTTTGAATATATATATTTTACACATATGCATACATATATATATATAAACATTCAGAAGCCTTTATGTTTCTTTAGTAAGAGGAAAGCACAGTTGTGTACACTTACCATAAATGTAGACGTTCGAGTGTATTCACTGTTGCAGTCACCACCACATTTGGGTTATCCCTGGCAGGGTAGCCCTCGGCCGGCCGGAATACCAGACACTTAGCATTTCTGCATCGGTTGCTGTTGCTTGAGGACTGACATCAGGTCGTCAGTGGTGTAAAATAAGGCAGCCGACGCCATTACATCAGTTTTTCTTGCCCTAACCTGTCAGGAGCCCCCAAAGTAGGAGGCCAGGTTCTGGTGGAAGAACCCCACCAGTGGAAAATAAATACCAATATGTCCCTAGTAAGAAAAGGAAAACAATAAGGAATAATGGTAATGAAAGGAGAAAGAGAAGAAAGGGGGTGGAGGGAGGGAAACCAGGACTGCAACACTGAATACATTAGAACATCTACATTTAATGTAAGTGTACACAACTGTACTATGTTTTTCGTGTTTCACTGTTGCAGTCATCACATCTGGGTAGATTCCCAAAGCTGAGAAAATGGGTGGAGGCAGTCAAGGAAGCTAGGGGCTGGCGAGCATGCCATGCATGACTGCAGAGCCAAACCCTGCCCTGGATTTGGAGAAGAGAGGCAGGTGGCAATGCTTGGTAAAAGTGTGAACAGATGTCCAGGTTGCAGCTTCCAGGATGTCCCTGGTGGGGACTTCTCTGAGGAAAGCTGCAGAGGTGGAGGCTGCTCCTGTGGTGTGTGTCCCAACACCCTTGAGGGGAGGCTTACCATGCTGTTTGCAGCAGAAATGGATGCAGTGTGTTATCCATTTGGAAATGGTTTCCTTGGAAATGGCTTTGCCTTCTGCCCCTGTAGCAAAGCTGACCAGCAATTGATCAAACTTTCTGAAGGGTTTAGTCCTATCCAGACAGTATCTGAGGTGTCTGTGCACATCTAGAGAGTGAAGAATCCTTTCCCCCTTGTTCTGGGGATTAGGAAAGAAGGTGGGCAAATGAATGGATTGGTTGAGAGTCACAATGGACACCAACTTGGGCATAAAGGATGGGTTAGTTCTGAGGGATACCCGGTCTGCATGGAAGATGATGAAGGGTTCCACAGCCATGACTGCTTGCAGCTCAGAGACTCTTCTGGCTGAAGTGATGGCTAGAAGGAAGGCGGTCTTCCATTAGATAAATTTTAGCTCTGCAGAAGAAGCTGGTTCGAAAGGAGGCAGGGTGAGCTTTTCCAAGACAAAGTTAAGGTCGCCAGCTGGTCTTGGTGCCCTTCTGGGGGCCCTCAAGTTGCTAGCCCCTCTGAGGAACTGTTTGATCAAAGGGTGTGAGAGAAGGGGCTGCTCAATGGGAAAATGAGCAGAAATAGCAGACATGAATTTTTATAGAGGAGAAAGAGAGACCACTGTGTAGAAGGTCAGCTAAGTAATCCAGGATGACAGGGATGGAGGGCTGTGCAATATTGGCCCCTTTAGCCTGGATCCAGGTGCAGAACCTTTTCCATTTATCTGCATAAGACCTTCTGGTGCTAGGGCCTCTGGCCTCAAGGATAACATCTAGAACTTGTTTACTGAGGATGGCAGATTGGTTTGGGGTTAGGGAATAAGCCAAATTGCGTGCCTGCAACTGGGGAGGCATGAATTCCCCTTCCCTCTGGGATAGGAGGTTTGGAAACTAAGGAAGATGGCATGGAGGCAGCAGAGACAGGCTGCGCAGCAAGGGGTACCCAGTGTTGTCGGGGACAGTCTGGAGCTATAAGAATGGTCCTTGGTTTTTCCTCCCTTAATTTGAGCAGTACCCTGGGGATGAGAGGTAGGGGAGGAAAGGCATAGACCGAGAGGTTGACCCAGGGGAAGGACAAGGCATCCACTTTCCATGCCATGCAGTGATGCTCACTGGTGCAGAAGGAGCTGATGGTTGGTGTGGGAGGAAAAGAGGTCTACCTTCGGGGTTCCCCACTTCTGAGTCATTAGGAAGAAGGTACTTCTGTTGAGCTGCCACTAGTGTGGGTCCAAAAGGTTTCTGCTTAATTGGTCTGACAGGGAGTTGAGAGACCCTGGTAGGTACTGTGCTAACAGGTGTAGCTGCATGGAAGAGGCTGTGAGCCAAAGGGTCATGGCCAGCCTGCACAGAGGGTAGGAATGAGTCCCTCCCTGCTTGTTGATGTACCACATCACAGTGGTGTTGTCTGGTTTGATCAGAAGAACCCCTGGAGAGAGAAGACGTTTGAAAGCTATCATGGCGTGCTGTACAGCCATCATTTCTTTTAGACTGATGTGTAGGTGGCTTTGATGTGGGCTCCACTGGCCCTGTATGCACCTGCCATCCAGGTGTGCACCCCAAGCATAGTCTGATGCTTCTTCTTCTTCTGCGGGTCTGGGCGGCAGGGTGTGGGGAGAAGGGCAGTCCCTTGTTGTGGGAGCATGCTGTTGCCCACCAAAGAAGTTCCTTTCTGAGGCAAGAAATTATAGGTAGAAGAGTTTCCAGGTCTTGAGGGTGTTGACACCAAAGGCTCTTTAAGTGCCATTGAAATTTCCTCATATGCAGTCTGGCACATGGAATGAGAAGTATGCAAGATGCCATGAACCCCAGAGCTTGCAGGATTTTCCTTGCAGAAAGCTGGGCCCTGGTGGCCCAGTTGAGAGAAGTAGGCAGACAGGAAAATTTATTTCTCTGGTGTAAGGTATGCCATCTGGGATGCTGTGTCCAGACTTGCTCCCAGGAAGATTATCCTTTGTGTAGGCACCTGTTTTGATTTATTTTCGTTGACTGTGTACCTTAGGAGGGGAGGTTAGAAGGCTCTTAACAAAGGCCAGGTGTATGTGCAGATTTTCCTGGCTTTCTGCCTGAATAAGGCAGTTGTCTAAGTAGAGGTAAATTTGAATATTTCTTTATCTGCAAAAGGCAATGGCCGGAGCCAGGCATTTTATGAAAACTCTGGGAGCAGTAAATAACCCAAAGTGAAGTGCAGAGAACTGAAAGTGTTGAGATCCTGGAGGGTTAGCATTTTGAATTTTGGGATCACCAGAAAGGTGTTTGGAATGGACAGATCGAGGATGGGGTGCCAGGTGCTCTCTTTTCTGGGCAACAGGAAAAGTATGGAGTAGAAGCCTTGCCTATCTGTTCTGCAGGAACGTGCTCTACTGCCTTCAAAGAGAGCAGGGAATTGATTTGCTTTTGAGCCTCTGCCCACTGATTTGGCAGTAGATTTGAGAACCCTTTTGGGGTTGGAAGGTTGTGGAAGGAGAATTTGTATCCCTGAGGTGATAGCGACAAGAAAGGCCATTTTCCATGACAAGAATTTAAGATCTACTGAAGCTGCATGCTCAAACGGGGGAGCTGTTAAGGCCTGAAGCACCAGCGTTAAATCCCAAGGAGGGACTACATCCTTCACTGGAAGTCTGAGCAGAAAGGTGCCCTTCAAAAAGGTCTTACACAATTTCGTGGTGATCAAAGGGCCCAGTTCATTTCCCACGTGATAATGAGAGATAGCTGCTAGCTGAACCTTGACTGGTGAAACAGCCTTGACAGGAAGTCTAATACTGCTGGCAAAGGAGCTATGAAGGGATCCAAATTTCGACATTCTGTCCAAACGGAGAAATGTTTCCATTTGCTACTATAGACCTTTCTAGTAGAAGGCTTGTGCGCTGCTACTAGAATAGTTTTAACTGGGGAAGAGATACCGGGAGTCCTAGCTACAAGTGGAACTGGAGCAGCCAAGCTGTGAGCTTGAGATTGTCCAGATTCGGGACTTGGAGATCTAGGGGGTGGGATATTAGATCCGGACGAGGATCCAGAATCCAAGGGGGATTCACCAGATGAGACCAAAGGTAAGGGAACCAGGGTTGACGAGGTCAGAATGGAGCAATGAGGATTATCCTGCTCCCCAACCGGCTGGCTTTCTGCAGAAACTTCAGTATCAGAGGAAGAGGAGAGTAAGCATAAAGTAGACCGGGAGGCCAAGCATGCACCAGAGCATCTCTTGGAGGTTCCCCGGAGGGGGAAATGAGAGCGAAGTAGTCGTAACATTTTGTGTTCGAGGGAGAAGCAAAGAGATCGCAACAGGGTTGACCCCATTCGGCGAAAATCTGATTCGCTATGTCGGGATTCAGAGACCACTCGTTTGGTAACAGGATGGTGCGACTTAGTCTGTCCGCTAGGATGTTGGACTGCCCCGGAATGTGCGTTGCTATAAGAAAGCGGTTGGTGGAGCTCGCCCATTCCCACACCCTCATGGCCTCTCGACAGAGTGGGTAGGACCTGGTTCCCCCCTGTTTGTTGATGTACCAGACAACAGACATATTGTCTGACTGAATCGCACTAGTTCCTACAGGAAGAAGGTGCTGAAGTGCTTGCAACGCTAACAACACTGCCCTCATCTCTAGGACATTGATATGCAGAGAGGTCTCCGTGGGGGCCCACGTGCCTTGGACTGTCCTGCCCGAACAATGCCCCCCCCCCGCCCGAGACGGGAGGCATCCGTGGTCACCATGGCTAGGGGAGGGGCCATAGAAAAGCGGCGTCCTTCCTGGAGGTTCGGAGATTAGAGCCACCATAAGAGGGCCCTCTTGCAAGCCCTGCTGAGGAGAATGGGATGGCTCAGAGGAAAGCGAAGGAAGGACCACTGGACCTGGAGGGTCCACTGCAAGACCCTCATGTTCAAACATGCCATTGGCAAAAGGTTGATTGTCGCTGCTATTGAGCCTAGAGCCCTCAGGACCAATTCCGCCGGAGGAGCTGGAGAATGTAGAATGGCCCGCACATGTAGCCTCAGGGTTCGTAGCCAGTCTGTGGTCAAGAAAGCTAGGAGCTGGTTTGTGTCTAATCTTGCCCCTATGAAGTCTATAGTCTGAGTCGGGGTAAGAGACGACTTCTCTATGTTGATAGTGATCCCCAGCCGGGGAGCTAGAAGAAAGTAGTTTCTGGCTGCGCAGAGTAGATGCCTTGTCGGGGGCGGTCAGGAGCCATTCGTCCAGGTATGGGTAGACCCGGATTCCCTGGAGCTTCAGGTGGGCCGCAATCACTGCTAACACTTTGGTGAACACCCTGAGGGCTGTGGTGAGACCAAAGGGAAGGACCCTGAATTGGAAATGACTGGCTCCTAGCCAGGAGCGGAGGAACCATCTGGATCGCCTGTCCATCAGAATGTGGTGGTACGCATCCTTGAGGTCTACAGAGCACATCCAGTTGTTCTCCTGCAAAAGGGGGAGAATGGATTGAAGGGTGACCATGCTGAACTTCTCTTTGGTTACTAACAGGTTCAGGGAGGAGAGGTCGAGGATAAGTCTTAAGTCCCCCGTCTTTTTTGGCACCAAAAAGAACCTGGAGTAAAACCCCGACCCGCACTGGTCTGGGAGGACATGTTGGATGGCTCTTTTTTCCAGCAACTGTTGGAATTCTGTTGCTGCGGCCTCCCTCTGATTGGGTGGGACATCGGGGAGGTATCTGAGGCTGCGTGGATAAAGAGAAAAGGGAATCTGATATCCTCTGGATATAATGCGAAGCACCCAGCGGTCTGTCATGATGACTCCCAAGCTGCTAGGTGCTTCGAGAAACGCCCCCCGACTGCATCCAGAGTGGAGCAGTCGGGCAACCCCTCAGGGGTGTTGCGTGGGTTGGTCCGAGAAGGGTTCTCTGGATCCAAAGTTGCGTAGGCCCCCTCTGCCTCTAGGGCGACGTCCACCTGCCCTCCTCTGCAGCGGAAGGGCTGGGAGTCCGGAACGGGACAGGACTGTTGCGATTTCCGGAACCACATCTTCTTCTGTCCCTTTTGGTTCTTGGAGAAGGACCTCTGGGGAGCAGAGAAGCGGACTCCGACGGCAGACAACGTCTTCCCGTCCTTCTCGCTCTGGACCAAGGTATCGTGAACAGTTTTGCCAAAGAGGTCAGAACCATCGAAAGGGGCATTAGCGAAAGACGCCTTGAAGGGTTCTGTGAAATCACAGTGCCGGAGCCAGGCCTGACGCCTCATGACAAGGCCTGCTCCGTGGCTCTAGCGGCTCCCTCCGTGGCATGGGATAGAAGCCGCATAGAGGTGTTTGATATGGATCGGAGAGTGGCCATCCGGGTGGAGTGCAAACGTTTGTCGTCCACCGACGGACTCGGGGGGGCGACGCAGCATACTCTTTGATAAGCGTACTCTTTGATAAGGTCCCGCTGCAGCCAAAGCACATGTGCCATGCAGTTCAGTGACCTCACAGAGAAGGTAGCCGAACTAAAGACCCGCTTCCCTACACGGTCCATTGACCGAGACTCCTTGCTCTGGGGATGAACAGAGGGACTCTCCTGAGCTAGTTTCCCTCTTGGTGGCAGCCGCCACCAACATGGCATCCACAGGGGGACCCTTACTCCAGTGGGACTTGTCAGAGGGTGGGCTAAGAATTTTGTCCGGGCGCTTTGGGACTGGCTCCACAGTGTCCGGCTCCTTCCACGCCCTTGGTAGTAATCAAATCTACCAGGGGGTCGGCCGGAGGGGACACCCAAGAGGTAGACGGGCCTGCTTCAAATGCCTCCAGGAACACGGATTCGTCCGAGGTAGGCTTTGGGGCAGACCACCCCCCCCTTTATCCTGAGCATCTCCATGATGTCACCAAATGAGACATCTTCGGGGGGTGATCTTGGGGAGCCTTCCCCCTCCTCCAAATCCATGTCCTTGGTCAAGGACTCGGGGGAGTACAGGTGCCTCCTTTCGCACTTTCGCTTGTGAGGAACCTCCTCGGGGGGGGAGGGGGGCTGTCCGAGGAGCTCTCACCAGCCAAGTCTTGTTCCAAAGGAACAACCTGGGACGTCAGAGCAGGCTGTCCCTGGGGCCGGGTGATGGAAGTCGGGCCCAACAGAGGAGGAGTGCACGGTGGTGCCGTGGCAAGGGCCGGGAGCCTGGAATCTCTCGACAGGGCCCTCTCCACCATGTCGAATGCCGAGGTAGAGCTGCTCTCTCTGGGATCCGAAAGCAGACCCTCCCTCGGATCCGACGGATGGATCGGGGCCGGCGCCGAAGTGATCTGATCCGATGGACCAGTATGCTCCGACCTGGACGGAGCCGAAGGCATACCGATACCGCCGGATCCGAAGCTAAGCCCTCGGCTCCGAGAGCTCGGATCCGAAGAAAATGGACATGACAGACGAGGGAAGTGTCGGCGCCGAAGTACCCGAGACTATCGGCGCCGACACACCCCCCGGCTCCAAGGCTCCCCGGCTCCGAAGGCTCCGAGCCCGGGAAGTGGGACGGAGAAGGAGCTATCAGGGCAAAAAAAAAGGGGGATGAGGCAGGAGCACTCCCATTTGCAGTTGGGCCTGGAGGAATCTTATCATCCGGTCCAAATCTGCATCCGTGAGTCTTCGGGTTGATCTCGATAAGGCCACTGAGGCGGGACGGGAGTGTTGCCATGATGACCTCGAAGGAGATCGGATCTCCTCCTCCTCAGGACCTGGTGAAAAGCACGGGGACCGGATCTGAGACGGAGGAGACCCAGAAGTCCTGGAGGGAGAAGACCACTTAGCCGGGGGGCCGAAGCGGAGGCCTCGGCCCGCCGCTTGTGGTGCTTCTCCCTCCTTTTCTCTTTCCTGGCCTCCCTCTCCTCCGGGCCTAAGCCAGGAGGTTGAGTCCCGGCCGATGGGAGGGAAGCAGGAGTGGCAGCCACCGCAGCTGCAGTGGGAGCCACAGGAGGACCGGAGGTAGAAGCCGAATCCGGGGTCGGAAGACCTGCCAGAATCAGCTTGGACCTCCGGTCCTTGAGTGCCCTGGAGTTGAACGCCACACAGATGGAACAACCAGAAGACAGGTGTTCAATCCCAAGGCACAACACACACCAAGTGTGGCCATCTGCCGGGGACAGCTTATGGCCACACTCGCACTTAGAAAAGATCAATTTTGGGGCCTCAGCCATTTTAACTAAAAGAGAGAAACACACACGTTAGGCCCCAAACACACACACACAACCCTAATGGAACCACGAAGGGAGGGGGAGGTAAAAAACCAAAAAATATATAGTTAAACTAGAGAAAGTTTTTACAAAAAGGGACTTGTAAACACACACAACCAAAAAAACAGAAGAAAAAGGTAAATTTTTTCTCACAAAAGTCTCGAAGACTTGGAGCTGTAGATCAAGCTGCGGTTGGATAACCGCGGCAAACTAGATCTGAGGTCAGTCAGGGTTGGCAGGGGATTATGAGTAGGGGGAGGAGCTTGGAGCTCAGATCTAAAGCTGTTGAAAACTGCCGGCTCAGATCCGAATCCCCATAGGTTGCTGCACAAATGAAGTTAACTACTACAGATGGAGAGTTTTCCTCCTAGGGGTAAGTGAAGGTGGGCAGAGGGGAGGTCGGGAGGAGGTGAGTCACTGAGTTCTTACCATAAGGGGGTGGCTTAGAACTCCCTGGGTTTGAAGTGGAGGTAGTCCACTGCTTAGATCTCTGCATTCCCAGGGGCTGCTGTCTGGGGGGGTTGTTTTTCATTGGTCCCAGGCTGGGCCTATTTACTCACAGCAGGAAAGGAAGGTGAAGGAAGGAACGCTACTGTTCGTCGTAAGGAAGGAGAGACTTCTGTGAACTTTAAAAATAAAACACAGAGGCATGATAAGGACTTAAGCGATTTGTTGCACATGAAATTCAATTTTAAAGACAAAGGGGCTTATCTGGTGAGTGCAAGTGACAATAATATTTCATACAAATCAAATGTCAAACTGTTGGATGAATTTCTGTTTAGATATAAAAATATTGAATTGGAAAATATTTATTTAAATATTTATTTAAAAGAATGTTTGAGTTTAGAAATTGTTCCAAAAGGGTTACGTATATTTAAATACCCAAATAGGGTCAAAGAAGGTGGGGAATTACATAAAGAATTATTAGTTATTTTTAATAAGTGTGGTTTGAATATTTTAAGAGCTATAATTAGTGAGAATGAAAGGGAAATGGACTTTCTGAACAGTAAAATTGAACATTTAAATAGTGTCATTACTTCTGATTTACTTTTCACTATGGAAGACAATAAAAGAAAGTACCATGAGTTGTTAGGGAAAATAAAAAAAGGTATTAGAAACATTTATGAAAGAAAATGTAAAAAGTTGGATAGAGATATAAATGAATATAAGGAGAATATAGCCTATCCTAAACCTAGGCCATATAAAATAAATAATGGTTTTAATGGTGAATATGACCATGATTATGATAGACATATAGGGAATGAAGGAGTTATTGATAATGATGTCTTTTTGAAAGATGAAACAGAATTCCCCCAGTTAAGAAGGTCAGAAAGAATCAAAAATTATCAGCAAAATAATGCTCCCCAAAGAAATTTTCAATTAGGGGGGAGGGGGAGAGGACGTCAAACAGGCTACTACAAGAATCGCAACCAGAATTACAACAGAGAACAAACCCAGTGGTAGTTAGATTCGACCGTATCAAGGTTGATGGACATGTATGGAGTTATAAAGGTTATAATATTTTCAATTATAGTTCAATGGATATCAATGAAACTTGGTTCTCACTGTTTTCTAAAGGCTTTAAATTTGTTCCCAACAAGAAAGCAGATATCCCTAAGTTATTAATAGATTTGAAATTGTTTCTTAGGAAAAAGAACTTTGAAATTATTTTTCAAGGGTATGAATGTGGGAATGTTAATAATGAGTTAAGACGTAAAAGCATATACAACCCACTCCTTCACCCCCAGTTAAAGAATTTCGAATTATTAATGGAAAATAAAATTAGGAAGGAATTAACCAAAGATAGAGTAGGATATAATATGACAAAGGAAGAATTTTTATTACTTAAAAAGCTAAGCAATGATACCTCTATCAGAGTATGTAAGCCAGATAAAGGTGGGGGTACTATAATAATGGATCAAATGATATATGAAGCAAAGATGATGGAACTTCTGAGTGATGACACAAAATATGTTAGAGCCTCATTAAATGAGGTGAATATTGGTAATAGGAAGGTAGCCATGGTACTATATGACATGTTGTTGGAAGGGTCTATTGATATAAAGATGTTTAAGTTTTTAGAGGTGGAAAAGCCTTTGACCCCTACCATTTTCGGCGTACCTAAGGTCCATAAGAATATTAATGACCCACCCATGAGGCCTATTGTTGCTTCAGCCAACTCTGTGACAGCACCTATAGCAAAATGGCTTGATAAGAAATTAAAGATCATGTCACTATCAGGCAATGCTGTCGTTAAAGACTCATGGTCTTTATTGGCTAATTTAACATCGGAAGTATTTTCAAAAGAGGTTATGTTCATAACCATTGATATAGTGGATTTATTTTCTTCAATCCCCCATGGGGAGGGTATGAAGTGGTTTGAGCAAGCCCTAATTGATTTTGGCAAGTTTAGTAATAATGATTTTTATTTAATTATGACTCTTGTGGAGTTGGTACTTACTAATAATTTCATATTTTATGAAGGTGAGTTCATCAAACAGATGCAAGGCATAGCTATGGGGGCCAGATGTGCCCCTACCTACGTAAATATCATTTTAAGTGCATGGGAGGATAAATACATAATTAACTCCCCATTTAAACATTGTTGGAATCTCTATAGACGCTTTTTAGATGATATGTGTTTTTTATGGATAGGTTCGGATGAGCAATTTAAATCATTTTTTGATTAAATTTCAAAATCAACCGACTTTCTAAAATTTACGTTTCAGATGAATAAAGCAACCCTTACCTATTTAGATATTTTTGTTGGGAAAGAAGAAAGTGGCTTTTATTCAAGAATTTTTAGAAAAGACACATTTTCGAATTCATATTTATCTTACTTTAGTGCCCATCCACTATATCAGAAGAAAAGTGTGGTGAAAGGGCAGTACGTAAGAGCTAGCCGCATGACGTCTAGGGATGAGGATTTTGATGAAGAATGCACAATTTTATATAATATGTTTAGAGAACGTAATTACCCCCCAGACTTTATTAATGTGATATCTGAAGAAGTAAAACAAGGTAGAGCAACAAAATTTAAACCTATTTTAGGTATAGGTGGTGAATGGATTGGCAACAAACAACAGGAAAAAACTGAAGCAGATGGAAATATGATTATTGATTTTAGTGGGCAAGCAGGGAAAATCAAGAAAATGTTGGAAGAGGAATGGGGAAGGTTCGAAAAATTTTCGGATTTAAGATGTTTATTCCAACAACCATTGAAGTGCACCTATAGAAAAGGGAAATGTATCAAATCTATATTAGAAAGTAATAAACAGAAGGGTGCAGTAAGACCGGGTAAAATTGGCACGAACAAATGTGGAAGGTGTTCTCAATGCCCATACATAATGGTAAAAGATACATTATATATCTCTAGTAGAGATATTTTCATAGAGAGTAAATGTTTTGCAAATTGTGAAACGATGGGTATTGTTTACATTGTGATATGTAAGGTCTGTGAGGCTTTTTATGTTGGTAAATCGGAAAGAAAACTCAAAAATAGAGTTTACGAACATAATTATGAGATAAGAACAAATTGTGGTAAAAATGCATTATATAGACACAAAGTAAGTTGTACTAAGGCAACATACAACTTCTTTGTGTTGGAAGTGGTGGACAAGGATGTTAGAGGGGGCCCGTGGGAAACTTCAATCGAATATAAAGAACTTATTTGGCAAATTATTCTTGAAGCTAATAGACCCCCTGGCCTCAATGACATCATTTCTATCGCTCCAGTGTTGAAGATGAGGGCAGCTAAATTATAATACCATTATTACTCTACTGCCATCATATATTATATGTCTTTCATCATTATTTTTCATGTATGTCCTGAAATATTACCATTTGTTAAGAGTTAAATAGTATCATCTCACATGTTTCATAATTTTTGAATAATTTTTAAATAATTTTTAAATACATTTTCCCATATATATATTTATATTTGATATATTTATATATAAGAGTTTATGGCTCATGTATGGTTTTATCATATTTGTAGAGTATATATGTATATTTATATTTAATACATTTGGTTGAAAGTTAAATAGATTGTATATTTATTATCATTTTTCAACTATTTTTATTATAAAGTATGTATATTTATGAGAAAGTATAATTGTATAGAAATTATGTGTTTTTAACTTTAGTTATTTGTCACTTGTAACACTAGATGGCGGCAGAGCACTAATATAATACAAAACAATATAAAATAATATAAGTTAATAGAATTTGGATTCAAATTTAATTTCATTTAATATATATTATAAATGATGAAATTAATTTAGTTAGTAAATTAATTTGTAAGTATGGAAAATTCATAAAAAACACAAAGCATTTCCATTAATTTTGGATACTGAATATTTTATAAAATGAGTTTGGTGTAGTTGAATGTAAGTACCTTCAGGTACTCTTGAGTTAAAATTTCAATTGGTTAATTATTTCAGTTAATCAATTAATGGCACATTTTGTGCATAAAAGGAGTGGTTCTTCTCCTAGTGTATTTGTCTTGGATTTTCTGAGGAAGAACACGAATCGAAAACGTACTTGTATGTGTGGCGTTAAAATTGGACTGTCTCTTTGTGGAATAAACTGTTTGGAGTTTTGCAGTGGCTGGACCTGATTTCCTTCAAGTGTGGGTTTTTATTACAAGTTTTATTTTTGCACTTGAATCCTTTTTCAATTATCACAGCAGGAAAGGACCAGTGCTTGGAGAGAAAATGCCTGCTGAACCTAGGGGGCTGGACCTGTAAGAAATCTTTAACTGTTTGCATAGATTTTGCTTTTTCTTCCATCTTTTTAAGATTTCTTCTGCCTTAGTGCCAAATAAGTTATCTTTGTGCAAGGGTGCATCCAACAATTTAGATTTGACATGGTCTGGCAGGGGTTGTTCCTTAAGCCATGCATGTCTTCTAATGGCAGATCCAGTGACTGCTACCCTGCAATACGCTTCTAGGGCATCAAAACCACAGTGGAAGGGGTGTTTAGTTACTTGACTTGCAGAATGCATTAAGTCTTGCAAATCTTCAGATTCTGGCCAAGCAGGGAGGACATTTTTTGTTCAAGGTATGTTGCTGATATTTAAGCATATGGAACTGACAATTTAGTGCCCCGATAGCAAGAGTAGCTGAGGTGTATACTTTTTTACCCCATTTCTCCAATGCTCAGAATCCCTGTCTGAGGGGGTGGGATTCTTAGCAGAGGTTGCTTTAATCCATTTTGGCCCTTGGAAATGACCTCAGGGTCAGCTGTTGGATTTTTAAAAAGATATTTGTGTGAGTCAGGGACTCTGTAGTACCTGTCTGGTTTTCTGGGAGCAGGAGGTAGGGTGTCAAGAGTCAAGCTGGATTCAAGGAAAACATCATCCACCACATCCAGGACTGGGGGGATGGCCAAGGGTCTGTGCTGCGGAAGATCTAGGAATTCCCGGAGTCTATTTTTAAACTGAGGGTAGTCCTGACTCTCCCACTGGAAATGCTTCCTTAAAGTATGCAGGGTTTCCCCAAAGGAAAAATCCTCTGGGGGAGAGGCTGAAGGAATGGATTCCTCTGCATCAGAATCCTCATAAGTGGAGAGGGGCTGCATGTCTTCATCTAACACTTGTTCAGACAAAACTACTGGGGACAGATCTCTTTCCTTTTTGAGAGGGGTAGCTTGGCTTCCCTTGATCAGCATGATAAGGTCTTCTGCCATTTTAAGCATTTGAGAGTAAGGCAAGGTAGCAGACTTCTGAGAGTGGGTAGTTGGTTTCTTGGGTGTGGTTCAAACCCTGGGCCTAAGGAACTTGGTTGTTTTTCAAAAGAATGGTAGTCGCAAAAGAAGACATCGGTTTGAGTCGAGATTCGGAGGTGTGAAGGACTTCCTCGGAAGCCAGTGCCGGCACAGCGGCTCCGGACCAATCCAAGGTAGAGATGACCACAGGATCCTTACACGAAGAAGAGTTTTGCGGCATACTGGACTCTGAAAGGGTCTCGGTAGCAGCCTGGGAATCAACTGAAGCGGGCATCAGGGGCTGCAAAAGTGCCTCACTGAGTACAGGAGGAATGATAACTAGCTTAACAGAAGCGTCGTTGGAAGGTTTGGACCTGTGTGGTCTGTCTTTATCTTTATTCTTTACGTTTTTTCGGAAGCTCTGCTGTCGGATGGCTTACCGAAGCCATATCAAAATTTGAGGACTGTAAATGACAATATCTGGCTACAGTACGGGCCTGACTATGGATAATTCTGGAGTTAAACAAAGCACAAAAGTGACAACGGGGTACGTCGTGGTCTAGGCCTAGACAAGTGAAAGTCTCGGTGTGGTTATTTGCTTTCCACAGGTGAGACAATTATTAACTTTTTCTGACATCAGTTAGTGCAAGAAAAAGTACCCCCAACGGGTTACTTAGCTTTAGAAGACTTCAACTTCAATTCGGAAATGAAAACTCAGGTAGCGGCCGACCGGCACTCGTGCGAACTGCTTCTGCTTCGACTCCACGGGAAGAAAGACTGGTGTAATGGCATCGACTCCCTTACTTTATATCATTGACAACCCGACGTCAGTCCTCAAGCGGCAGCAACCGACGCAGAAATACTAAGTCTCTGGTATTCGGGCCAGCCAAGGGCTACCATGGCAGAGATAACCCAAATGTGATGACTGCAACAGTGAAACACGAAGAACATGTATACATTATTTGCATGCTGGCCACTCTTATATGTGGTCTTTTACCTGTCTTTTCTTCACGTACCATGTCATGTGCACCATTAAACTGTTTGCCAGACAGAAGACCAGAATGGCCTCTCCTTCATTATTCCTGTTGTCCCAACTATGTGGACCCAGGCAATCCTTATTTTTTATTCACCCACTATTAAGACCAAGTCATTTCACTCATTTTGAAATAGCACAGTGTTTGGATTCATTAGCTGCTGTGTTAAGAATAGTAATATTTCTTTCAGCTTTCTGTTTACAGGATAAATCATTCTTAAGCAGAACTGTAACTGCAACAGAATCTACATGTGGTCTGTTGTTCAGTAGTTGCTTATTTGAACTTCTCTGGATTATTTTGTACTATTTTGTGTTTTGACTCTAGCGCCCTCTCTCTATATTGTTTTATATATATATATATATATATATATATATATATATATATATATATATATATACACACACACACACATATATATATATATATATATATATATATATATATATATATATATATATATATACACACACACACACACACATATATATAGATATATACACACACACACACATATATATATATATATATATATATACACACACACACACATATATATATATATATATATATATATATATATATATACACACACACACACACATATATATATATATATATATACACACACACACACATATATATATATATATATATACACACACACATATATATATATATATATATATATATACACACACACACATATATATATATATATATATATATATATATATACACACACACACATATATATATATATATATATATATATATATATATATACACACACACATATATATATATATATATATATATATATATATATACACACACATATATATATATATATATATATACACACACACACACACACACACACACACACACACACACACATATATATATATATATATCTACACACACACACACACACACACATATATATATATATATCACACACACACACACACATATATATATATATATATATATATATATATATATATATATACACACACACATATATATATATATATATCTACACACACACACACACATATATATATATATATCTACACACACACACACACACACACACATATATATATATATATAGTCTTCTCTTTACCTTTATCTTGTTTTCCTACTCTAGCTTAATGTTAAAGAATGTCTACTAGATTATTCTAATTGTTGGTCAATAAGCTGACAGAATGAAGGATTGGTTGGATAAATAATCTGTCTATTATAGTTATTACCCTTCCGTGAAGTGAATGCTTATGTACCTTTCTCGTGCATGCACTATTGCTATGGCTTATAATGTTATTTTCTGGCAGATTGTCAGAAGCAGAGTACTTTCAGACAAAAAAAAATTAAAGAAATAGAGAAAAAAAAAAACTTTTCCTAAGCCCAGGAACACTAAAAACTTGCTAGAGCGAATAGTTTTCTTTCCATGGTAGTGAATTCCATTCTATAGAACTCATCTGTGAGGCTCAGAGATTTTAGTAATACTGCAGTTCCATCTTACACTCTGTGGATACAGTTTGAGACCTTGCATCCTGTCAGGTTACTGTTAACAGCTTTATCAGATCTGTTCTGCATTTTTTTTCAGTTTTTTGCTGCGCTGCCATATATAAACCACCTCTGTAAACTATGAAGAGCTTGCGGTACAGGTATAGTCCCTGATCGCTTACTATCCATAGATGAACAGAAGTTGACTGGTCTTTTCTACTACCTTTTTCCAAAGACAGTTTGAGACCTTGCATCCTGTCAGGTTACTGTTAACAGCTTTATTAGCCACATCTCCAGTAGAGTCATGGTCAGCTACCCAGACCACCTTTAATACAATAGAAAACTGGCTTTCTAAACATCGTCTGATCCTAAATCCCAAAGAAACTAAAATGCTGTTATTTTCACCAACACATAGGTCTACCGCTTTCACCTTTACCATAAAATCAAATGATGGCACAATAATCTCCCCTGACCCCCCTACAAAACTATTAGGTGTCATCACGGACAATAATCTAAAATTTGACCTACATGTTAATCAAACTATCCAAACCATAAATAAAAAAACTAGGGTCACTTTACAGAATAAAAGCCTTCCTAACCCTAGTTAGAACCTTCTGTTCTGCATTTTTTTTCAGTTTTTTGCTGTGCTGCCATATATAAACCACCTCTGTGAACTATGAAGAGCTTGCAGTACAGGTATAGTCTCTGATCGCTTACTATCCATGGATGAACAGAAGTTGACTGGTCTTTTCTACTACCTTTTTCCAAAGACCGGCTTGAATAATATCTCCCCAGTTAATAATGCCTTCACTGACTTTTGCTTTTCTGCTGAGTTTTTTATCATCCTGCACAAAAATAATGTCTCATTTATATGTGAGGCTAGTTTTATTTAACACCAAGTCTTCAATGCCACCCCTAAGATTATTCCTGCAGTTTTGTTAATTTCACCACATCCTTTCCATGTGCTCGGGCTGCAAATATTATTATGTAACTTTATGCCTCCTATACCGGCATATATCCTCCTGCATTATCAGAAGGCTATACAGTTAGAGAGAAATGTGAAGTTCATTGACTTCATGGAGTTTTCCTTTATTATTTACTTAGTTACTTTATTTATAGTTTCAACTTCCCACCTTAACTTTCGAGATACAGTTTCTTGTGAGCTGCGATCTATCAAAGCAGTGCTACTACCCACTTTGTGTGAGTTTATAGGAACACTTGCAACCTAGTTACACTACAATTAAATTTCCGTTATCTAATGCTTCTCCATCATGTAATGGGAGAATAACTGCAAGTGGGACCGATGTTTCATTATTAAATACTTATTAACCGCACGTGACGGTAAAACAGTCCCTTTTAGAATGATTGTTGATTCTGGTTACCATAGAAACAGTACACAATGATTGATCGTTCTGAAAAGACTACTTTGACGGGCAAGAGCAGTTAATAAGCAGTTATCAATGAAACATCTGACCCAGGTATTAGTGATGTGAATGTGGCTAGTTTACTTGTGTAAGGATCGTGAGGGGAAGGCATGGGTCAGATAGCAGGTGTTGTACATAGTTCCTTCTGCTTTCCAACAACTCCTCTGAGGCTCATTTGAAGTCCTGACAAAGTGTAAACTGGTGGTGGCTGACAGGGGGATGCGTGGGAGGCTGACAGGGGGATGTGTGGCAAATGACTAAAACTAAGGACGACGTAATTCAGTAATACCAAAAATCTGATATAGTACCTGAGAAGGAACACTTGGGACAAGTCATATTTTGTGTCTGACATGTACGCTGGAAGCATACCACCAAACTTCATAGAGCAGGAAACTGACAAATCAATATATGGAAATGGACACTTTTTAAAATGTTACTCTTACATACTTAGTTGGGTGCTGAAAATACAAGTTCTACATAAGCAAGAATTTAAAGCCAATGCTGAGTTAGACTTACCTGGCTTAATGTAACAGGAAGAAAACAGTGCATGCTAAGCCAATTTAATGGAGAAAATTACATGTAAGCATATGCTTACTCTGCTGTGAAAATTAAGTTGAGAAGTCAACTGACAAAGTTCAGTTACTTTTTCAACTTAGTTTTCACAGGATAAGGCTAAAATAGGGCCGGGAAGTAAGTTGCGCTTGCAGAAGGCACTCTGGAGTAACAGCATGCAATTACTAGCGTCTTATAGCACACTCGGATGTAAGCGCAGAGGCGCCACGAGACAGTACTCGGGGTTAATGAGTTAAACAGGACAATAAGAAAGCTAACAGGAGATATTGGTAGGTATGCAAGTTTGTGATTACTAAAAATAAAAATGGTAGCTTCCACGGTACAGAAGGACAGAAAGAAAAATAAACTAATCTAACAAGAGATATATGTTTGCATGCAAGTGTGGAGTTACTGAAGTGTAGGTTTACAGTTGTTAGAGAGACAGGTAATCTATTTGTTAGTTCCCACTCTTTGCAACACAACATACAGTCTGTAAATCTGATATTTAAGCACTTAGAAAAGGCAGCCAGCTAGAGTGTGTAGCACATATGGGAAAAAAAAAAAGAAGCTGCAACCCTAGCCAATAACAAAACTCTTCACAAGCAGAAACTCTCATATATTAACAATTGCCTGCAATATTCAGTAACTGTGCTGTTCATGCAAACATAAAATCAGTATTACAGTAGAAGCCTTCAGTAGGAGTGAGTAGAAACATATTTACATAACATAAACATATGCACTACAGATTAGCAGGGAGAAAACAAAATAAAAAAAAAAATACTTAGCCAGATGGCAACAGCCTTACTTGATGCAATTGCAGTACAAACAGCAAAAAAAAAATAAAAAATAAATTGATAGTTTCACCGAATCCTACCGTAAAACAGTCAGCCAGTAGAAACTTGCTATTTATTTATTTTACTTATTTATTTACATTTGATAACCAGGTAGTGTCTGGCTGGGCAAGAAGCCCGTTTTCAGCAGAGACCCGGGGAGAAAAGCTCCGAAGAGAAGTTGCAATATTTAAACAGCATACATAAAAGGTTACAAAAAAATTTAAATATAGGATTGTAGTACAATAAACTAGATAGCAAGACAAAAGTATAAGCAAAGTTGAAAACAGTAAGAATTCAAATGTTTAAAACATCAATCACATTTTAAAATAAACAAACACAGAAATAAACACAAGTTGGATTACAGTCTTCTTCTTTTGGCTTTTTCCAGTTAGGGGTCGCCCACAGCGGATCACCTGTCTGCTCATGATTGGCAGTGGAGTTTTAAGGTGTCGCCTTGCCAGCCCAGCACCCAACCTTCCACAGAAGGCACACACATGCACGTACTCACACCTAGGGCCAATTTAGAGTGTCCAATCCACCTACAGCATGTCTTTGGGATGTGGGAGGAAACCGAAGCACCCGGAGGAAACCCACGCGACCACAGGGAGGACATGCAGACTCCGCACAGAAGACACCCCAGCCGAGAATCGAACTGGAGAACCTCTTGCTGTGAGGCAGCAATGCTAACCGCTGCACCACTTCGGCCGCCCACAAGTTGGATTACAGTAAAAGACTAAAACATTGAAACCTCTCCAGTCCAATGCTAATATAATTGCTACACATTAACAGCAGAAAGACAACACTTAGCTGCTACTACTGACTAACTATACTAATATCAATATTAATACTTCCTCTCTCTTTTTTTCTTAAGACTAAGACAAATTCTGTTCAAAAGGCCAAAAATACAGAAGACAGAAAGACAGCAACTGCACCAACAATCTAACTGTAAAGCTACTACTAAAACTATTTACACATAAGAGAGAAAAAAACTCTTGTTAGAGGAGGAGTTAACTCTGATCCACAAAGGATAGAGGACACTGTAGGAGAGCTCTTTTGCATGTCAGATGACTTCATGTGACAAAAGATATCTGAGAAGATAAGGTGGAGTCCAGGGAATTATGGGTAGGGGAGGAGTCAGAGCTCTGGATAAAAATAAGCTTCAGAGCTGGTGCTGAGGTTGAATTCCCCATATGTTTGAAAATGACAAAAACGGATAACATTAAATCAATTTGTTCAGCCAAAGGACAGTGGCCTAGGGCAAGACCAGGCAAAATGAAAAAGGGGGACCATTTGATAATGTCCACAATCCACCTGCCTTGAACTTACTGAATTTTAAACTGGAGTGAACTCAGAAAATCTACTAACAAACTTGACATTATCAGTGTTTACATCTAATGGTAAGGGAAAGTAGTAGTTATTCATTATGGAAATAGATAACCAAATTCATTTATGCGTTCGTTATAAGCTATTATCAAATAAATTACCTCTAAGATAAGTGGTACTGAGCCTAAAACAGCCTCCATGAATGGGCTATAACCCAAGTGATAAAAGCTTACAGAGAAGCCACAAATAAAAGATGCATTATCTTCTAAACCTGCAGATAAGTTATGGCATACTCAAATATGTAACTCAGATAACGGGTACAGAATGCTCAATCTAATAAATGCAGATATTCAATAGGGTGCTGCATACTTGCCCTACACAAAGTAGGAATTCCTGTGAGATTATAGAAAAAATGCTCTGTGACTTTCCAGCCCTCACATTTACAAATAAATTCCAGCAGCAAACCACATTAACTTCTGTAATGACAAAGTAAAATACAAGACTATACAAAGCAGGAACTACAGCAAATTAATTTTCTTGTTTCTCAACCATCAGTGACTGACAAAATGAACACTGAAACATACTCACAGTTTGGAATCCTCCATAGCCATAGAAGAATATGTAAACATAAGGCCACCATGAGGACAAAGAAGAGCGTTATTTCCCACAGAAGATACTGGAGTGCACTTTGCTGGTCTTCTATACAAGAAACAAAGAATGCATAAATAGTTGATAAAAATGGAGCTAAATAACTCTCATTATTGCCTCACATCAACAAGTTCTCTTTTCTTGGCTGGGGTGTCTTTTGTGGAGTCTATGTTTTCAATGTGTTCATGCAGGTTTTCTCTGGGTGTTCTGGTTTCCCTTTCACTTCACTAACACATGCAGAAGGTAACTGGAAATTAAGTTTTCCACAGGACAGTTTGTGAAGTTGTGTGTGATTTGGAAGAAAGGCGTTGTTATTTACATCCAACTTCCATCCCCTTCATGCTTAGTAAACTCTGGATGGCTGTAGATGTTCATGGGATCACAAGAGGAGCCAGCTGCAACTCAACAATAATGGATGGATAAATATCCTCAGATTCTGGCTAAATATGAAACAACCAAGCAGCCATCTGCCAGCAGTCCCTTTCCAGAAATGATGAGACTCTATGCATCTGGTGAACTACTTGCAGAGTGTGTGGACAAACAAAATTGGGTGCTTACTTTTCTTTATTATCATCAAACTAAACAATGCAAATCCTAACGTGAGTGCTTGCTATACAAGTGCATCTTCAAGAGGATAATCTTAACCGGATTTACAAAATGGCAGAAGCCCTTCTATGTTTAACACCATAAGTAAAAAAAATAAAATCAGCCCCTAATTTACGACAGCCACGCCTACCAAGGTACATGCTAGTACTCCTATACTTGGCTAAAGGAGCAAATTAAAGTCCCCAGTATGCAATACCTTTAACAAACAAGAAGGTCTCCCTTTGAATTAAGTTGATTTTTACTCTCCCAATAGAAATCAATATATATCTCAAAAGAACAGCTGTGCTTAAATCTGTCAGAATGATTGTGTATCAGTATCACACAATTAGAAGTCATTTACTATGGGAGGTTGGCATAATGGTTAAGGTGTTTACTTTACAGGAAGAAGGCATAGGGTATGATTTTCACATGAGGTAATTGGCTAGGCTTAAAATGGCCCACAAGGGCAGTTAACCTAATACTAATCTATAATCTATCTATACTTTCTAACATCCATCCATTAAATGAGAAATGTTAAAGCAAGTTATCAGTGATATCGTTCTTCAAGAGGACTTCTGAAATGGGTCCATATTCGGGCCACATTGTCAAGTAGCTTGTCATTACAGAACCAGGTGATGGAAAAATATATTCATATGAGATGCACAGCATAAATAAATGAGCTCCTACTATATCAGATGGCCTACACAAAAAGACCCTCTTTAACAGATCCTATGATTGGGATCAGCCTTTACACCACTGAAAATTTAGAACTTTTTTTTTTCCTGGAAGTGCCTAAAGTGATAAGATATCCATACACCTGTGATGCAAGCACCAATTATGTAAGTGCACCTGTCACTTGCAAACACCAGTTTGCCCTGTAACAATCACGAAGCACCTTCCTACAAATCAAGAAACAGTAAAAATGTAGCTTCTCCTCTTTTGACAAGCACTAGAACATACCTCATCAACTGAAAGGGATCTCCAACAGCTAAGGCTGGATGGACAGGGTGTCCACTTGCATGTGGGATAGTGGAACAGTATTCTTCACCTATCCAATGGACAGTCCACTTGTATGCCAAATGACAGTGTAACAGACAACAGATAATGTGCTTACCATATTAGATTTTTTTATAAAAAGGATCTTCACTAATACATCCTATGGCTGTACTTACAGTTGCTACTATCGATACACAAAAGTTACATACACATCATAACAGTGCATCTGTGTTGTCTGTTTTCATCCTTCCTCAAATGATGCGTTTCAGATCCAATCTTGGATCCGACTTTGGCCACTTTTCAGACTTTGGTTCCATAGCTCAAGCTTCTCCCCTTACCTATAAACCACTCTCAACCCTGTATTATGAGTTTGCACCCCTAGCATTTAAATATCCTAGACAATAATAAAGGTATATAAATATGAAGTAATCCAGCAAACTACAATCAAAATACACAGAAAGAGAAAACAAAGAAAATCTGGAGCTTCTTTAGGAAAAGACCAATAGGAACATCCCCCAGGTCATACTAGTAGACTATAATGAAAACTTCCACCAATAGGAGGAGGAATGAAGGAAGGGAGATTGAGGAAGGTCAAATAAAGAGAACACAGATGCATCATTATGTTGTTGTCTTTTGTGTTCATTCTTCAACCGATAGGATAGAGTCCCCAATTAAAAGAAACCCAGGGTGGTCCTCATGGAAGGATATTCCAGAGTACGATTGAGCCGAACACTGCCTTATCCCTAGATAAAATGTCCAATTTGTAATGAGCAATAAAGGAATGGACCAAATGGCAGCCCCACAGATGTCATCTGTCAAAGCTCTAGACAAGAAGGTAGAAAAAGACCTTGTGCCCTAGGGGGTCTTGGTAAAGTCAATCACTTTTCCTTATAAATATAAGGAAAATTATCAGTGAGCCATCTGGATACAGTTGCTTTTGACACACACAGACCCGATTTAGCTTTGAAGAGGAAACAAACAACTGTTCAGATTTTCTGAAATATTTAGTTCTATGGAGGTAGAGATCTCTGTGTACATTTATTTAGTTATTTTATTTCACATTTGTTTACCAGGTAGTGTCCAACCAGGCTGGTAGCCCATTTTCGGTGGAGACTCAGGGAGAAAAGCTTCAGAAAAACAAGACTGATAAAAAACAGAAATTACATCAGAAAGAATAAAAAAATACAATACAAATTATATGCAATAAACAAACGACTAGATAACATTCTTCCATCATAACTATAAAATTAGAAATGTAAACCACAGGGATTTACATAACTAAGTAAAAACAGAAAGACTGAAACAGGCAATTAGCAGACCTTAATGATAAGGCATGTAGTGAAATTTTGGAATACTGAAAATTTATAGTGTGATAAGCAGTGAGGAAAATCATCCAACAAATGAAACATATATCCCCCTTTGTTCGAGAACCTTGGGAAGATGACTGGCAAACTGACAGACTGACAGTGTGTGGACTTTGAAGTTACCTTAAGTAGAAAGGAGTAGTTAATTCAGAGGGAAACTCTATCCATATGATAAACTAGATAAGGTGGCTGGGAAGAGTGTGCCTGGAGTTCTGACACTTCTAGCTGATGTAATAGCCACTAGAAAAACTGTTTTCCAAGACAAGAATTTCAAGTCCACCTTCTCAAAAGGTTCAAAGGGGTCGCTGTCATAGCCTGAAGAAGCACTGTTGATCCAAAGGAGGAGTAGGGTCTTTAACAGGAGGTCACACCTGGACCTGCCCCCTCCACATCTGGACCCATCTTAGCACTTAATCATATGTTCGCACAGGTCAGGAGATTCAATGTTTGACCTTGTTCAAACAACCAGTCCTCAGCAGCGACACTGTAGCAATTGTTAAAATGACACCTACCAATCTAACAAATCTTAGCCACATACCTCTCAATCTCTTAGAGCAAGAAATCTGGACAAAGTCACAAATAATGTGGGGACAAAGGCACAAAAATGGGGACACTTTTTAAATATTGCTCTTATAAATTTAGAAAGTTGACAAAATAACAGGTTTTGCATTTGCATGAATTTTCTAAAAGATATGAAGTCTGAAAATCAAATGTCTGCCATTATTTTCTGATGCCACTCCTCAATGATTTGCAAGTGCTTCGGCAGAAGACTACATTTTATGAGAAATGGACCAAAAATACAAATCAAAAATCTGGACAGCTGAGAGCTATGCTCAGCCATACCAATATCATTGTGGCACTGTTCAATGCTAGAAGTCTGAAAAAAAAATTATTGCACTAGAAGCTCTTATGACCCTTGAAAACATCTACATCTGTAGTTACTGAAACATGGCTCCAAAACAGTGACAACACTCCCTTCTCTACTTGCATTTAAAACCACCACTTGTTTAGACCCTCCACTGATGGCACCTGTGCTCCTAGAGTAGGTGCATCCATATTTATCTGCAACACCATCACCCCATGAATACTTACACAAAGCCAATAACCTCAATTTTCCTGCACATTCTGGTACTTATAGGTAAAATCCACCTACCCAATCACTGAAACTACAGGATTCCTTCCATGCCCCGACCCACCCTGTCCATGGCATACCTTACCAAATAACAGTCCCTAGCTATCAAAACAATCATTAATGGTGACATTTATCAGCCATCTACAAATTGGCAAACATACACTAGAAACAAGTATGCACAATGGTTCCTGGACTTCATTAAGGCAAACTCCTTTGAACAGGTAGTACCCCATCCTACTAGAAACATAAGCCTAGTCAATTTGGTTCTTAATACTACAGCTCCGATTTGCTTCTCAGCTACTCATCCCCAATCACTGGTTAAGCCAGACCACTATGCTGTAACATTCTCCTTAAAACCCACCCCCAGATGCTGAAATCTTGCTGACTTCAGAGACTTCTGCAAGGCTAATTCTCATAAGACAATGGCCTAATCAGTTTTAAGTACATTCCACCTCAGATCTGCACGTGTTGGGGGAAGTAGTAGTTACTTGTGTATATTCATTAACTATCACCCAATGCTCCAAGATGGCTGATGTCAGACATTAAAGTTTCACACGTGTTACTGTTCAGAAAATACATACTGATGCAAAACCCACTGCTCTATTAACTTTAATTATATAACAGTAATATTTAAAAAGTTGCCCTAATGTTTTGGCTTTTGCCCGTCCATTGAGCAAAGTAGTTTTTAAGCATGCTTGCAGTACTGCTGCCATGCCACACAGATTTTAGCAGAAGGGCTGTGGTGGTGCACAACAATAATGAAAGACTTCAGAACACACCTCTCAACTGTCCCTTTTTCTTAGAATTTCCATGATTTTGCCTCATATTTTCCCCCTGTACCTCGTAAAAGTTTTGATTTTCTGGTAAATTACTGAAGATTACAGTCAGCCAATAATACTTAGGAGTTATGTACTTAACATAATTAGAAGTTATGTACCTACCATAACGTTCCATGTTAGTTGTCTTCTCTCGCCTTCTTTCTTGCTGGATGGGTTCGGAGCTGATCCTCGGCTCCGACTCGGCACTTGCTAAGCTCGAGAGTCACTTTTACCAGCTCGAGGCAGCCCCATATCCCATGATGCAAGGCGGTATATACCCAGATCTCATTTGGTAACTATAGGGAAAACTACCTAACATAAAAAAACTTTCCACTAAGGAAAGAAGAGCAATTAGCCTAAAAGGGCTGTAAGGGGAAACCAGATAACTAAAACTAGAACTAACTCGTCTGAGCAGCCATTAGGGGACAACGTTTTATGGTGACTGTCTTTGTTTATCTTTACTTGGTTACGCTTTCCCCGATCTCTGTTTGTGTGCTGTGTTGCCTTTTAGTGATTTAGAACTAACTGGTGCCCAAAGAAGCAATCTTCCAGAGACAAGGGAGATCAAGGTCTGTCCAGGCAAGGGGGCAGGAGGGAGGGTCGCAAGAAAGAAGGCGAGAGAAGACAACTAACATGGAACGTTATGGTAGGTACATAACTTCTAAATGTTAAGTTGTCAATCTCGCCTTCATTCTTGCTGGATGGGACCGTGTCCCTAGCACCTCTATCCTGGGTGGCTCAATGGAACAGACTCTTGAGAACTGTGGAACCAAAACTGGCTCTATCCCTGGAGGCCAAATCCAATTTGTAATGAGAAACAAAGGTATGAGGAGTGGCCCAAGTGGCTGCTGCACAAATAGTATCTAAGGGAAGCCTAGCCTGAAAGGCTGTAGAAGTGGCTAAGCCTCTAGTGGAATGTGCCTTTGGTTTTGAGCACAGCTTTTTGCCCCTAAGTTGATAGATTTCGGAAATGGTGGAAGAAAGCAATCTAGACAAGGTCACTTTGGAAACAGGGAGGCCTCTCTTATTTTCAGCATAAGAAAGAAAGAGCTGATCAGACTTTCTGAATTGTTTTGTTCTGCCCAAATAATATCTGAGTTGGCGGTGAACATCAAGATAATGTAATTTTTGTTCCGATCTGTTGGAGTAATTGGGGAAAAATACAGGGAGATCAATAGATTGGTTTAAATTTGTTTTTGAAGCAACCTTGGGCAAAAAGGATGGATTAGTTCTCAAGGATACTCTGTCCTTGTGGAAGACCAAATATGGGGGACGAACAGAGAGGGCATGAAGTTCTGACACTCTTCTAGCCGAGGTAATAGCAACAAGGAAGAGTGTCTTCCATGAAAGAAACTTTAGTGAGCATGAAGCAGCTGGCTCGAAGGGAGGAAGAATTAAGGATGTCAGCACTAGATTTAGGTCCCATTGAGGAGGAGGACTCCTGACAGGAGGTTTGAGGAGAAAAACTCCTTTTAGAAAAGCTCTACAAAGCTTGTGGGACATAATGTTGTGATCTGCAAACCCGACATGAAAGTTTGAGATCGCAGCCAACTGAACTTTGACCGTGGAAGATGAAGAACCCGAGTGAAAGATTTCCGCTAGAAAATCCAAAACTGCATGAACAGGGGCAGTGAAGGGATCTATGTTCCTTGATTTCGCCCAAAAGGAGAAGCGTTTCCACTTGCTAGTGTAAATCCTTCTAGTAGAAGATTTAAGGGAAGCCACTATGATATCCTTAACAGGGTTAGAGATCATAGGAAGCCTGGCTAAGGAAGGAAGTGGAGCAACCAAGCTGTGAGGTTGAGAGAAGGAATGGACCGATGCAGCTGACCCGATTGGTGGATCAGAAGATCTGGCACTGGGTCCAGATGCCACGGCTGCGCCAAAAGGTGACGATGGAGGAACGGAAACCAAATTTGTCGAGGCCAATACGGGGCAATGAGAATCATTTTGGCTCTCAAAACGGTAGCTTTCTGGAGTACGTGTGGTATCAATGGAAAGGGAGGAAAAGCATAAAGAAGTCCCTGGGGCCAATCTTGGGTAAGAGCGTCTCTGGGGGGATGGCCCGGAAGTGGGAAGAGAGAGAAGAAGGCTGGGCATTTGCTGTTTTGGGGAGTAGCAAAAAGATTGCAACATGGGCGGCCCCACTTCTGAAAAATCTCCTCCACTATAGATTGTTTGAGAGACCACTCGTGAGGCATGAGTATAGCTCTGCTCAATCTGTCCGCTAAAATGTTGGTTTTCCCAGGGATATGCGTTGCTACCAGAAACCGATGAGAGGAGATCGCCCACTGCCAAAGTCTGAGAGCCTCTCGACACAAGGGGTAGGACTTGGTTCCGCCCTGCTTGTTGATATACCACACTACGGACATGTTGTCCATGTGAACTGCAATTGTTCCCAAGGGAAGAAAGTCATTGAGGGCTTGCAACGTTAAAAGCACTGCTCTCATCTCTAGGACATTTACGTGCAGGTGGTACTCGAACGGTTGCCACGTCCCATGAACCATCCTGCCCTGATAATGACCCACCCCCCACCCGATCAGGGAAGCGTCCGTAGTGACTGTGGCTACCGGGGCCGGGGAAACAAAGGGTCTGCCCTGATGAACCTGGGGAGAAGAGATCCACCAGGATAGGTGGTTTTTGCAAGTTTGTGTCATCAGAATTTGGTGACGCATGGGAAGTTGTTGGAAGGACCATTGGGTGAACAACATCCATTGAAGGAGACGCATGTAAAAGCGGGCCAAAGGAAGAAGAGTAATGGCAGCTGCCATGAGGCCCAATACTTTTAGGACCAGTCTGGCTTGCACCTTTTTGCTGGCAAGGCTGATCCGCACATGGTTTTGGATATCTAGGATTCTCTGGTTGGTGAGGTTTGCTGACATCCGAACAGTGTCTAAATTTGCACCTATAAAAGTAATAGACTGGCAGGGCAATAAGGAGGATTTTTCGTAGTTGATCGAAATTCCTAACTGAGTGCAGAGATTTAGGGTGTAATCCCTGGCTTGGAGAAGTTGATGCCTGGTGGTGGCTGAAAGGAGCCAGTCGTCGAGATACGGAAACACCTGTAATCCTTGACGTCTCAGGTGAGCCGTGACCACTGCCATACATTTGGTGAACACTCTGGGGGCTGTAGTGAGACCAAAGGGCAGGGCTCTGAATTGAAAATGACTGGACCCCAGCCGAAAGCGGAGAAACCTTCTGGAGCGTCTGTGGATTTTTATGTGATAGTACACATCCTGAAGGTCTATTGAGCACATCCAGTTGTCTTTGCCCAGGAAGGGCAAAATCGATTGAAGTGTGACCATCCGAAATCTTGTATTTTTTGCAGACTTGTTGAGCCTGCTGAGGTCCAATATTGGTCTCCAATTTCCCGTCTTTTTGGGAACCAAAAAGAACCTTGAGTAGATTCTGGGCTCTGAATGGTCTGTTGTAACTGGCTGAATGGCCCTTTTGTGTAGAAGCTTTGATACTTCTAATTTTGCGATTTCCCTTAGACCGGGTGGAACATCTGGAAGGGAATTTTTGTGAGAAAAGGGACTTTCCTCGAAAGGAATCTTGTAACCCTCGGATATGATCGACTGTACCCATTTGTCTTGTGAAAGGGAAAGCCAGGCTTCTGGGTACAGTGATAATCTTCCCCCGACTGCCTCCAAGGATGGACAGTCGGGCAACACCTCCGGGATGCTGGAAGGGCTTGTCAGAAAGAGGCTCTCTGATTCCCTGGTTTTGCAGACCCCCTCTACCCCTAGGGCGGCGTCTGTTATTATTACCCCCTCTGCCCCTGGGGGTAAACTGACCACGTGTGTCCAGCGTGACTCCCTGAGATTTACGGAACCACATCTTTCCGCCCTTCTGACCTTTAGGGTAAGGCCTAGAAGGGGTGGAAAAACGGACTCCTACGGCAGAAAGAGTCTTGCCGTCTTGCTCACACCTGGTCAACGTATCCTTCACCTGAGGACCAAACAATGTTGATCCATCGAAGGGAGAGTTTGTGAAGGATGCCTTAAAGGGATCTGCAAAATTACAGAGCCGCATCCAGGACTGACGTCTAAGAGCCACTCCTGTCCCTGCAGCTCTACTCGCTCCATCTGCTGCATACGAAATCAGCCGCATGGAGGAGTTGGCTATGGAGTTAAGGATACCTAGCTGAGAAGCAATCTTGTCCTGAGCCCCTGCAGCTGTAGGATCCTGTACTACTTCACCTAATTCTTTAAGGATGTCCCTTTGAAGTCTGGTGAAGTGACATAAATAATTCAGCGAACACATGGCAAAGGTCGATGAGGAAAACATCCGCTTACCATACCTGTCCATGGTCCTAGAATCCTTGTTAGGAGGATGGACTGGTACGGAAGGATCTGCAAGTTCCTTCTTGGTGGCGGCCGCCACCACCATGGCATCAACAGGGACACCTTTTGTAAGAAATTGTTTCTCGGAAGGGGCTGTAATAAATTTAGAAGGCCTCCTGGGAACTGGTTCTACGGAATCAGGAGATGCCCACGCCTTTCGAGTTATCACCTCCATGACGGGGTCGAAAGGCGGAGACACCCAGGAGGTGGAGGGTCGAGATCCGAACGCCTCTAGGTATACCGACGCATCCTTGGAGGGATTAATGGAGGGCCAGTTTCCCCTCTGTTTCAGGAGTTCTAGGATGTCTGAAAAAGAGACATCCTCAGAGGGGGATCTTGGGGACCCCTCCGACTCATCTAAGTCAGTATCTGAAGTAGCAGACTCAGGGGAGTCTAGGTGCTTCCTCTTAAAGGTTCTCTTACACGGAGGATCTCCTGATGGATCAGGAGAATCCTCGGAAGAGGGGGTTCTTCCCAATGGGGAAACCTGAGGCGGTGGATCTCTCGGTCCGGGAGCAAGAGAGTGGGAAGAAACATCTACAGGCACCATAGAGGGAGGAGCTAAGGGGATAGACTGCTGACTGAGCCCAGGGGCCAGCACACTCCTCATCACCTCGAAGGTTCCCCTCCCAGGGAGATCCGAGAGACCCCGCTCCGAAGAAACAGGGACTCCTGGGCCCACTGAAAGGGAAGGCTCCGAGGCAGATGTCGGGGCCGAGCTCACCAAGGCCGAAGCCCCGAGGGGAAGAGCAGGGTCGGACAAGGGTCCGATGCCACTCACCCCCTCGGAGCAGACCAGGGAAGCCCGACCACCGGATCCCTCCAAGGAAGGTCTCGAGGAGGAGATAAGAGTAGAAGCTGAAGGAGCAGAAAGGGGAGGTATCTGCCCCGCAGCCATAGCAGTAACTATTCCCATAGACTCCGGCTCCGAGCTCTGGAGGAGAGTCGAAGGAGGAACTTGAAGAGGGTGTGGACTAATAGTCGTCTGTTGAGACGGACTATGAAGCATTTGGGCTAGTGCCTGTGATTTTAACAATCTGCTTACCACTCTCTCCAAATCGTGGTCTGAGAGCCTGGAAGACCTAGATGATCGGCTCCGATGGCTCCGCTCTGAAAGAAGAGGAGAGGCCGGAGCCGACAGTATCGGCTCCAAAGAGGGAGACCTGGACCGCTTCCTCGACGGAACCATCGGAGCTGAAGAACCCTCGGTTCCAGACGGAGCAGACAACTTCTCGGCTCCAAGTCTAGTCAAGGATGTATCGGCTCCAGCTGGAGCCGATACAGGCAAGGAAATAATGGTATCGGAGCCGGTCGGCTCCGATACCGAAGCGTTAGTCACATGGTGATCGGAGCCGGTTGGAGATGACACCAATGTGGCAGTTAAAGTATCGGCACCGATAGCCATCGGTGCCGAAGATTTAGTCAAAATAGGATCGGCTCCAGCCGGAGCCAAGGCCAGAGGCTTAGAAGCAGAAGCCTGGGCCTTGGAGGTCTTAGAGGGCTTGCCCGAAGCAGACTTGGCCGGGGAGCCCTCCGGTTTAAGAAGTCCTCTCAAGATTAATTTATTTCTCCTTTCCTGCAGGACTCTCTGGCTGAAAGAGTGACAGATAGCACAGGAGTCCTGCAGGTGAAGAGGTCCCAGGCAGTAGATACAAGAAGTGTGACCGTCTGTCAGAGACATCTTCTGACAGCACGAGTCACACTTCTTGAAGCCTGAGACCCTCTGTTCCTTGGACATAGTGAGTACACACACACACCCAACACACACAGTCCCAGACTCAGAAATTTTAACTTAAAGGGGGAAAATATAAATCCACACACACACCCTGACAGGAAGGGATGGGAAGGGAATGAAAGCCCGACTAAATAAAAACAAGTAGGGAAACAGTAAAACTAGACTAGCGACCCTACAACTACCTAAAAATGACAATTATACTAATATATAAGAGAAAAACTAGGAATGGGGTGTCTAACAATAGTAAAACAATTTACTTACCACGAGCTGGCAAAAGGAGTACCTCATCAGCGAAGCGGCAAACGAGATCTGGGTATTTACCACCTTGCATCATGGGATATGGGGCTGCCTCGAGCTGGTAAAAGTGACTCTCGAGCTTAGCAAGTGCCGAGTCGGAGCCGAGGATCGGCTCCGAACCCATCCAGCAAGAATGAAGGCGAGATTGACAACTTAACATCTTGGTATTTGTGCTGTCCATTTTCATTCTTCCTCACTGATGGATTATGGATCAGATCCTCGGATCCGACTCTGCCACATTTTCCAGACTTTGGATCCTGTTCTCAAGCTCCTCCCTCTTCGCAATAATGTACTACACTACCTCCAACTCCTCAGACCAAGTTTGCTACCTATGTCTATAGAATTATAGATGCAGTACAGATAAAGTATGGAATTCATGTAACATCCAATATCCTTCTAGAAAGATAAGGCCGGGGGATGGCTGGGAGGGAAGGTGAGAAAGAACGAAAGTAGACAACACAGACACCACGTTATACTAGTTCACAACTCCTAAATCTGATGTTGTCCTTTTCATTCTTCCTCACTGATAGGTTACAGTCCCCAGCTACATAATTCTTGGAAGATTCTCAAGGAAGGATACTGCAAAGCATAAACCAAAGGAAGGTCTGCTTCTGGAGACAATGCCAGATTGTAATGTGGTACAAAGTTATGATTTTTAAAAATAAGTGACTGTATTAAAAGATATCTTCAAAAGAAACTGTGGTAGAAAGGCTAATGAGGTAGTAATCGATTTGGTAGAATGGCTCTAGAATGATGAGGCATTCTAAGCCACTTGGAGAATAAATCAGTAAAAATACAGTCAGTAACCTACTTGACCAGGATAATATATGGGACTGCTTAACCCAAGTGGTTAGAAGGAAAAAGAGGTAAACAGTTGGTCAGATTTCCTGTACTGTTTGGTCCCATAAACAGAAAAATAAACAATTTTGAAAGGATGATCAGCATTGGTTAACAACTACACCGATTTCTATTATTCACTATGGGAAAAATTTTGCAGAGAAGGCAGATGAAGTGGCCATGGACATGACAGAGTGGGCTTTTTGGAGGAAGGGGCAACTGAAAACCTTTAAATGAATAAAAAGAAATGCAATCAGTAATCCATTTAGCTAGTGTGACTTTGAACACTGCTTGACCTAAGCGATTGGTGAAAAGGATATAAATAGTTGATCAGATTTTCTGTACTTTTTAAAATTTATTTTATTTTTTTGGCAGACAGAAATGCAACTGTCTATGAATGTCAAGCAGGTTTAGCATGTACTCACCTTTATTGGAACAATATGGAAAGAAGAACGGTAACTGAGTTGACTGGTTACCATTTGAATCCGTCGCTACTTCAGGCATAAAGCTAGGATTGGTTCAGTTTAACACTAGAGAAAAAACTTGCCTTCTGCTTAAAAGGATTACCCAGAAAGGAAAAGGATTAGTATCTGAAAGAGGCCCAGTGTTCGAAATGGAAGCCCATATGGGTAATTTATTTATTTGAAATTTATATACAGGAATAGTCCGACTGGGTCAATAGAACCAATTTTCAGTGAAGGCCAGAAGAGAAACTCCAAATGCATACAAATATAAGACTGCAAACATAATCATGGCAGTTAATATTTTACAATAACCTTCTCAAAAGACCAGAAACTGGAAAGAGATTAGAAGTGTACCTTGTTATGCCAGGAGAAGCAATGATATAGTAGAGGTTCTGAACCTGCTGGCTAAAGTCACAAACAAGGGAAGTAAGCCTGTACCATATTACAGACACTGGAAAGAGATAAACCATATGGTCAGTTTGCGGATGTGGGGATCAGGATGCTGGATCTCCTAAGGGTGAGATAAGAGATCATGATTGGGTTACAGAATATGTAGAGGATATTTCAGATGAGATCCGAGAGAGAGGAACCACACTAGACAAGGCCAAAAAAGGGAGAAAGAGGATGACGGAGCTCTTCAACCTGTTGGTCCTTTTGTAGAAACTTCAAGAACAATGACAGCGGGGGATAAGAATAAAGGAGATCAGGGAGGCAGCCAATCGTAAAATCAAGCATTCCTCTGGCATTTCACAGAGGGGAGGATTAGAGAGAAGCATCTGCTGTATTTGTTGTTTAGGGGGAAAGCAAGAAAGTCATAATAAGGTTGTCCCTTACATCTAAAAACCAGGCTCGTTACTGGTTGATCGAGGGACCACTCATGAGGAATCAGACTAGAACTACTGAATCTGCCAGAATGCTGTATTTCCCTAGAATGTGAGTTGCAATTAAAAAGCTGTTTGAAGAAATCACGTATTCCTGAACCCTCATGACCTCTTTGCACAAGGGGAAAGAATGGGTTCTTCCTTGCTTGTTGATATGCTAAGTTACTGACATGTTGTTGGTGTGCACTGCAATAGTCCCCAGATGGAGGACATCCCAAAAGGCTTGCAACGTGAGTATGACAACTCTCATCTCTAGAATGTCAATATGCAACCTGGTCTCCAGGGAAGACCACATGCTTTGAACTATCTTTCACTTGAGATGCCCACCCCCCAGCTCTGGATGGGAAGTGTCCATGGTCACTGTGGCGGGGGGGGAGGGGGGTAGAAGAAACAGCCTGCCTAGGAAGAGACTGTCTGACTGGACCCACCAGGTAAGATGATGTTTGTAAATTGGTTTTATAGAACAGGTATAGGCCAAAAAGGAATAGAACCACAAGCTTGTAAAATTAATCTTGCTAGAGGGGGAAGAAGTGACATCAAGTCCCACACTTGACTTCTTAACAATGTGATGCAGTGAAGAATCAAAGACGTTACCTGGTTTGTGGTATTCAAGTGAGAGCTTATGAATTCTAAATTCTTTACAGGGGATAGATTCAATTTTGCCAGATTTACAGTAATGCCCAGGGATGTGGAGATTTGAAACAAGTAATTCCTAGCTTGTAACAGTTGATACCTGGTTGGAGCAGTAAGGGGGCAGTCGTTCAGATATGGAAACACCTGAAATCCTTTAAAAGCCTTAGGTGAGCAGCCACTACTGCCATGCATATGGAAAAACATCCTTGGGGCTGTGGTAAGTCTGAAGGGCACAGCTCTGAATTGTTAGTGACTGGCTCCCAGATGGAAGCACATATGTCTTCTGGAGTGCATGTTCAATTTGATGTGATAGCACATGTCCCGAAAATGTACAGAGTACATCCAGTCATCCTTGCGCAGATGCGGCAGGATGGACTGAACCATGACCATCCGGAACTTTAACCTTTCCACATACACATTGTTTAGATCTAAAAAGGGAAACAAAATAACCTCTGGATAATATGCTTAGCAATCAGGCATTGTTTGTTACGCTGGCAAGTGTAGCGGAAAAAAAACAAAAACAAGTGTCCCTGCCTGCCTCCATAGACAGGCCATCAGACAGCGATGACAGGGTCAGTGAGAGAAATTCTCTGAAGCCCTGGTTCTGTGAAGCACCTCTGCTTTTGGGGCCCAAGCTCTGGCACCTATGCCAGCATCCTGAAACAGACAAGGAGATTCACTGGTCGCATCCACAGAGTCACCAAAACATGAATAGCTGAGAAGTCCAAGTGGGTCCAACTCTGAGAAGCCAATGCACCGATTCACCTCCCAAGAGACCATGTCAACAAGAAAAGGGAGTAAAGATAAGACCCAAGAGTATGCTGTGGCCCAGTACTGTATTTATTTTTGCGGATAGAGGATGAGTCTACATGGATCACATCTTGTAACCATGGATCTAGTGGGGTGGGCCCATAATTATCATCTAGGTAGTGTAACTATGCCAGTTTTAGTTCTGTGAAAGAAACTAATTGGACAGAATGGCCATCAATCCAAATGCTTCAAGGAAGGAGTACCTGGGTCTCATCAGTTTATATCCCAAGGGGGTTCGAATTTGAGAAAAAAGAAGTTATTTCTTACCATAACATTCCATCTGTGTTGTTCATCTTCTTTCATTCATCACTGATGGGTTTGGTTCTGAGCCTTCGGAACCGAGTTGACCTTTTTACCAAGTTCGCTCCAGCCAAAAAAACTTTCAATCTAAGTGTCTACCCAGAATGCCCTTCTCCCTGTTACCTCATATTGAGTTTGCTAGAGAAAAGGAAGCAAAGCTGAGGCCACTTCTGCGTAACTACCCTAGGGCACCATTTAGACCCAAAGCATCCCCCAGGAGCCTTTGGAGGGGGAAGGAGGATGAGAAATGATGAATGAAAGAAGATTAACAACAGAGATGGAACATTACAGTAAGACATACCTTCTTTATCTGATGTTGTTAATCTTCTTTCCATTCATCACTGATGGGACAGAATCCCAAGCTACCTTGAGGTCCATGGGTGGACCTTATGGAAGAACATTCCTGAGTGCCACTGAGCCGAAGGCAGCTCTACCTCTGGAGACCAAGTTTAATTTGTAATGATTGATAAAGGTATGAGGCTTAGCACAAGTAGCTGCTGCACAGATGTCATCCATGAAAACCCTGGAATGGAAAGCTACAGATGTTACCATAGATCTATGAGGGAATAGATGAAACGTATGCAGTCCCTTTGCCATTTTGATAAAGTAACATGGAAACAGCTTCTTCCATTCTGGGCCCAGAACACGAGATGAAAAGCTGTTCAGATTTACGGATAGGTTTGGGTCCTGTCTAGATAAAACCTCAATTGTCTATGTACGTCTAAAGAGTGAAGGCAGTACTCTCCTCTACTGGCAAAATTCGGAAAGAACACTCATAGGTCAATAGCCTGGTTTATGGAGAATTCAGAAACAACTTTGGGGAGAAAGTATGGATTCGTCTGAAGTGATACTCTGTCTTTATGAAAGACCAGATAGGGACTCCTGATACACAATTCCTGCAGCTCAGAGACTCTTCTGGCAGACGTGATGGCTACCAAGAACAAGGATTTCCAAGACAAAAACTTTAGGTCACACGGAGCAGCGGGTCCAAAAGGTTTCTGAGTCAAGACTGAAGAACTAGAGTGAGGTTCCATGGTTCCACGGGCTGTCTGACAGGAGGCCTGACATGAGAAGTCCCCTTGCGGAAAGCCTTGCAAATGCGTAGAGAGATAAGAGAGGTGCCATCTATACCACTGTGGAAATTGGAAATTGCCACTAGATGTATGGTAGAGGCAGAGGCTCCACTATCAAAAAACCTAGCCAAGTATTAAAGCACTGCAGTAACTGGAGACGAATAAGGGTCTTTTCCATTTATCGTGGTATAGTTTTCTGGTGGATGGTTTATGAGTGGCCAGAATGATGTCTCGAACAGGCGAGGAGAGATTAGTTTGCCTGGCTACTAGCGGAATTGGAGATACCAAGCTGTCAGCTTGAGACTGGGCAGATTTGGGTGACTCAACCCTTGGGGGTGAGTAATCAGATCTAGTAGAGGGTCCAAAATCCACGGGTATACTAGGTGAAGCCGAAGGAAGGGGAAACAAATTTGTCGAGGCAAGAATGGGGCTATGAGGATCACCTTGCATCTCAACGGAAGGGCTTTCTTTAGAAATTGTGGGATCAGATGGATGGCAAGATAAGAGTAAAGAAGTATCGTGGGCCAATTGTGGATCAGAGCGCGTCCCTCGGTGACTCCCTTCCGGGGGAAGTAGGGAGAAATACTTGCTGCACTTGGTGTTTGAGGGGGAGGCAAAAAGATTGCGGCAGGGCTGCCCCAGTGGCTGAAGATTGCTGACACCACCTCGGGGTTGAGGGACCACTTGAGAGGCATGAGGATGCATCTGCTCAGCTTGTCCGCAATCACGTTGGAGCTCCCTGGGATATGCATGGCTATTAGAAAGCGGTTGGAAGCTGTTGCCCACTGCCAAATTCTCATAGCTTCTAGACATGGGGGATAGGACTTGGTTACTCCTTGCTTGTTGATATACCAGACCACTGACATACTGTCTGATTGAATTGCAATAGTTCCAGAAGGGAAAGCCAAATGAAAGGCCTGCAACGCTAACAGCACAACTCTCAGTTCCAGAACGTTGATATGCAGGTGGACCATGTGCCTTGGACAGTCTTTCCCTGGAAATGGCCCCCACCACCCGATCAGGGAAGCATCCGTGGTCACAATGGCTGTGGGCTGAAGAGATTGAAATGGATGACTCCAAAGTTCTACGTCTGGCATCATCCACCAATGCAGGTCCTGTTTGCAGGAGTTGATTATTTGAATCTGGTAACTGAGGGGGTGATAGTTTGGGAACCATAGACACAGAAGGAGCCATTGCTGAATCCGCATGTGTACCTTTGCTACAGGCACTATTGAGATTGATGCTGCCATAGAACCTAGGGCCTGAAGAATTTCCCTTGCAGAAACCGTTGTTTGTGAGAATATAAACCCGGAGTTGAAGTCTCAGTCGATGGAGTCTGTGAAGTGGGAGTGATACCAGGCAGGACTGAGTATTAAACACTGCTCCAATGAACTCTATTTGTTGTGTAGGGACAAGGTTTGATTTTTCCCAATGTATCGTTATTCTCAACAATTTTGCCAGAGAGAGGGAGAGAGTACAATGTAGTGCTTTAAACCAGAAGATGCTCGGTAGGGGCGGTAAGGAGCCAGTCGTCCAGATATGAAAACAACTGGAATCCTTTTAGTCTCAAGTGAGCTGTTACCACTGCCCTGCATTTCGTGGACACTCCAGGGGCTGTAGAGAGACCGAATGGCAGGGCACGGAATTGATAATGACTGGCTCCTAGCCGGAAGCAAAGCACACTCCTGGAGTGTTTATCCATCTTAATGTGGTAATACGCATCCCGGAGTTCTATAGAGCACATCCAATCACCTTCTCTTAAAAAGGGGAGAATGGACTGAACCGTGACCATCCAGAATTTGGTTTGGGTGACAAACTTGTTTAAGCTGCTGAGATCCAAAATGGGTCTCCAGTCCCCTGTCTTTTTTGGCACCAAAAAGAATCTCTAGTAAAATCTGGATCCACGCTGGTCTGGTGAGACTGGTTGGATGACTCTTTTTTGAGACCGCTTTATAATCTCTGAAGCTGCTTCTTCCCTTTGACTGGATGGAACATCGGGGAAGTTTTCTTGGGAAATTTAGCTGACAAGAAAGAGGAATGGTGTAACCTCTGGTGATAATGCTCTGGACCCAACGACTGGTGGTGATCGATTGCCAGGCAGCTTGGTGCAGAGAGAAATGACCCCGGACTGCTTATAGAGGTAAGCAATCGGGCTGCTCCTCAGGAGCGCTGATAAGGCTGTCCAGAGAAGGAATCCCTGGAGCCCAGATTCCGATGACCCCCTTACTGCCAATATAGGGGCATCTTCCGGAATTGTTACCCCCTGTGCCTCTGGGAGTATCATCATCACGTGCGGCATGGAAGGGACCCTGAGATTTCTTACCCCACATCTTTCCACTCCTGTCATTCCTGGAGAAGGTATGTTGAGGGCAGGAAAACCGTAGGCCTACGGCAGATAGGGTCCTTCCGGGTCTTTCCATCTTGCTCACACATGGCTAGCGTGTCCGTCACTTTGGAGCCAAAAAGGGATGAAGCTTCAATGGGAGCGTTCAGAACGGAAGACTTGAAGGGGTCCACGAGGTCACAAATGCGCATTCAGGCATGACGCATCATAATGCCCAAACTCACTGCTTTAGCCGCCCCTTTGCTTGCATGTGACAGCAACCTCATGGACGAGTTGGATATGGACTCCAGGGTTGCGAGCTGCGAGGCCACTTTGTCCCTGACCTCGTCAGACAACTGTCCCGTGAACATCCCAGAGGGATCGGAGATCAAGTCCTTCTGGAGCCTCGTAAAATGTGCCAAATAATTCAGGGACCATATGGCAACGGTCCCTGATGCAAAAACACGCTTCCCAAGTCTGTCCACTGCCCGGGACTCCCTGCTGGGCAGGTGGATAGTGGGACTTTCCTCAGCCAAGTCCTTTTTCGTGGCCGCCACCATCACCATAGCATCAACTGGTAACCCATTGGACCAATGCGGGTTCTCCTCGGGAGGGGAAAGAATTTCGTCTGGTCTCCGAGGGATTGGAGGGAAGGCCGGGTGCGAAAAGCCTGCAGGAACACTGACTCCTCAGATAAAGGGTTGGAGGGCTTCCAGTCACCTCTCTGCTTTAACATTTCCAGGATGTCTCCGAAGGAGACATCATCAGGGGGTGACCGTGGGGACCCTTCATCGTCATCGTAATCCATGTCTTCCATTAAGGACTCCTCGGGTGAGTCCATGTGCTTCCTCTTGCACAGCTTCTTTCGACAGGGCTCCTCAGTGGGGGGTCTCTGAGGAGGACTCGGAAGAATGGGTACCCGGAACAGGGGTGTCCTGCAGCTTCTCTGCCTGGTGTCCCGGGGGGGGGGGGGGTCTGTGACAGCTGTAGCTCAGAGGGTGAAAACTGGGGTTCCGATATCGGACTGCTGCCAGAAGCAAGAGCCCTCTTCATCGTATGGAAGGCAGGCCCACCTGAAGAGGGATTGGAGCCCGGAACTGAGAAAGACAACCTCGGGACTGGGGTCACACCCCGCTTCGACAAACCCACCCCCACGGATGGAGCTTCAAGCAGGATCGGCGCGGACGTGGCTATCGGGACCAAGAATGGAACTGAGAAGAGAGGCGTCTTCATACCCCAGGCCAATACACCTGCCCCCCAATCCCCAGATTGAGGAAGGACCAGTGCAGCAGGAACCTAAGACCAAAGGGGCAAACTTGGAGCCGGAGTGAAATGCAACGTAGGTGCCAAAGTGATCGGTTCCAAGAAGAATGTTGGAGCAGAAGGCTTCGAAACCAAGATGGTCGAAGGAGGAGTGTAAGATGGAGTCTGTGGGTAAGGCAACCCAAGTCCTGCAGATGGATGGGTCTTAGGAAGTGAGGGAATTCCCCTGGCTAACAACAGCTGGTCTACAAGATGCACCACATCATGTTCAGAAAGGCTCCTGGTGGATCTAGTGGATACTCTGGACGGACAGTCAGGATGTTCGATGAAGGAGCTATACGCCTGGCCCAGAAATGGATCTACGGAGGGGGAGTATCAGATCTGTGGTGCAAAGTCTGCCAGCACTGAAATCTCTCGTTTTGAGACCGGAAGTAAAGGGGTCAAATCCAGTGAGGTCTGTACAATGCTCGGTGCTGAAGTGGCACTCGGAGCCAAAACGGTCGGTTCCAAAATGGAAACTAATGATGTAGTCGAAGGTGTGCCCTGAGCCAAAGTGGCTACAGGTGCAGAAGTCGAAATAGGCGTAGGAAGGTCTATGATCAGTGCTGGAGGCAGGACCAATGCCGAAACGGGCGCTGGTATCAATGGTTTTAAGATGGTCGGAGCCGAAAAAGATGGAGCCGAGGAGGCTGATTTATGCTCCGAAGACAACTTTGGGACCTTTGATTTCCCAGGCTTGCTCTGATCACCCGATGGAGAAGAAGGAACAGAATGGGATCTCTTTTTGCCCTTAGAAGGAGGGGTTGAGACCTCCATCCCAGAAATGGCCTCTGAGAAGGGAGACTTGAGTCACCCTTTCAGAATGAGTTTATTTTTGTGCTCATTAAGAGTGCGTTGACTGAAACTCTGACAAATGTCACATGGAGGTTGCACCGAAAGGTGGGACACTCCCAAACAGTATACACAGTCATCATGAGAATCACTGTTAGGTAACTTGCCCTTACATGAAGTACAATGCTTAAAACCTGAAGTACCCTTCTTATCCTACATCTTGACAGCGAAAAAACACCACAGGCCAACTGTATAATCCAACTATAATCAAAGTCAGCTCCGTTCAAAAAAGTCACAAATATAACAATACACTGGTATGACAGAGAAAAGAAAGGAAACGCCTGAATAAAAGACAGCTAATAGGTTAAACAATACCAATTATGGTAGTGAAGAAATACCACAATGGTAAGGGAGGAAGGCCGTACCAACAATGGTACTTGAAATTGTACCACCGGTAACTACAGGCAGAGGAAAAACCAAGGTCAGACAGAAGGACAGTAGAAAAACTAATCTCTTAATAAGATATGAAGATATACAAAATTTTCCACACAAATATCAAAAATGTTTCACTTAGCTGAGAGCTCGGCTGAATGGCAGCTTTATGGCTACACGGCAAACGAGATCTGGGGTAACAGGGAGAAGGGCATTCTGGGTAGAGACTTAGCTCAAGAGTTTTTTGGCTGGTGCGAGCTTGGCAAAAAGGCCAACTCGGTTCTGAGGGCTCGGACCCGAACCCATCAATGATGAATGGAAAGAAGATTAACAACATCAGATTGCCAGACTCTTACTTGTTGGATCCTAGGCTTAGGATCCATAGATTAGTACTAGGCTAACTGCTCCTGTGGGCCATTTTAAACCTAGCCAATTACCCCATGTGAGAATCAAACCCTGCACCTTGTGTCTGTAAGGTGAACACCTTAACCATTATGCCAGCCTCCTCCCCTTCCAAACTTCCAAAGAAGTTTGTTTTTTTGTAACCATGCTTCTTAAAGGGAATATGTATCAAAGAAATATGAAATCAAGCAAAGGTTCGGACCAGAAGACTGGAAGGCAGGATCCGAAAAGTTGATCAAGTTTCGGATCAGAAGGTGACAGATCCGAGATGTGCCACATTCTCCATGGGTGCCTGGTGTCTTTCGGATCCTAGACTAAGCTTACCAACAAATACGCTGCAGGAAAGCTGAAAGGGCAATAAAAATTTGAATTCCTGGATTTGAAGGAAGCCTCGGATTCCAGGAAACCCAAAACTGCCCGACAGTTCCAAATCCGAAGGCATCGGATCCTAGAATGGTTCAGTCTCTTACGGGTGATACTAATTTGTTGGGTTCTACGATTGGGATCCGAGGATAGATTATGCAAAATAGATAGGCACTGGAAGGATAAGGCAAGAACAGTAACCTAATGGTTAAGGTGCTTGCCTTACAAACACAAGGTACAGGGTTTGAGTCTCACAAAGGATAATTGGCTAGGCTTCCAATGGCTCGCAAGGGCAGCTAACCTAGTACTAACCTATGAACCCTATGAACAGTAAAGAAGGATTTTTCTTCTTCTATTTTTTTTTTTTTTTTTTGGAAGGAGAAAACAGCTTAAGGTCTCCCAATTCTAACAAAACTTGCTGAAAAGATGCCTCCGTTCCAAAAAGTGTACTGCATTCAGTTGGATCCTAAGAGTTAGGATCTGATGCAGAGGGCTTCTGCCCTACGAGAAGCACTGCATTCCATTGGATCTGGAGACGGGTCTAATGTAGTAGGCATATCATCAACAGAACTGAAGGATTATATCTGCTGGCAACCTTCTTCAACCAAACCTGTCAGATCTGACAGAACTGAGGATCTGGAGGAGGTCATAGGAGTTTCAGGTCTGAGATGGGATCTGAACTCCTGGGTGGTGGTTTTGTATAATTTTATAGGGGGTTTGAGTTCCTGAAGGAACACATTTATATCAGATGATCGAACGTTTAGTTACGCGAATAACTAAACGTCGATCAATAATAATCACACACACAAAACATCAAACGGCAGTTTCCACTCAGGGAAACAATGTTGTTGCCTAACGAAAAAAAAAAAATAAACACAACTGAAGTGGGTGGCTCTGACCCCCACAACCCCCTAACTAAAAAAAACAACTCCGAGATCGCTCCTCATTGAAGAAAAGGCAAATTCTAGGCAACGGCCAAACGACTTGTTTCCCTGAGTGGAAACAGCCATTCACGGTTTTGTGTGTTCGATTAGTGATCGACGTTTATTCGATTAACTAAATGTTCGATCAACTAATATAGATCCGAAGGAACCACTGACTAGTTTAGGAGCAAAAAGCAAGCCATGAACTTTCTCAACAGCTCCACTAAAAACAGACAGATGACAGCTGCTGTTACAAAGTCTGAAACTTTAAAAAGCACTCCACGTTGCGACTTCACTGGTAGACCACAAACTGATCACCAGAGAATCACAAAACTTAGAGGAAGAAATCCACACATCCTGCAGTTAAAAAAAAAATAAGCATATACCTTCAGAACGGGAAGCACATTGCTTTATACATTAGTACACTTAAAGTATACATGTACTGCAGAATTATATGCACATTTAATATACGGTAAATACATATAGAGTCTAGTACAGTTTTCGGCATAATCAAAAAAAAAAAATCACATCCTGTAACTGCTTTCTTATGATGATATAATAAATTTCTGGACTATATGCCAACGTTTTAGGAGCAGACAGTTTTTATACTGTGTGCCAAGCTAGAGTCAGAAGCAAGCCTACCACAACCCTCAATCCTAGCCCAGAAGAGCGCCAGTGTGAAGCATGGGGCATAGGCACCCAAAAAGTAGAAATAAACATAAAGGTAAAAGGGACAACAGCTCACACTCGAATGGAACTGTAGAAAACTCTGCTGTGTGGCAGTGACGTAACTGCTAAATCTAGAGAATCATTTAAAAGAAAGGACAGCACTGGAGTTTAACAGAATGAGGCAGGGAGCCACAACTGAACACTCAGGCAAGCCAGACAGCGGAAAGAAGGCCTTGGCTACCACACCTCTAAAGCAGAAGGTAAAACATCATCAGAGAAGGTAAAAACAAGAATGCAATTCCTGAGAATACAGGAAGACAAGCAAACCAGAAGGGAACAGCGAAAGTACCCAAAGGAGATAGGAATAACTAAAAGAAACTTACAAAAAAATTTATGTGCATAAAAGCTAGGGTTGCTACCTTTTGTTATTGCTAAAACTGGAGTAAGGCCACACCCCTTGCATCACCAGTAACCCCGCCCATTCTCACCCCATCTCTAGCCCACATTCCACTCATCTGTGACATCACAGGACGTGAACACCCTCTTTTTCCATTCCTGATGCCTGCTTTAAGTTGATTTACTATGCTTTCTGTATAATAAAAAAAAAGCATAGTAAATCAGCCGATTTAAGAAATTCTGATAGTCTGTTTCCTTTTCTGAAACAGAATACCAGAGTTTGTACAGTGTTTTCTGGACTACCAGATAATCAATTTGATTTCCGGATAGTCAGGAAAAAAAAACGGATAGCTGGCAACCCTACTAAAAATAATACACAAATCTACGACAGGCCACTGAGGGAGGAAGGACCCATTCAAAAAGGAGAACAACAATAAATCAAAGGCTATGAAATTAAAACTACAAGAATAAAAAAATACATTTCCTTACAGCGCAAGATTTTGGAATCCTCCATCTTACTACATCTGGTGGCAAACGAGATCTGAGGAGTTGGAGGTAGTGTAGTGCATGATGGGAAGAGGGGGGAGCTCGAGAACAAAGTCTAGAAAATGTGGCAGGAGTTGGATCTGAGGATCGGATCCGTAACCTTTCAGTGAGGAAGAATGAAAAGAACAACATAAGATCAGATATTACAGTTTGATAATGTTCAGAAAATGGATGCTGATGCAAACTCTGTTACTCTCTTAATTTGAAAGTGAATTAAAAACTTTTTTTTTGTCTACGACTCTTGAGGAAAGAAGCTTAGCAACATGTTTTAAAATACAAACATTCAGAAATGGCTCGTTTCATAAACATCTATTACCTATGCAGTGATCAGGAAGGTAATGAATATTTACCAAGTATGAATAACGTAATAGGGGTATGCACAAGTTACACTGTCAGATGTACTTCAGCAGGGTCTGCTACTATTACATTTAGTGGGATAGTGTTTGATACTAACGCCAAAACTAAAAAGAAACGCACCAGAATTCAATGCTTTTGTCCAGTAACATCCACCAGACTTCTGCAGAATAAACAAAACCCGGTGGTGGTGCTGCGGTAGCGTTGTTGCCTCACAGTTAGACGTTGCCCGTTCGATTCTCAGTTAGAGCGTCTTCTGTGTGGCGACATGCGTGAATGGGCGTTCCTTCGTTGAAGGTTGTGTGTTAGGCCTGGCAAGCCAGCACGTAAAACTCTACTGCCAATCATTAGTGGACCGGAGTTCCGCTGTGGCGACCCCTAACAGGGAAAAAGCCAAAAGACACAAACAAACTAGAAACCTTCATTGTGCATCCAAAATTCATTACAGAATCAAGTCACATGGTCTAACAAAATTAGAAGTCTGCAGACATTACTAGACGAATGCGGTGAATTAAAGAGTGTTACACTTGTGTAACGACCATTTTTTTTTCAGTTAAGTTTTGCTGGTTTGACTTTGATTTACACCATCACCAGGAAACTGGATCTGTATTTGTTCTATCGCCAAAACTTCCTGCATAATGATGTCACAGATATAAAGCTATCTTTAAAACAAGTCTCTTGTAGTGGACCCCCACCATTAATAAACTTTACAACAGCAGATGAGATAGCCGGCCCTAATAAAAATAAACTTGATTTCTCCTCTGCACTAAAAGTGAACTAGAAAGGATAAATAAATAACTGAACACTGCTACAGCATTCAAGGACAACCACAATTAATTTCTAAATTAGATACAGTAGAGAAAATATTCAGGACTGCAGTGAGTTTTCATCTGTCAGCCCCACCCACTCTGATCCTGAGGAAATCACATTTATTACTAGTGGACAAATTTAGCTCAAACAAAATCCTTCACACACACCTTTCCTCCTCACACCAACAGGGCAACACCACCCCTTGAAACTACCGTTGAACAAGTCCATTAAACCCTCTCCAAAACAAAAAAATACAAGCTCTGTGAGTACATCATATCAGGTTGTTTCCTTGTTAACATGGAACACTGCCTCTTCAACCCACCTTAAAAATGTTAAAATGGTCTCTTCACTGAGTATATGTTCCAAATGCCAATCAGGCTTTTTAGTATCATTCATAAAATAATGCAAGATATAACCCGGAACTTGTTAATAAAGATGTTGGTTGCTTAAAAACCCATAACCTAAACCAATATAGGTTTACGAAAAGCTAGATCTTGGCCAATTAATCTGGTGGATTGCTCTGAAAAGGTCTTAGAGGTGCTAGATAAAGGCAAGTCTACATACTCTGCCTTACCAGGATATGGCTTAGGTCTTCAACATTAGTCATCACTCTAGCATTACAGAAAAACGGTCACAGTTAAACATAACCTCCTAGATATCTAACTGAATAACTTACTTACAGACATGACCCACTCAGTCAGGGTTGGTGACACTTTCCTTTAACAGACTACCTTCAGGGCCCTGTCTTAGCGCCACTACTCTTTGACATTGACTTCACTAGTAAAGATGACACAAGGTCCTCTGGATGGCCAAGTCTGTCGATGACTGCAAACTCAGAGCTGTAATCAGCTCACCTGAAGATAGCCATATCCTCCAAAAGGGTGTACCCCTCATTAACTCATACTGCCAGGGCAATGAACTAAAACTAAACACAAAGTACTGCAGCAATGTATTCAATTGAAACAGGAACAGCCCTGTATTTAGCACAAAAGAAAACATCCTCCGCAAAAAAATACTGCCATTAGAGACCCAAGTACATTAATGGACAATGAACTCTCTTTTGACCATCATACATCTTCTATCATTTGGACTTGCAATTAGTGAAGAAGATTAAGGCTATAAACTGGTAGTGAGCTGCTTCCTGGAGTCCAAGGTTCGATTCCTTAAGCCTCCATGTGCTACTGTGCGACTCTGAACAGGTCACTTAATCAGACAGTGCTCTGGGCAACTGAGAAAATTGGACTAGGATCCCCAATTAACTTCTGGACTACATGTCTAGTACTTACCCACCCTATGACCCTAAATCTTTTTGCCTAGTCCATCTAATTACTAAAGGTGTGTCCTCCATGTTAAAAAAGGTACTGTCCCTACATAACTCCTCCCTCATGAGTTCATGCATGAAAATAATACCTCCTTGGCAATTAACTATCCAGACACATCCCCAACTACAAACACATTACAGTTGTGTAAGTAAACTTACCATAACAGATGATGTTCAAATGATCAGTCCTGCAGTAAAGTACAGTTTTGTACCTACCATAAATGTAGATGTTCGAGTGTATACCCTGCTGCAGTCATTATACTTCGGTTATCCTGCCGTCAGGCGGTCCCGCAGTCGGCACGAATTCCAAAGTCTTGGTCCGACGTCGGTTGCTGTCGCTTCTTCCCTGACGTCAGAGTGCCAGGGGTATATCAGAGGCATCCAACGCCATTTTCTTCAGTTTTTCTTGCCCCAGATGTCAGGTGCCCCTAATAGGTAGGCAAAAGATATATATATACATATACATATAGCTATATGGAAAAAAATAAAACAAAACCCTTAGGCACAAGCAAATACACCACAGAGGTATTATAGAATAGAGTGGTAGAGGTAAGATCAGCTAGTTTAGAGGGGATGGAGGGAGGGCAACCTGGACTGCATCAGGGTATACACTCAAACATCTACATTTATGGTAGGTACAAAAATGTACTATGTTCATCGTGTTACCCTGCTGCAGTCATTACACTTGGGTAGAATCCCAAAGCTAAGGATGGGCGGTGGAGTCAAACAGGGTTAGAGGAGGCTAGAAGGCCCTGCAAAACTGCAGTGGTGAAGCCAGCTCTAGTCTTAGAGTAAAGTGGTACGTGGTAATGTTTGGTGAAGGTGTGTACTGAACTCCAAGTTGCAGCTTCCAGAATATCCTTGGTTGGCACCCCCGTGAGGAAGGCTGTAGATGTAGCTGCTGCCCTGGTAGAGTGGGGCCTTATGGTAGCAGGAAATGGTTTTCCATGGTGGGTGTAGCAAAAACATATGCAATGCCCTATCCATTTGGAAATGGTTTGTTTTGAGATAGCCTTTCCTTGTGATGCTGTAGCATAGGATACAAAAAGCTGGTCAGATTTTCTGAAAACCTTAGTTTTATCCAAGTAGTAACATAGCTGCCTGTGAATGTCCAAGGAATGCAGGAGTCTTTCTCCTTTGTTCTGTGGATTTGGAAAGAAGGTGGGTAAATAGATGGTTTGATTTAGAGCCACACCACTGGATACCACCTTAGGCATAAAGGAGGGGTTAGTTCAAAGAGAAATTCTGTCTTGATGAAAAATGAGGAAAGGCTTTACTGCCATTAGTGCCTGAAGTTCTGAAACTCTTCTAGCTGAAGTGATTGCTAGCAGCAGGGCAGTCTTCCATGATACAAACTTTAAGTCAGCTGAGAAAGCTGGCTCAAAAGGAGGTAGCGTGACTTTTTCCAGAACAAAGTTGAGGTCCCAAGTAGGTGTTGGTGCTCTCCTGGGAGACCTAATTTTCTTGGACCCTCTGAGAAACTGCCTTAAAAGTGGATGTGAAAATAAGGGAGGATCCCTGTTGTAGTGAGCATAAATGGCTGAGGCGTGGATTTTAATAGATGAAAAGTAAAGCCCTTTGTGTAACATCTCAATTAGATATTGCAGAATCTGAGGTATGTCAGGTTGAAGGGTATTTTGGCCTTTAGCTTGGTTCCAGGTGCAAAACCTTTTCCATTTGTCTGAGTAGGCTTTCCTGGTGCTGGGCCTCCTGGCCTCCAGAATAACTTCCATAACAGCTTGTGAGAGAGGAGCTGGCTGGTTGCTTAGGTGATTTGCCAAGCAGCCAAGTTTAAGGTTTTGAGCTGGCTGTGTAGAATCCGACTGTCTTGCTGTGAGCAGGTGGGTAATTTGTGGTAGAATCCATGGTGGGCCCTGGACCATATTCCTTAATAGTGGGTACCAGTGCTGGCGTGGCCAGTCTGGAGCAATGAGTATCATTCGGGGTCTCTCCATCCTGACTTTCAGTAGCACCTTTGTGAGAAGGGGTAGTGGAGGAAAGGCATATACTGTTAGCATTTTCCAACTGAATGAGAGTGCGTCCACTTTCCAAGCTTGATGGTGAAAAGTCCTTGTGCAAAACTTTGTTAGCTGATAGTTTTGAGGGCTGGCAAACAGGTCTATGTCTGGGAGCCCCCATTTTTGAGTTATCATTGCGAATACTTGTGGATCCAGTTTCCACTCGTGGGGATCCATGATGTTTCTGCTTAGGTCATCTGCCAATGTGTTCTTTTTTCCTGGCAGGAATTGAGCTTGTAATTGAACTTGGTAAGCCAGTGCTGTGTTCCACAAGGTCATTGCTTGCCTGCATAGAGGGTAGGAGTGTGTACCCCCTTGTTTGTTTATGCACCACATTACTGTGGTGTTGTCTGTCCTTATGATAAGCTGTCCTGGATGCAAGAGGTCCTTGAAGGCTGTCAGAGCATTTTGTACAGCTAGCATTTCTTTTTGATTGATGTGCAGATTTCTTTGATCTGCTGTCCATAAGCCTTGAACGCACCGTCCTGCCATGTGTGCCCCCCCCCCCAGGCATAGTCCGATACATCTGTTGTCATAGTTTGCCTGGCTGGGGGTAGAGTGAAAGGCTGACCCTTGTTTAGGTGACAAGCCTGTGACCACCATAGAAACTCCTGTTGAAGGCAGGGAATGAGATTTATCATTGTTTCCAAGCTGTGGCTGTGTTGAGTCCATACGCTTTTTAGGTACCACTGTAATTTCCTCATATGCAGTTTTGCAAATGGTATTAGTAGTATGCAAGATGCCATGATGCCCAAGGCCTGCAGAATTTTTCTTGCAGGGAGTTGGGTCTTTGTTGCCATTGTTCTGAAGTATTGAGTTAATTGTAGTTGTTTGTCTGGCGTCAGATAAGCCATCTGGACCATTGTATTCAAGCTGGCACCCAGGAATGTCATAATTTGTGAGGGCACTAGTTTTGATTTCTTTTCGTTTACTGTGTACCCTAGGCAACTTAGAAGATGTCTTACAAAAGCCAGGTGTTGTAAGAGAATGTCCTTGCTTTCTGCTTGGATGAGACAGTCATCCAGGTATGGGTATATTTGAATTCCTCTCTGTCTGCAGTATGCAATTACTGGTGCCAGGCATTTTGTGAAGACCCTGGGCGCAGTAGATAAGCCAAAGGGCAGTGCAGAGAATTGGTAATGGGTTGAACCTGCAATGAAACGGATGTATCTTCTGCAATTTTGTCTGACAGGGACATGTAGGTATGCCTCCTTGAGGTCCAATGTTACTAGCCAAGCTTTCTTGCCCAACATGGGAAGAAGCTGCTGTAGTGTTAGCATCTTGAATTTGGGTACTTGCAAGAAGGTGTTTAAGACTGAAAGGTCCAGAATGGGTCTCCAAGCATTGTCCTTTCTGGGGACTAGAAAGAGCCTTGAGTAAAATCCTTGGCCTTGCTCCTGTGTAGGTACCAGTTGGATGGCTCTCATGTCCATGAGAGCTGTAATTTGTTTTTGTGCCTCTGCTCATTGATTTTGTGGCAGGTTTGGCATTCCTTTTATCCTTGGCAAGGTGTGGAAATGGAATCTGTATCCATGTGAGATAATGCCTAGGACCCATTTGTCCTTTGTGACGATGTGCCAGTTGTCTGCAAAAAGTGGTAATTTTCCTCCCAAGGGAGCTGCCAAGAGGGTTTTGCTTGGCAGTTTGAGGTTTCAGTCATTGTGTTTGCCTTCTAGTGGTTTGGGACCTGTCTTCTCCTCCCTTCTGTGTTGTAGTGCCCCATTGGCGAGGTTTGTAAGGGATTTGTACTTGTCCTCTGCCCCTTGGGCACCGGTATTTACCCCTCTGTGGTCTTTCAGAAGCTGGAAAGGACCAATTTTTTATTGGCCAATTTCTGCTGAAGCGTGGGGGCTGTACCAGTAAGAAATCTTTGACCGTTTGCATAGATTTTGCCTTATCCTCCATTTTCTTTAAAACCTCCTCTGCTTTAACCCCAAATAAAACATCCTGCTGTAAGGGTGCATCCAGTAACTTTGCTTTAACATGATCAGGCAGAGATTGTTCCTTTAACCAAGCATGCCTACGTATAACCGACCCAGTAACAGCTGCTCTAGAGGAAGCTTCCAAGGCATCAAAACCACATTGTAAAGTATGTTTGCCCACCTGTTCAGCTGCATGCAGCATATCTTGTATTTCCTTGAATTCAGACTGTTGAGGGTGCATGCCCATCTTTTGTTTTATTTGAGACATTAGGAATTGCTGGTATTTAAGCATGTGAAATTGACAATTTAGTGCTCTCATAGCTAAAGTAGTTGAGGTGTAAACCTTCTTCCCCCACCTATCTAGTGTTCTGGAGTCCCTTTCTGAGGGTACAGGATTTTTAGCCACAGAAGCTTTAGCCCCTTTGGGACCCTGGGAGATTGTCTCTGGATCAGCAGCAGGGCTTTTGTAAAGGAATTTGTGAGAGTCAGGCACTCTATAGTATCTATCTGGTTTGGCTGGAGCAGGAGGCAGAGAATCTGGATTTAGACTAGATTCTAAGAAGACATCATCCACTATGTCCAAAACTGGGGGGATAGCAAGTGGTCCGTGCTTGGGGAGTAAAAGAAACTCTCGGAGCCTTTTCTTTGAGTCAGAGTAGTCCTGACCTTCCCAGTGGAAATGTTCCCTCATGGTTTGTAAGGTTTCCCCAAAGGAGTAGTCTTCAGGGGGAGAAGCTGAGGGAATGGAGTCTTCAGCATCAGAATCTTCATAAGGGGGAAAGGAGTAATCCTGTTCCTCAGAGGAGCCTGAGGAAACAGACACCTGATCAGAGGAGGCATAATCCTCCTCTTGTCTAGGCCTTTTGTCGGGGGGAAGTTGGGAACCCCTGATCAAGGAAATCAAATCTTCAGCCATTTTAAGCATCTGTTAATTAGGCATAGGGCCTTGACCTGGAGACTGAAGTGTAGGCTTTTTTGGTTTTAGAGGAGTCTTAAGCTTAGCATAATATTTTATGGTGAGGGTAGTCGGTCTGAAGACGCCTTCAGAAACCGAAGGTGTTTCTGCAGCACTGGCTTCCCCTATGGCAATGTCGTCGGTAGGGCCTAAGGAAAATGGCTGCATCGGCCTAGAAATCTCTGCTGGGGGATCCGATGCGGCCTGGGGATCCAATTCAGCGGTAGCCATGGGCTGCGTAGGCGCCTCACTGAAAACCGGAGAACCGGCGACCGGGCCAGCCGAGGCCTCGGTGTCTGGCTTGGATCTAGGCTGCTGGTCCTTATCCTTGCGTTTTTTATGCACGCCGGTAGTTGGTTGCTCCGAAGGCATAGTGTAATTAAATTTTCTACCGAAGTAATGTTGTGCAAAATCAAAGCGACGCTTTACAGTTCGCTTATTGAACCTAGCACAAAACCGACAACCAGTGACGTCGTGATCTGGGCCTAGGCAAGGTATACAAAAAGAATGAAAGTCCTTATGAGGTATTTGCTTCCCAAAAGAAATGCAATTGTTAACTTTTTCTGACATCGGACTGAGGCAAGAAAAGGTTCCCCAACGGGGTACTTAGCTTTGAAGACTTCGGACTGAAACTCGATTCGAAAATCTCAGGTGTCGGCTGACCGGCACTTGCGAACTGCTTCTGCTTCGGGCACCGCGCGGCAAGAAAGACTGAAGAAAATTGCGTCGGATGCCTCTGATATACCCCTGGTGCTCTGACATCAGGGAAGAAGCGACAGCAACCGACGCCGGACCAAGATTTTGGAATTCGTGCCGACTGTGGGACCGCCTGACGGCAGGATAACCCAAGTGTAATGACTGCAGCAGGGTAACACAATGAACATCCATAGCTATATAGGCTATATGCAAGGATAAACAGCTGGCCAGCATTGAAAGCTTCAGGGCACCTTCCACAAGCCCAAACTTTCAGTCAGCTCGAGATGAGCTGACTAAAATAAGAAGTTATGTACTTACCATAACGTTCCATGTTTGTATTCCATCTCGCCTACATTCTTGCTGGATGGGGTCAGAGCTGATCCTCGGCTCCGACTCGGCCGATACTAAAGCTCAAGAGTTTTACTGGCTCAAGGCAATCCCCTATCCCATGGTACACCACGGCAATTCCCCAGATTTTGTTTGCAAGAAAGTAACTAAATACATAATAGTAATTATACTATCAATAACTATGTACATACAAACAAAAGGACTTTGTTTTACTATCCATGCCATGTGGACAGACCACTATAACAAGGCTGGACAGCATAATGGATAGCCCACCAGTTCCTCCAAGATACAGGAAGGGAAAAGGAGGGTGGGACACAAGAATGTAGGTGAATTGGACTACAAACATGGAATGTTATGATAGGTACATAACTTCTTAATGTTATGTAGTCCTATCTCGCCGTAATTCTTGCTGGATGAGAGAGCGTCCCCAGCACCTTTAACGTGGGTGGCTCAAGCTAAGAGACTCTTCAGCACAGTGGACCCAAATGATTACCTGTCCCAGGAGGCCAATTCCAATCTGTAATGAGTGACAAAAGTATGAGGTCTTGCCCAATTAGCTGCTGCACAAATGGTGTCAATTGGAAGTTTTGATTTGAAGTCATATGAAGCTGATACTGCTCTAGTTGAATGGCCTTTTACTTTGCAGGTAGTTTCCCAGCATTTTTGTAAGCAAATGTGATGCAGTCTGAAAGCCATTTAGACAGAGTCACCTTGGAGACGGGTAAGCCTTTGTTTTTGTCTGAGAAGGAAACAAACAATTGATCCGATTTCCTAAAATCTTTAGTCCTGTGGAGGTAAAATCGGAGAATTCTATGGACATCTAACTGATGCAGTCTGTATTCTGATTTATTACTATAAATGGCGAAGAATACTGGTAATTCAATAGTTGTGTTTAGATTATGTTCTGAGCATACCTTAGGGAGGAAAGAAGGATTAGTTCTTAGGGAGAGACTATCCTTACGGAATATAATGTAAGGAGGTCGAATGGTCAGAGCTTGCAATTCTGCAACCCTCCTAGCAGATGTTATAGCTACTAAGAACAATGTCTTCCAAGACAGCAATTTCAAGTCTGATGAAGAAGATGGTTCGAATGGTGGATGAAGTCAGAACTAAGTTTAAATCCCAAGGCTCTGGTGGTTGCCTGATTGGAGGTCTGAGAAGTACTCCTCCTTTCTAAAAGGTTTTACATAAAGAGTGGAACATAACAGGATTTCCTATGTTCCCAAAATGATAATTTGAGTTGGCATCCAACTGAACTCTAATGGTAGCAGCTGCAGCTCCTTCTTGAAAAAACAGATGCAAGGAAGGACAGGATAGACTCTATGGGGGCTGAGAGAAGGAATCTATGCCTTGTTTGGCTGCCCAAATGGAAAACCTTTTCCATTTGCTGGGATATATTTTCCTAGTGGAAGGTTTGTGGCAAAAAATGAGAATGTGTTTAACGGTAGGAGAAAGGGATATACATCTGGCTATCCTTGGAACTGGAGCAGCCATGCTGTCAATTTCAGGGTTTGGACAGCAGGATGAAACTGTCCTGATTGGTGAATCAGAAGGTCTGGAGATTGTTTCCAGAATCCATGGTTCCTCCAACAGATAGAACCACAGGAAGGGGAACCAGACTTGGCGAGGCCAGTAAGGAGCAATGAGGATCAGGGTACTCCAACAGTTTTTCTTTCTGAATCACTTTGGGTATGAGAGGAAAGGGTGGAAAAGCATAAAGAAGTCCCGGAGGCCAATTGTGGACTAGAGCGTCCCTGGGTGACATCCCTGGATGGGGAATGAGGGCAAAGTAGTCGCTGCATTTGGCGCTCATGTACGTGGCAAATAGGTCACAGCAAGGGTGGCCCCATTTGCAGAAAACCTCTTCTGCAACTTCTGTTTTCAAGGACCACTCGTGAGGCATCAGAATTGCTCGACTCAGTTTGTCTGCTATCACACTGGACTTCCCCGGAATGTGCATTATTACCAGAAAACATTGAGAGTCCATCGTCCATTTCCATACTCTTAGTGCCTCTTGACAATGTAAGACTTGGTCCCTCCTTGCTTGTTTATGTTCCACACTACAGACATGTTGTCTGATATATCACAATTGTCACGGTGGGAAGAGAACTGTGAAGTGCGTGCAACACGTATAGCACTGCTTTCATCTCCAGAACATTTATGTGCAAGTGGTTCTCATGATCCTGCCAGATACCTTTGACATTCATTCCCAGATAATGCCCCCCCCCCAAAATCTGGGAAGCATCCATGGTCAAGACTGCATTTTGCTGAGGGAGAACAAGGGGACAACCCAGATAAAGCTGATCTGTATCTAACTACCATGTTAGATCCTTTTTGCAGGAGTTTGTAATGGTAATTGGTGGGACAAGGGTAGACCCTGCATTGACCACTGGGCAAATAGTAGCCAATGAAGTACTCTCATGTGTAGACGGGCTAAGGGAACTAAAAGAATGGTGGATTCCATAGTCCCTAGAACTTGAAGAACTATCCTGGCCTGTACTTTGTCTTTGGTCAGCAAGAATCTGACTTGGTTATATGACGATTCTATCCTTTCTGGTGTCAGTTTTGCTGTCATGGTGGTTAAGCCTATGTCTGAGCCTAAGAAGACAATGTGCTGAGATGGAGATAAGGTGGATTTTTTTAGATTTACTGTAATTCCTAATCTGTTGCACAAGGACAGAGTCTCTTTCCTGGCTTGCTTGGTGGTAGCAGTGAGGAGCAAACATCTGGAATCCCTGACATCTCAGGTGAGCCGTGACCACTGCCATACATTTGGTGAACACTCTGGGGGCTGTAGTGAGACCAAAGGGCAGTGTTCGAAATTTAAATTGACTGGCTCCCAGCCGAAAGAGTAGATGTCTTTTGGAGCACCTGTCCATTCTGATATGGTAGTACGTGTCCTGAAGATCTAAGGAGCACATCCAATTGTCTTTTCAGATAAACAAAAAAATTGACTGCAGAGTGATCATACGGAACTTCGATTTTTTTTTTACAGACTTGTTTAGCTTGCTGAGATCTAGAATTGATCTCCAGTCCCCAGTCTTTTATGGAAATAAAAAGAATGGTAAGTTCCGGATCCTATTTTCTCTGTGGGGACTTCATGGATGACTCTTTTTTTGAAGCAACAAGATGACCTCTGATGTTGCACAGTCTATTTGACTGGGTGGTACATCTGGTAAACACCGATTTGTAGGGGGGCCAGAAATAAAGGGAATCAGGTAACCTCTCAAAATTATATTTTGTACCCAATGATCTTGGGAAATTTGTAGCCAGGCACTTGGGTACAGTGAGAGACGACCCCCAACTGCCTCCAGAGATGGACACAGTCAGGCAACCACTCAGGGGCGATGAAAGGGATGATCAGAGAAAGCATCTCTATCACCCTGGTGTTGCGGACCCCCTCTGCCACGAGCGCGGCACCTTCCATTATAACCTCCCCCTCTGCCTTTAGGGCAGGGATGACCTTGTGCTTGAGGGAAACTTTTTTGGGATTTACGGAACCACATTTTCCCTCCTGTTTGACCCTTGGGATAAGGTCTGGAAGGAAAGGAGAAACAGACTCCGACAGGGAGTTGGGACAGGGTTGGGAGGGTGGCCTAATGGTTAAGGTGTTTGTCTACAAACACAAGGTGCAGGGTTTGAGTCTCACAAGGGATAATTGGCTAGGCTTAAAATGGTTTGCAAGGGCAGTTAGCTTACTACCAGTCTATGAACCTATGACAACAGATAAGGTTTTCCCTTCCTGCTCGCACCTAGTCAAAGTCTCTTTTACCTGAGGTCCAAAAAGAGTTGAACCATCAAAGGGGACGTTGGTAAAGGAAGACTTGAAGGATTCCGTAAAACTGCATAGACGCATCCAGGAATGTCTCCTAAGAGAGATCCCTGCTGTGGCCACCCTGCTTGCTCCATTAGCTGCATAGGAAATCAGCCTTATGGAGGAGTTAGCAATAGAGGTAAGGGTGAAGAGCTGCGCAGATACCTTGCCAGCAGATCCCAAAGCTACTGAACCCTGAAGGGTATCTCCCAAATCCTTTAGGAGATCTCTTTGAAGCCTTGTAAAATGGGACAGGTAAGTCAGCGATCGTAAGGTAAATGCCGCTGAAGAAAATGTACGCTTTCCATACCTATCCATCGTCCTACACTCTTTATTAGGAGGATGGATATTTGAGGAGGTCTCTGATCACTCCTTCTTCGTGGCTGCTGCTACCACCATAGCATCCATAGGTACTCCCTTAGTTAGAAATGATTTGTCTTCTGGAGCGGAGATAAATTTGCTTGGCCTGCTTGGGACAGGCTCCACTGTGTCCGGAGAGGTCCAGGCTTTCTGAGATATGACCCTAACAGTGGTGGTGTCAACCAGGAGATGGAAGGTCGGGAACACTGAATCATCTTCAGTAGGGTTAAAGATCTTCCAATCACCCCTCTGTCTAAGGATTTCAAGGATGTCTACAAAAGAGACATCCTCAGTGGGGGATCTTGGGGACCCTTCTGACTCATCCAAATCAGTGTCAGAAGTGACAGACTCGGGTGAGTCAATGTGCTTCCTCTTAAAAAGTCTCTTCCGAGGGACCTCTCCAGTGGGGTAATCTGGGGAGGTCTCGGAAGAGGGGACACCTCCAATGGGGGCTCCTTGGGGCTCTGGTTCTCTACGCTTAGGGGCAGGCGGGGGAGAAGAGGTTGCTGCCAACTTCTGGAGGAACATCTGGTCCAATGGCATGGCTTTAGCACTAGACAAAGCTTTCTCTATCACCTCGAAAGCCTTACCACCCCGCTACGAAGAAGACCTCTGCTCCGAAGAAATGGAAGGTCGACTCAGAGCAGGAGAGGCAGGCTCAGAAGCGGACGTGGGAGCCAAGTTCACATGAGTTGAAGTACCGAGAGGGAGGGTCGCTTCTGAAGAAAAAACGGGGTGACTATCCCTCTCGGAGTCGACCAGACAGTATCGTCTCCTAGACCCCTTGGCTCCAGACTGAGCCGATGAGGATAGAGTTATCGGTTCCGAGGAAGCAGGAAGAATTCTCGGAACCAAAGGTTCCAGTGCTAAAGGACCCAAAACATTAAACTCCGAGAGTGAAGCAGTCGGAGGAGGAACAGTAGACTGAAGATGGGATGACTCTGAAGCCTTTGGGTCCTGAGGAGCTAAAATGTTTGCCAGAGCCTGGCAGAGAGCAGCCTCTTCACCACCCGCTCTACATCCTCATCAGAAAGTGTCCTGTAGGAACGGGGGGAGATAGATGGAGATCTCCTCTTTTCCAAAATCAGAGAACTTAAGGTTGGCGAAACCGGTTCCAAAATAGGTGAGTGTCTTGACAGAGAAGATTGTCTTGCAACCGATGAAACAGACGGTACCAAGACTGAAGAAGCAGAATCGAAGTCAGAACTCTTCAGCTCTGTCACTTTTGATTTCTTTGATGGTTCTGAAGCCAGAACTGATGGAGATTTCCTTTTATGACTTTTAGGAACTGTCTGACCTTGTTCCAGCTGTTCTTGGAAGGAACTAGTCATAATGCCCCTATCTATAAGTTTCCTTTTCCTTTCATTAAGAACCCTCATGCTGAAAGCATGACAGAAGGTACAGGGTTCTTGCAAATGAGCCTCTCTAAGACAGTACACAACAACTGGTGTGACTGTCAGTCAATGACATTTTTTGAGAACATTTATTACATTTTTTTTAAAGCCAGAAGGGCGGTGTACTTTATGTTCTCTGTCTTTATTCTTTGACATATTTCTATTGAGAAGAAATAACAATACAATAACAAAAAAACAATAGTACAACTATAAAGAGAAGAAATATATTTTTGTTTTTTTTTTTTATATAGAAGGAGAAAAGGACTAGCACACAGAGAGGTAAGGCCCTCTAATTTAAACGGGCAACTACAGCCCTCTAACTAAAACAGGCCGTACAATCCTTAAGAAAGGGGGGCAGGGTAAGCAAACACTCATGACAATCATTCAGATAATAAGGAAAAAACTACTAAATCGAAAAAGGTGAAAAGATATAGTCAAAAATATCAAAATATTTCACTTAACCAACGAGCCAGTAAGAAGACAACCTCGAAGCTTTTGTGGCAAATGAGATCTGGGGAATTGCCATGGTGCACCATGGGATAGGGGATAGCTTCGAGCCAGTAAAAGCTCTCGAGCTTTAGTATCGGCCGAGTTGGAGCTGAGGATCGGCTCCGACCCCATCCAGCAAGAATTACGGCGAGATAGGACTACATACCATCACAAGTTTGGACTCCATGACCTTTAGAGCTTTTCTGCCAACAGAGACAAAGGGCAATGTTAAGAACAATAAAAATAAATGTCCGCACCCTGGCATAAAAAACAAACCAAAAAAATGGAGTAGGGAGGGAGGGAATGGGTACTGCAGCAGTGATCACATGAACATTTTTCTGTTATGGAAAAAAGTTATGTTCTTACCATAATGTTCCATCTGTGTTGCCGATCTGTATCTATTAATGACAGTTGGGTTATGGCTCCGATCCTTGGAACTAGTCCAACTGCTACACAGCTTGCGCCAGCCAAAAAACTATCGAGCTAAGAGTCTACCCACAATGCCCCCTCTAAATTACCTCAGATTGAGTTTGCAGACTTGTAGAAAAATAGAAGGAAACTAAACTAAATGAAGACGTCATGTCCAATGTGTGTCCCAACAAGACACACAGGACAAAGGTTCACCCCTCCAGGAATCTACAGGAGGGAGAAGGAGGGTGGGATGCCAAGAATAGATGAAGATCGACATCACAGATGGAACTTTATGGTAAGAACATAACTTCTTTATCTGATGTTGTCAAATCTTCATCTATTCTTGACAGTTGGAACACAGCCCCCAGCTACTTTAGATCCTTGGTGGCCCTATGGAAGGATATTCCTGAGAACCATAAAACCAAAGGAAGCTCTTCCCTTGGAGGCCAAATTCAATTTGTAATGAGTAATAAAAGTATGTGGAGTAGCCCACATTGCAGTTGCCCATATTTTACTCATGGAAGACTTAGAATGGAAAACAGCTGAAGTGGTCACTGATTTGGTGGAATGTGCCTTCACCAGTGCAGGTAACTTGAGATTATTTCTATTACAAATGTAAGTAATACAATCTCTTAACTATTTTTACAAGGTAACCTTAGAAACAGATTCCCTACAGTTGTGCCAGAAAAGGATATGAACAACTGTTCTGATTTCCTAAATTCTTTAGTTCTGCTGAGGCAGAAATGTAATTGTCTGTGAACATCCAACAAGTGTAGGCAATATCCCCCTTTATTGGAAAAATTTGGAAAGAAAACAGGCAAGTCTATAGATTGGTTAATGTTGGACTCTGAGACCACCCTTGGAAGAAAGGATGGACTGGTTCTGAGTGTAACTCTATCCTTATGGAAAATGAAGTAAGTGGGTTTTGAACATAGGGTCTACAATTCAGAAACTCTTCTTGCAGAAGTTATAGTTACGATGAGAAGCATTTTCCAAGAAAGAAACTTTTAAGTCACTTTTTGCCACTGGTTTCTTGAGAAAAAGTGGGATCAGAGGGAATGGAAGAAAGGCACAGAGAAGACCCAGGGGCCAACTATGGAGACGATTGTCTCTCTGGGACTCCTCCTGATGGGAGAATAGGGAAAGGTAGCTTCTGCACATGTTTTGGTGATGCAAAAAGGCTGCAGCAAGTCTGCCCTCAGAGACAAAAGATTCTCTTCACTATATCGGCATTGAGAGACCACTTGTGAGGCAGTAGAATGCATCTTGCTTTGTTTGTCTGCTGTCATGTTTGAACTCCCCAAGATGTGATATGTGTTGCTATCAGAAAATGGTTAGAGGCAATGGTCCATTGCCACACTCTGAGTGTGCTTCTGGATACAGGCGGTAGGATTTGGTTCCCCCTTGTTAACTGATGTACCAGACTACAGACATGTTGTCTGACTGGACTGCAATTGTTCCCTAAGAGAGGACAGACTGAAATGATTGCAATGCTAATAGCACTGCCCTCAACTCCAGGACACAGATATGGAGATTGGTCTCTATCGGGGACCAAGTGCTTGGACCGTCTTTCTCAGATAATCCACTCCCACCCCCCCCAAATCAGGGAGGCATCCATGGTCACTATGGCCTTGGGTTGAGGAGGGACAAAGGGAAGCCCAAAAGAATTTCTTCAGATTCTATCCACCAGAATACATAGTTTTTGCAGTGACTGGTGATAAAAATGGGGCACTTCAATGGATGGGTAAGAATAAAATAGAAGTTATGTACCTACCATAACGTTCCATGTTAGTTGTTTTCTTCTCGCCTTCTTTCTTGCTGGATGGGTTCGGAGCCGATCCTCGGCTCCGACTCGGCCACTCTAAAAGCTCAAGAGTTGGTTCCACCGGCTCGAGGCTCCCCTTTTATCCCACAATGCTAGGCAGTAATACCTCAGATCTCATTTGTAAGCTAGGCCCAGCCAGGAAAAACAACATCCAGAAAACACTGGTAAGGGGAAGAAACCCACCTCTAAAATGACAGAAGAAGGTGACCTACAACCTGATGAGGGAATATATACATAAAGAGTATATACATATATACAAATAGAGGTGGTAGGAAAAAAAGGTCACAATCAAACTCCTCTAGGTCTGTCCAGGCTAGGGGGTGGGACGCAAGAAAGAAGGCGAGAAGAAGACAACTAACATGGAACGTTATGGTAGGTACATAACTTCTATATGTTAAGTTGTCTATCTCGCCTTCATTCTTGCTGGATGGGACCGCGTCCCTAGCACCTTGTCCCAGGTGGCCTATCGGAACAGACTCTTGAGTACAGTGGAACCAAAGTTAGCTCTGTGTCTAGAAGCCAAGTCCAACTTATAATGAGAAATGAAAGTATGAGGAGTAGCCCATGTAGCTGCCGCACAAATCGTATCAATAGGCAGCCGGTCTTGGAAAGCTATAGAAGTAGCCAAAGCTCTAGTTGAATGAGCCTTAGGTTTGTTTGGTAACTTTTGATGCCTAATCTCATACACAAAAGAAATCAAGGATGTAAGCCATCTGGAAAGTGATACTTTCGAAACTGGAAGGCCCATTCTGCCTTCTGCATAAGAAACAAACAGTTGGTCAGCCTTTCTGATCTGTTTGGTCCTGTCTAAGTAATACCTTAATTGTCGATGAACATCTAGCCAATGTAATTTTTGTTCAGACCTGTTAGAATAGTTAGGAAAAAACACAGGAAGGTCAATGTTTTGATTTAGGTTTGCCGGAGAAGCTACTTTGGGTAAGAAGGATGGGTTAGTCCGTAAAGATACCCTATCCAAATGAAACAAAAGGTAAGGGGATCGACTACAGAGTGCATGAAGTTCAGAGACTCTTCTAGCCGAAGTAATGGCTACCAAAAAGAGTGTTTTCCAGGATAGCAATTTCATTGAACACGAAGCTGCAGGTTCAAAAGGGGGAAGAATCAAAGATGTGAGAACTAAGTTAAGGTCCCAAGAAGGAGGAGGATTTCTAATAGGAGGCTTGAGAAGAAAAACTCCCTTCAAAAAGGCTTTGCAAAGTTTGTGAGACATGATGGCAGAGTCTGAGATTCCAACATGAAAGTTAGATATAGCTGCCAATTGAACCTTAAGAGTAGAAGGAGACGAACCTGCGTGGAAAAGTTCAGCTAAGAAATCAAGGACCGATTGAATGGAAGCAGTGAAAGGATCTATGTCCCTTCCTTGTGCCCAAAAGGAGAAACGTTTCCACTTACTAAGATAAATCTTCCGAGTAGAGGATTTATGGGAAGCTATTAAAATATCTCGAACTGAGTGAGATATTAGAGGAAGCCTGGCTAGGGTTGGAATTGGAGGAACCAAGCAGTGAGGTTCAGAGAGGGGAGGGAGCGATGTAACTGACCCGACTGATGGGTCAAAAGATCTGGAACTGGGTCCAGATGCCAGGGTTGCTCCAACAGAAAACGGTGTAGAAAAGGGAACCAAACCTGTCGAGGCCAGTAAGGGGCAATGAGGATCAAGGAAGCTTTCTGAGCGATGGCTTTCTGTATCACTTGAGAAATCAGTGGGAAGGGAGGAAAGGCATACAAAGTCCCCGGGACCAATCTTGGACTAGAGCGTCTCTTGTGGGATGGCCTAGTAGAGGAAAGAGGGTGAAATAATTTTTGCACTTGCTGTTTTGGGGAGTAGCAAAAAGGTCGCAGCAAGGCTGGCCCCACTTCAGAAAAACTTTTTCCAACACTGAATTTTTCAGAGACCACTCGTGAGGCATGAGAATAGCTCTGCTCAATTTGTCCGCAATGACATTGGACTTCCCGGGGATGTGCGTTGCTATCAGAAACCGCTGAGAAGAAATCGCCCATTGCCACAGTCTGAGTGCCTCTCGACATAGGGGGTAGGATCTGGTTCCGCCTTGTTTGTTGATATACCACACTACAGACATGTTGTCCGTCTGAATTGCTATCGTTCCGATCGGAAGAGAGTCTTGAAGGGCTTGCAACGCTAAAAGCACTGCTCTCATCTCTAGAACATTTATATGCAAGTGGCGTTCGTAAGGTTGCCATATGCCCTGGACTGTCCTGCCCTGATAATGCCCCCCCCCCCCACCCGATCAGGGAGGCGTCCGTTGTCAGAGTAGCAACCGGAGGGGGAGGGACAAAGGGTCTTCCTAAGAAGAGCTGGGGGGATGAAATCCACCAAAGAAGGTGATTCCTGCATGCTTGCGTTATCACAATGGTGTGGGACATCAGAAGTTGTTGGTATGACCATTGTGTGAAGAGCATCCATTGTAAAATCCTCATGTGAAATCTGGCTAATAGAAGCAGAGGGATAGCAGCTGCCATTATCCCCAGTACTTTCAGGACCAATTTGACTTTGATTTTGTTGCTGTGGAGAAGAAGAGAGACTAGTTTGTGTATGTCTGCTATCCTTTGGTCTGTGAGTCTCGCTGACATGCTGACTGTGTCTAGATTTGCGCCTATGAAGGTAATAGCACGACAAGGCGACAAAACAGACTTTTCGCAATTTACTGAGATACCTAGCTTTCGAAATATGCGAAAAGTGTAGTCTCTGGCAAGTAGTAGAAGATGCTTGGTGGGAGCTGTAAGGAGCCAGTCGTCTAAGTATGGAAACACCTGGAATCCTTGATGTCTCAGGTGAGGCGACCACTGCCATGCATTTGGTAAACACCCGGGGGGCTGTGGTGAGTCCAAAGGGCAGGACTCTGAATTGAAAGTGACTGGTTCCCAGCCTGAAGCGGAGAAATCTCCTGGAGCGTCTGTTCATTTTTATATGATAGTACGCATCCTGGAGGTCTATAGAGCACATCCAGTTTTCCTTCCCCAATAGGGGTAGGATGGACTGCAACGTGACCATCTGAAATCTTGTTTTCTTGACAGACTTGTTCAAGATGCTGAGATCCAAAATGGGCCTCCAGTCCCTTGTTTTCTTTGGAACCAAAAAGAATTTGGAGTAGATTCCGGATCCTTGCTGGTCTGCTGGAACTGGCTGAATGGCTCTTTTTGCAAGCAACTTTGATATTTCTAACGCTGCTTGCTCCCTTTGAGCGGGTGGAACATCTGGAAGGGACTTTTTTGACTGATTTGGAATGCGAAAGAACGGAATGGAATAGCCTTCGGAAATGATGGACTGTACCCACTTGTCTTGAGTTAGAGATCGCCAGGCTTCTGGGTACAGTGACAATCTTCCCCCGACTGCCTCCAAAGGTGGACAGTCGGGCAACACCTCAGGGATGTTGAAAGGGCTTATCAGAAAATGTTTCTCGATTGCCCTGGTTCTGCGGACCCCCCCTGCCTCTAGGGCGGCGTCTACCATTATTGTTCCCCCCCTGCCTCTAGAGGGGAACCGACTCTGTGAATCAGGCAAAGCCCCTTGAGATTGCTTGCGGAACCACATCTTTCCACTTTTCTGGCCCTTGGGGTAAGGCCTAGAAGGAGTAGAAAAACGGACTCCGACGGCAAAAAGAGTTTTGCCATCCGTCTCGCACCTTGTCAGGGTTTCTTTCACTTGAGGACCAAAAAGGGACGATCCATCAAACGGGGAGTTAGTGAAAGACGTCTTAAAAGGGTCCACAAAATTGCATAGCCGCATCCAGGCATGCCGGCGTAAGGCCACACCTGTACCTGCGGCTCTGCTCGCTCCATCAGCCGCATAAGAAAGAAGGCGCATGGAGGAGTTAGCTATCGAATTGAGGGTAGCCAGCTGAGCGTTCATCTTATCCTGAAAACCCGCAGCTGTTGGATCCTTTAACATCTCACTCGCTTCTTTGATCAAGTCTCTTTGAAGACGAGTGAAATGACAGAGGTAGCTCAGCGAACGCATAGAAAAGGTCGCTGACGAAAACATCCACTTCCCGTACCTGTCCATAGACCTAGATTCCTTGTCAGGGGGATGGACAGGCACTGAAGGATCAGCTAGTTCCTTCTTGGTGGCAGCAGCTACCACCATAGCATCCACAGAAACTCCTTTAGTCAAAAATTGTTTGTCCGCTGGGGCGGTAATAAACTTTGAAGGTCTCCTGGGGGTGGGGTCCACAGAGTCAGGAGCCGTCCAGGCCTTTTTTGCTACCACCTGCATAAGGGGGTCAAAGGGGGGGGGACACCCAGGAGGTGGAAGGGCGAGAGCCGAACGCCTCAAGATACACAGATTCATCCTCCGAAGGGTTGAGGGCTGGCCAATTCCCCCTCTGTTTTAAGATCTCCAGGATGTCTGCAAAGGAGACATCTTCAGAGGGGGAACGGGGGGAAACTTCAGAATCCTCTAAATCCGTGTCAGAGGTGACAGACTCAGGTGAGTCTATGTGCTTCCTCTTGCACTTTCTCTTCCTAGGGGGCTCTCCTGCCAATTCAGGAGAGGCAGAAAACAGAAACCTGATCTCAACGCAATGTGGTTAAAATACTGAGCAGTTGCTGTTAAACAGGCTTTTCAAGTCCACACCAAAAAGTTCTCGTTCTCGTGAGCAAAGCAAAAAAAAAAACTCTTCTTATTGTAGTAGATATAGCAAGGTGGCGAGGTGGCTTTGGTCACAGCCACGCTCAATCAAAAAAAAAAAAAAAAAAAAAGAGGATGAGATCCCCACAGGGGATTCTTGAGGAGCTGGCTCTCTGCGGTCTGGGATGAGGGAGTGAGTAGAAATTACCTGAGGCACTGTGGAGGGAGGGGCGACGGAGCCGACTGTGGAGCTGAACCAGGTTCCAACACACTCCGCATGACCTCGAAAGCACCCCTGTCAGGCAAAGCCAGAGGTCTCCGCTCCGAAAAGCTGAAAACCTCCCTCGGCACCGACAGTGATGGCTCGAGGCGATGTCGGAGCCGAACTCACTGCCGAAGCACCGAGAGGGAGGCGGGTCGGACAAGGGTCCGATGCCACTCACCCCTCGAGCAGCGAGGAAGTCCGGCGCCGAGATTCTTCCAAAGAAGAAATCGGAGCAGATGACGGCGCCGAAGACAATTGTATCGGCTCCGACGCTGCCACAGTCTCGGGTCCGAAACGCCCCAGCTCCGAACTCAAAGGAGTCGGAGGAGGAACATTTTGAGAAATAGGATTAAGCATCGACTGATGAGTCGGGCTTTGAAGCATTTGGGCCAGTGCCTCAGACTTAAGAAGTCGACTCACTACCCTCTGAAGGTCATGGTCCGAAAGTCTCGACGACCTAGAGGAGTGAGATCTATGGCTCCGTTCAGACAGCAAAGGAGATGCTGGAGCCGAATGAACGGAGCCAAGAGACGGTGACCTAGACCTTTTCCTAGTTGTTGGTTCCGATAATTTTATCGGAGCCGACTCAGTGATTTCCAATACCTCGGCTCTGGCCGGAGCCGAGGGAACCGAAGAAATAAGAGTTCAAGTCTCATCGGCTCCAGCCGGAGCCGATGTTGTAGTAGACTTCGAAGCCTTAGGTGTCGACTCAGAAGCTGGAGCTGACGACCTAGAAGGCTTGGATAGTTTGCCCGAAGTCGGGGGACCCTCAGGTTTCAATAAGCCTTGTAAAATAAGCTTATTTTTCCTTTCCTGGAGGACTCTAGGGCTGAAGCCATGGCATACAGCACAAGAGTCCTGCAGGTGTAAAGGTCCCAGGCAGTACACGCAAGAAGTGTGACCGTCTGTCAGAGACATCTTCTGACAGCACGAGTTACACTTCTTAAAGCCTGAGACCTTTGAATCCTTAGACATTTCCAAGAAATAATGTGTAATCACCACACAAGCACAAACACACCTATTACACTATCCACTAAAAAATTAAAACTAAAATTAAACTAATAAATTTAGTTTTGTTTATTTTAAATCCCTACAAAAAACACATACACTCCACTACTAAGAGGGGAAGGAAGGGCCCGGAGGCCTAAGGGAAGAACTCTTAAGTTCTTGTGGTAAAAAGGGTGGATAAACAGGAAGGAAGGGATAAAAAACTACTAAACTAAGGGAATTATGAATAAAAACTAATTTAAATGGGTTTAAATTAACTTTTAGACTGTTCTAAATAGACTAACCTGAAGCCGGTTGGAACAACACACCTCGATCGCTGTAGCGGCAAACGAGATCTGAGGTATTACCGCCTAGCATTGTGGGATAAAAGGGGAGCCTCGAGCCGGTGGAACCAACTCTTGAGCTTTTAGAGTGGCTGAGTCGGAGCCGAGGATCGGCTCCGAACCCATCCAGCAAGAATGAAGGCGAGACAGACAACTTAACATCCATTGATTCACAAGAAGCCATTGCAGTAACCTCATGTGGAATCTTGATAATGGGACTACAGTGATAGCCGCCTGCCATGGACTCCAACACCTGAAGCACCAGTAAGGCTGGTAATTTGACTGTGTATAGAATAGAATGTACTTGGGATTTTATCTTCTGTAATCTGTGAAGGGGGTGTGAGGCTATTCATGTGAGGGTGTTTAAATGAGCTCCTATAAATTCCATATCCTGAGAGGGAGTCATTTGAGACTTTGCATGAATGACCGTAATGCCAAGACAAAGGAACAGTTGTAGGGTGAATTCTGTTATATGAAGCAGTAGATGTCTGGTGGAAGCAGTGATAACCCAGTCATCTACATATGGAAACAGCCAGAATTCATGCAGTCTCAAGTGAGCTACTACCGCTGCCATACAACTGGTGAACACCCTGGGAGCTGTGGTGAGACCAAAGGGCAGCACTCTGAACTGAAAGTGACTGGTTCCTAGCCAAAAAGGAGAAAACTTATTGAGCGTTTGTCCATCTTTATGTGGTAATACACATCTTGAAGGTATTTCGAGCACATTCAATCATTTTTCTCTAGAAAAAAGTATAGACTGAACCGTGACCATCTGGAATTTAGACTCTTGAACAAATTTATTTTGAAGGCTGAGATCCAGAATTGGTCTCCAGTCCCTTGTCTTTTCTGAGACCAAAACGAACCTCGAGTAAAATCCAAAACATGTCTGGTCTGGGCTACTTGGTCCCTCTGATTGGGTAGAACATCGGGGAGTCTTGTTCAATTTCTTGGACAAAGAGTGAAGGGAATAAGGTAACCTCTGGTAATAATTCTCAGCACCCAGGCATCAGTGGTTATTTGTTGCCAGGCTGTTGGGTGCAAGATAATCTTCCCCCAACTGCTACTAGAGGTAAGCAATCTGGCCACCTTTCAGGAGACCTACAGGGTTGGCCACAGAAGGAATCTCTGGAACTCATTCTGTGGGCCACTCCTGCCTCTAGGACGGCATCTTCCATTAGAGCTCTCCCCTCTGCCTCAAGGGGAGTTTCCACCATGTGTTGTCCTGGAAAGGCCTCTGGGACTTTTTGAACCACATCTTCCCACTATTCCGATTCCTAGAACAGGATTGTTGGGGAGCAGGAAAATGTATGCCCACTACAGACAGGGTCTTTCCATCTTTTTCACACCTGGTTAGAGTTTCCTTGAATTTGGGGCCAAACAAAGAAGATCCATCAAAAGGAGCATTGACGAAGGAAGACTTGAATGGCTCTGCAAACTCACACAGGCGCCTCCATGCATGTCGTTGAATTGCAACACCTGAACCAGCTGAACTAGTCGCCCCTTTGGCTGCATGTGCAATGAGCCTCATGGACAAATTAGAAATAGACTCCAGGACAGCTAACTGGAAGGCCACTTTTTCTTGGAACCCTCAGATACAGCTCCTGGTAGTGTACCCAATAGCTGCTTGATCAGATCTGCCTGGAGCCTAGTGAAATGTACCATGAAATTCAAGGACCTAAGGGTGAAGGTCGATGATACATAAACCCGCTTTCTAAATCTTTCCATCGCTCTAGACTCCCAGTTAGGGGAATGACAGTGGAACTTTCTTCAGCTAGTTAATTTTTAGTGGTTGCCACCGCCACCACCATGGCATCTCCTGCTAATCTTTCACTCAGTGCTGGTGGTCCTCAGGAGTGGACAGCATTTTATCTGGTCTCCGGAGAATTGGTTCTAAGGAATCAGTGGCCTTCCAAGCCTGCTGAGCGATCAACATAATGAGATCAACAGTGGAAGGAGTCACCCAGGAGGTAGGTGGGCAAGCTCCGAAGGCTTGAAAGTACACGGACTCCTCAGAGGTAGGGTCTTTGGGCTTCCATTTACCCCTCTGTTTAAGGATCTCTAGAATGTCTCCAAAAGAAATGTCTTCCGGGGGTGACCGGGAGAAACCCTTCCCATCATCGAAATATGTGTCCTCGGTGATGGACTCTTCAGGGGAGTCCATGTGTTTCCTCTTACACAGCTGTTTCAGAGGGGCTCTTCAGTGGCAAAATCTGGAGAGGTCTCAGAAAAAGGGGTTATCCTTAGTTGGAATCGCTTACATCCTTGTACCTCGCTGTCCAGGCACAGAGGTTGGTGGAAGCTCTGAGTAAGCAGGGGTCATGGGGTGAGACTCCGGTAACAACAGCCACCTGGAAACCTGTGGTGACCAAAGCCATCTCCACAGCCTGAAAGGTAGCCCCCCCCCCCTGAGGAGGGATTGGAGCCCATAACCAAGACATACAAACTCAGAGCCAGGGTCAGACCCAGCCCCAAGAGACCCACCTCTAAAGCCAGAGCTGAGGAAATCCCCCCTGCCATCATAGTTTGAAGATGTAAGGACAACTCCAAATAAAAAACAGGATTCGACTCAACCCCCCCCCAGACCTGAAAGTGAAGGCAAGTTCCCGGGGACCCATCAGTTCCAATGGTACCGAGGGAGTTAGACCCGTGACTGGGAGAGACAAGGGTGTTGTTGGTGCCGAGACCATAGGAACCTGCATGGTTGGAGTAGAAAACTCTAATGCCTCCGGGGAGGTCAGAGGAGGAACATATGTTGCAGTGCTGGGGGAATACTCCCCAGTTCCAGGTGGGAGAGGGGGCTGAGAAGGACGAAGAACCCTAGCTGTCGGAAACTGATCCACCAACCTCACTATGCCTACTTCAAAAAGACTCCTGGATGAGCGAATGGACAGTCTGCAGGGAGACTCTGGCCTTTCTATAAATGGGCTAAGAAGTTGACCCAGGAAGGGGTCAATAGATGGGGAATATCTTGTCCTGGGTGCGTAGAACCAAAGAGGAACCAACAGATGAGTATTTATGCTTCTTAGATGTCGATGCAGATGGAGACGTCGGCACCAAACTACTGGCTTTGGAACCAGAGGCTTGAGGGGACTTATTGGCCTTGGACAAAACTTTTTCAAAGGGGGAGGTTTAAGAAGCCCTTTAAGTATGAGTTTATGGCAATGTTATACCAGGGCCATAGTACTGAAGCCCTGGCAGACAGAGCACTCTAAATCCAAATGAAAAGCAACCAAACAATAAACACACAAATTGTGCCTGTCAGAGTTAGGCATTTTTCTGCTGCACTCTTGGCACTGCTTAAATCCGATGGTAGTCTCAGAATTTTCTGCCATACTGGAAGAAATGAAGGCAGAAACCCAGCCAAAAAAAGGTATAACACACACTCGTGCACGCATACACACAGGAGAATAAAGAGGGAAAAAATTCAACCAATGATGGTAGAAAGAATTGCCAATCAGTAGTTAGGAAAGGACAGAAGGGCACTACCAACACTGGTAGAAGAGAAATACCAACAGGTATAGGGTATCACAGGAAATAAACCACTCATACAAGAAAGGTGGATAGATAAAGGCTAAAGGGTAATATCTAAGACAGAAAACTAAGATAAATAACTAAGTTTTACTTAGCTATTAGAGAAGAGTCGGCTAACGTGTCTTGCTATAAGAATGGCAAACGAGATCTGGGGTAATGTAGAGATAGGCATTGTAGGTAGACTCTTAGCTCAAGTGTTTTTTGGCTGGCAAGCTGTATAATGGCTGGACTGGTTCTGAGGATCAGAACTGTAACCCAACTATCAAGAATAGATGAAGATTGACAACATCAGATCTTTACTTACACAACTGTACTATGTTCATTCATACTGATTACTGCTGCAGTACCTTAGTTATATGGGTAGATTATCCTACCTTACTATATTTGGAAGGTGGAAAGAGAAAAGTTCAGGAGTCCCTAAAGAAGCCTGACCTGGACCTAGAGAGGAAATCAAGCTATGCTGCTTTATAAAGGTATGTAAAGATGACTGAGTAGCAGCTTCTAGAATACTACTTTAATGCAACCCTTTCAAAAAAGATATAGATGAAAAGTACAGTTTTGTACCTACCATAAATGTAGATGTTCGAAGATCCACATTGCTGCAGTCCTAACAATTGGGTAGTCCGCTGTCCTCGGTCGGCCCGAATATCAAAGTATAAGGCTGACGTCGGTCAGGGCACATTTGACTGACGTCAGTACGTCAGGGTACAAATGCGCATGACCGACGTCATATCCTCAGTCTTTTCTTGCCCCAGATGTCAGAAGACCCAAAAAGAAAGGTCAAAACCAAAAGACAGCAAACAACCAACCCACCACCCTTGCACTAACTATATGTACAATATATACAATATACACAAAAAGTACAACCCAACCCACACAACCACCTCTAACAACAGAGGGGAAGGAGGGAGGGTAAATTGGACTGCAGCAATGTGGATCTTCGAACATCTACATTTATGGTAGGTACAAAACTGTACTATGTTCTTCATCTCACATTGCTGCAGTCCTAACAATTGGGTAGAATCCCAAAGCAGAAGTAAGGGAGGATGGCTAACTACAAGGAAGCAGGAGCTGCCAAAATGCCCTGCAAAACAGCAGTGGCAAAACCAGCCCTGGACTTAGAGTAAAGCGGCAGGTGATAATGCTTAGAGAAAGTATGCACAGAACTCCAAGTAGCTGCCTCCAAAATATCCTTGGTTGCCACTCCCCTCAAAAAAGCTGTTGAAGTGGCAGTAGCCCTAGTGGAATGAGGCCTAATCCCAGCTGGAATCTCCTTGCCATGATGGGAATAACAGAAAGCAATGCAAAACCCAATCCACTTAGAAATAGTTTGTTTTGATACAGGCTTGCCCTGAGAACTCAAAGCAAAAGAAACAAACAACTGCTGAGACTGCCTGAAACCTTTAGTTCTGTCCAAATAATAACGCAACTGCCTGTGGACATCTAAAGTGTGCAAAATCTTTTCCCCTTTATTTTGGGGATTTGCATAAAAAGTAGGCAAATGAATAGTTTGGTTTAAAGCCACACTAGAAACCACCTTAGGCATAAAGGAAGGATTAGTATGTAATGATACCCTATCCTTATGGAAAATCAAGAAAGGCTCAACCGCCATAAGGGCCTGTAATTCAGAAACCCTTCTTGCAGAGGTAATGGCCAACAAAAAAGCAGTCTTCCAAGATAAATATTTCAACTCAGCAGTAGCTGCAGGCTCAAAAGGTTGTAGAGTGAGTTTCTCAAACACAAAATTGAGATCCCAAGCAGGAGTAGGAGCTCTTCGTGGGGGTCTAATATTCTTTGCCCCTCTAAGAAACTGCTTGAACAAAGGATGAGAAAACAATGGTGGGTTGCAATCATAGTGAGCTGAAATTGCTGCAGCATGAACTTTAATAGAAGAGAAAGACAAACCTTTGTCTAGCAACTCAGTAAGATATTGAAGAGCCACACACAAATTAGGCTCAGAAACATCAAAATCTTTTGCTGCACTCCAAAACAAAAATCTCTTCCATTTGTCTGCGTACACTTTCCTTGTACTAGGCCTCCTAGCCTCCAAAATAACATTCAAAACTTGCTGAGGAAGTGGAGGCCCACTATGGTTCAAAACAGAATATGCCAGGCTGTTAGGTGCAGAGAGCGAAGCTTGACGTGTAGCAAATGGCTGTCCTCCTGCGACAACAGGTGTGGAATCGAAGGCAAAGGCCATGGAGGCTTCCGTACCAGACTTCTCAGTAATGGGTACCAGTGCTGTCGAGGCCAATCCGGAGCTATTAAAATCATCCTTGGCTTGTCCTGTCTGACCTTTAGAAGTACCTTTAGAAGGAGAGGCAGAGGTGGAAAGGCATACACATGAAGATTGCTCCAAATGAAAGAAAGAGCATCCACTCTCCAAGCTGTGGGATGAAACCTTTTTGTGCAAAACCTTGGCAGCTGATGGTTTAGTGGAGAAGCGAACAGATCTATGTCTGGAGTTCCCCATGACACTGTCAATTTCTGAAATACATGAGGATCCAATTTCCACTCGTGGGGATCCATAATTCGTCTGCTCAACACATCTGCTAAGGAGTTCTGTGCTCCTGGCAGAAACCTTGCCTGAAGATTGAGCTGTAAACTGAGAGCAGTCTCCCACAAAATCATTGCTTGCCTGCATAGAGGATAAGAATCGTTCCCCTTGCTTGTTGATGTACCACATGACAGTTGTGTTGTCTGTTAGAATCAACACCTGCCCTGGAAGAAGTAATTTCTTGAAAGCAATTAATGCAAACTGGACTGCTAACATCTCCTTCATGTTGATATGTAGATGTTGTAGTCTGACAGGCCACTTGTTTTGTATCCACTTTCCATTTAGATGAGCTCCCCAAGCTTTGTCTGAGGCATCTGTCGTTAAAATCTGACTCGCCTCTGGCCGGGTCACAGAGAGTCCCTTGTTTAGGTGACATTCCTGAGCCCACCACAAAAATTCCTTTTGAATGCAAGGTATTATTTGAATGACAGTGTCCAGATCCTGGCAGTGCTGTGTCCATACATTTTTGAGATACCATTGTAGCTTCCTCATATGCAGTTTGGCATTGGGAAGCACCAGAATACAAGATGCCATGAACCCTAAGGCTTGAAGGACTGTCCTTGCAGTCAGCCCGGACTGATGAGATAGTTGATGGAAGTAAAGGGATAGACTCTTTTGCTTGTCCGGGGTTAAAAAGGCCATCTGGGATGCTGTATTCAGTCTCACACCCAGAAAGCACATGTCTTGAGAGGGTACTAGACTGGACTTTATTTCGTTCACAGAATACCCTAGGCATCTTAGCACTGCTATCACATATTCCAAATGATGAAGAAGCTCTTCCCTTTCTTGAGCCAGAATTAGGCAGTCGTCCAAATAAGGATAGATCTGTATTCCTTTTAGTCTGAAGAAAGCTATCACTGGAGCCAGAACTTTCGTGAACACTCTGGGCGCAGTAGATAAGCCAAAGGGCAATGCAGAGAACTGATAGTGAGAAGTCCCAGTTCGAAAACGCAGATATTTTCTGCAACTTAGTCTGATAGGAACATGAAGGTAAGCCTCCTTGAGATCCAAAGTTACCATCCAATGATCTTTGCCCAGCAGAGGTAAAAGCTGCTGCAACGTCAACATTTTGAACTTGGGAATGTCCAGATAAGTGTTGAGGATAGATAAATCCAAAATTGGTCTCCACGTGTTCCCCTTCTTTGGTACTAGGAACAGGCGAGAATAAAATCCTAGGCCCACTTCTGGCAGAGGGACCGGCTGTATGGCCCCTAGTCGGAGCAACAGAGAAACCTGTTTGTGAGCCTCTATTTTTTGATGAGGAGGAACGTCTGGCATGCCTTTGAAAGGAGGCAAGGTATGGAAATAAAACCTGTAGCCGTGGTGTATGATATCCAATACCCATCTGTCCTGGGTAATTAAATTCCAATTTTCTTTGAAAAGTGCCAACCTTCCCCAAAGGTGCTGCCAGGCAGGCAGGCTCTGGCAGCTGAAAAGGTAGGTCATTGGGTCTGCTTACGAAGGACTGACCCCTGCCCTCACCGAAGCCTGTGCAGGAGAACTCCCTGTTCTAGGCCTGAAAGAGCCTTGAGCTCTGCCCTTACCACGTCTAGATCTACCCCTAGACTGTGAATCATAAGAAGGATACGTCCACCCTTTAGTAGGCCAATTTCTACTAAACTTTGGAGGCTGGACTTGCAAAAAATCTTTAACAGTCTGCATAGACTTAGCCTTGTCTTCCATTTTCTTTAAAACTGTCTCAACAGGAGGACCAAACAACACGTCAGATTGCAAAGGAGCATCTAAAATCCTTGTTTTAACATGTTCAGACAAATTCTGATCCCTCAGCCAGGCGTGCCTGCGAAGAACTGACCCAGTGGCAGCCACCCTAGATGAGGCCTGTACAGCATCAAAACCACATTGCAAAGAATGCTTACCCACCTGTTCAGAAACATGCACTAAATCTTGTAATTCCTTACAATCAATACCTACTGCCAGAGCATCAACCCTAGATTTCAATTGTGAAAGGAGATAATTTTGGTATTTCAACATGTGAAACTGGCAATTCAGAGCCCTCATAGCAAGAGTGGAAGAAGTATAGACTTTCTTGCCCCATCTATCCAAGGCCCTAGCCTCCTTGTCAGCAGGAACCGGATTCTTAACAACAGAAGCCTTAACACCTTTAGGCCCATGGCTAACAGTTTCTGGGTCTGCCCTAGGACTCTTAAAAAGATACTTATGAGCTTCAGGCACCCTGTAATACCTATCCGGTTTAACAGGAGCAGGAGGCAAAGAATCAGGATTAAGAGAAGCTTCCATAAAAACATCTTCCACTACAGCCAAAACAGGAGGTATAGCCAAAGGCCTATGCTGGGGTAACAACAGAAATTCCCTAAGCCTTTTTCTGGAATCAGAGAAGTCCTGACCTTCCCACTTAAAATGCTCCCTCATGGAATGAAGAGTTTCTGAAAAAGAAAAATCCTCAGGAGGAGTAGCAGAAGGAGTAGAATCATCCACATCAGAATCAGAATAAGGAGAGTACTCCTGCAAGTCTTCAGCCGAAGACTCTGAAATATCTGAAGCCTGCTCAAAACCCCCCAGCTCAGGCTCCACTCTAGGCCTCTTATCAGGAGGGGGCATAGAACCCCTAATCAAAGTAATCAAATCTTCTGCCATTTTAAGCATATGCTTCTTGGGCACAGTACCTGAAGAGCTAGGGGTAACACTAACTGAAGCTAAACCTGGTCTGCCCCTGGGGGAAGCCTTGGAAAAAGAAGGAGAGGGCCTAGCCACCTTAGGAAGGGAGGGGAGTATAGTAACATGAGAAGCCCCCTCAGCCTGACTAGTCTGAGAGGCCACATCTTGTAATAACAAGGTCTCCCCATGGGAACACAAAGAAACCTCCGGTGGAGCCACCGGCTCCACCGACACCTCTAAAGAACCGGCGTCTGGCACAGACGGTTCTTCTAGCCTAGGCTTAACTGCCTTGTCCTTGCGCTTCTTTGAAGAAGCGGGCGTCGGAGCATCCGACGGCATTCTATAGTTACACCGCTTCCCAAAGACTAACCTCGCACAATCCAACCTTCTCTTTATAGTGCGTTTATTAAATCTAGCACAAGAGCAACAGCCAACAACGTCGTGCTCAGGCCCTAAACAAGGAATACACAAAGTATGATAATCTTTATGCGGTATCTGTTTCCCACAAGAAATGCAATTATTAACTTTTTCTGACATCCGGTAAATGACTGAGGCAAGAAAAAACTAAAATATTCCCCAACGGGGTACTTAGCCAACTTTGAACTCGGTCTGAAACTTCTAAATCGAAAAATCTCAGAACGCCAACCGGCACTTGCAACACTGCTTCTGCATCGGACCATGCGGCAAAAAAGACTGAGGATATGACGTCGGTCATGCGCATTTGTACCCTGACGTACTGACGTCAGTCAAATGCGCCCTGACCGACGTCAGCCTTATACTTTGATATTCGGGCCGACCGAGGACAGCGGACTACCCAATTGTTAGGACTGCAGCAATGTGAGATGAAGAACATCAAATGCTTTGGAAGAGTGGGACTTGACCCTGCCTGGAATAGTTTTGTTAATATGAGTATAATAAAATATGATAGCTTTAGACAACTGTTTAGAAATGGTCTGTTTTGACACAGAGTGTCCCTATTCTAACATTTGCAAGAAATGAACAATTGATTTAGTAGAGTAGAATGTTATCATATTATAGGTTGATGTTATGCATATATTATAGCTCAGAGTAGTGAAGTTGGTATAATAAATATGCCATATAGAAAAACTATTAGACAAACTTATAATTTAATTATATCAGTGTGATAATACTATGGTTTTCTACAAGGTATGAATGTTATTAGCATAATGGGCAATAACTATCATTGCATGTTTATGAATGTACAATGTAACATCAACTGTAGCACATGTAATTGTCCTGTTATTCTTTTTGTTTTGTTTTTTTATACCAGAAAAGTTTTAAATAAAAAGATATTTGATAAAAAAAAAAGAAATGAACAATTGATATGCAGATCTGAAAGATTTAGTTCTGTCAAGATAGTACCGAGTTGCCTGTAGACATCCAAAGTGTAAAGTGCCTTTTTTCTCCCTTACTTTTAGGCTAAGGAAAGAAAATGGGGAGACTGTTTGGCTGGCAGTAAACTCGTATGCCCCTTTAGGCATAAAAGAAGGATTCGTTCTTAAAGAAATCCCGTCACAGTGGAAAATAGGACAGGGTTGATGCACCATAAGAGCTTGCAACTCAGATACTCTTCTTGCAGAGGTAAGAGCAATCAGTAAAACCATTTTCTATGTTAAGAACCTCAAGTCAGCCAGGTTAGCTAACACAAATGGAGCAAGTATTAGCTTCTGTAACACAACATTAAGACCCCAAGAAGGAGCCAATGGTTTACTTGGAGGCCTCTTGTGCAAAACCCCTTTGAAAAATATTTTGATGAAAGACTGCATTGAAAGTGGAGGAACCATTTGGTAGACATACTGAAATGGCCATTAAATGAACATTGTTAGAAGAATAAGAAAGCCCATAGGATAGTAACTCACACAAATATTGTAAAACTAGAGAAACAGCCTTGAATGGATGCTGGTTATGCTGTTGGCACTAACTAGAAAAACCTTTTCCATTTGCTAATATATGATTTTCTAGTAGCATGTTTTTGTGTCCATTAGTACCTGTTGCACATCCTCACTAAACAGGTGCCTAAACAGAATTAAAACCCTATCATCCAGACAGTCAACTAAAATTGACTGCTGGGGTACATCAAACACCCCTGTTCTTGTGTGAGTAGATCCAGTATGTGAGGAAGTTTGTGGTAATTGTCCCCTGGCCATTTGCAAAAGAAGAAAGAAAGTACAGTTGTGCAAAATCTTACCCTAACAGTAAATGTCCCTCCCTTCACTGCTGCAATATTCCTTACTAAAGGAATCCCCTGCCAAGGGTAGCCCAACATCCTGTCTGTATACCAAAGCCTGAGGCCTTTTAAAGACGTTTTATGTCTCATATATGCTCTCTGCTCATGGCGTAGATAATGAAGGTGACTATGGATGTTTCATAACTGAAAAGCCCCAAGGGGAACAACAGTCCAAGGAGAAAAGGAGGAACATGTGCATCCAGAAAGAAAAAAGAATGAGTAGATATAAAAAGGGGGAGGAGAGAGGGATCAAATACTGCCACATTGAAAGGAAGGGCATCTACTGTTATGGTAAGATTTTACACAACTGTACTATGTCATTCCAGATCACTGTTGGCAGTATACCTTATAAAACAGAGTACAAAAGGTCAAGAGGAAACTTGGATGAGGAAGGCCCAGCAGTGTCCTCAAGAAATCCATGCAGTATAGCCCTGGCAAATCCAGCTCCAAATCTGGAAACCCCATGCAGCTTGTAATGTTTAGTATGGATAGAAGTCCAAGTAGCAGCCTAAAGAATGGAACTGGCATCCAATCCTTTGAAAAAAGCAGCAGAGGAAGCTACAGCCCTGGTAGAATGAACCTTTACAGAAGTAGAAAGACTTTTTTCCCATGAAAGGAATAACAAAAAGAAATGGTCTTAGAAAGCCAAAAAAACAAGTTATGTATTCACCATAACGTTCCATCTGTGTTGTCTATCTTCATCCATCCTTGACAGGCCAGCACTAAGGAACTCTGGCTAACAAAAGTTTGCAGATGACTGCAAACTGGGAGCCATTATTGAATCCCCAAATGATGTGGATATTCTACAAAAGGGCCTTAGAGAAACAGATGCTTGGTGCCAGAGCCACGGGCTCAAGCTTAATGTCAAGAAATGTATAATTATCCCCTTTGGGAAAAAACACTTACCCGTGAATTACCACATAAATGGCAGTACACTAAACACTGAAAGTGTGATAAGAGACTTAGGGACACAGGTGGACAGTGGTCTCATCTTTGATAACCACATCACCACAACAGTCAGGAAATCCTTCTATGTGGCACACTTCATCACTAAGGGCTTTTCATCCAGAAAAAAAGAGGTCATTGCCCCACTGTACTCATTCCTCACTACACCCATTATAGAATACAACTCCCCATTTTGTATGTACCTTTCAAGACATCTGCAACAAATGGAAAGGCCGCAGAAATACCTCACTAAAAGAATCACAGGCCTAAAGCAGATGCCCTATGCTGACCATCTAAAAAAAGCTCCGCCTATACTCTGTCGCATATTGTCTACTCAGAGGCAATCTCTGCTTAACATATAAGACCATGTCAAACCTAGAGCTGTTGGACATGCTACACTTAAAGAAATCCCAATCCCTCAGAGACGCACGCTCCAGGGATCTAAACCTTGTCATCACAATGAACAAAACATGCTGGAGGGATAGGTTCCTGACCCACAGACTCCAGACTCTGGAACAGACTGCCCATACATGTCAAGCAGAGCGCCTCTTTGGCCCTCTTCAAAAGGAACCTTGATGATTGGATGGGAGATAGGAAATTCACCCCGAGGAATCAAGTCAATCGCCCTGCTAGACAGGGGTCCAGGGAAGTAAATACTGTGGGAAGAAACAGCCAGGGAATTGTTCTAGCTAGGCTTGTATAGGGCCTAGGGCCAATATCCTAGTACCAACCTATGAACCTATAAATGGGTTTGGTTCCAATATCAGAAATTACTTGGTCGTTAGTACAGCTCACGCCAGCCAAAGACTTTAGAGCTTCACCTCTACCCAGATTCTCTCTCAATTACCTCAGATAGAGTTTGCAGAAAAAAATATTGAAACATATATATATATATATATATATATATATATATATATATATATATATATCTGTGTGTGTGTGTATGTCTAAGATAACAGTTCAAGTGAATATGATGAGCTCCACCAAAAAAATCTTTGAGGAGATGGGGGGGGGGGGGTCAAGGATGAATAAAGATAAACAACACAGATGGAACATTATGGTGAGTACATAATTTCTTTATATGATGTTGTCAATCTTCATTTCATCCTTGACAGATGGGACAAAGTCTCCAGCTACTTTAAATCTTAGGTGGGCTCATGGAAGGATATTCTTGAGCACCATTGAGCCAAAGGGTGATCTTCCCCTAGAGACAAGTCCAGTTTGTAATTAGCAATAAATGTATGGGGGGAGCCCAAGTAGCTACTGCACATATATCATCCACTGAAGCTCTGGACTGAAAGAGAGCTGAATTATTTATGGAGATTGTAGAATGTGCTTTGACATGTTTAGGCAAGGTTAATTTATTCTTATCATAAATTAATGAAATGCAGTCTTTCAGCCACTTAAAGAAAGTAATCTTACCGATTGCCTTGCCCAACTTTGCACTGGAAAAGGAAACAAACAGTTGACTTGATTGTCTTATGCTTTTCATTCTGTGAAGATAGAAACGTAATTGAATATGGACATCTACTAAATGTACAGCATAATCTCCTTTGTTAGAATGATTTGGGAAGAAGACTGGTAAAGTAATTGTCTGGTTAATAGTAGCCTCTGATACTACCTTGGGAGGAAAGGAGGGGTTTGTTCGTAAAGATACCCTATCCTTATGGAAAAACTAGGTAAGGAGGTTCAGATGATAAGGCCTGAATCTCCAAAATCCTCTTGGTGGCAGTAATGTCTACCAAAAGCGATGTCTTCCAAGATACAAACTTCAGATAGCATTCCGCAGAGGGTCTGAAGGGAGAACGTATCACTGCCTGAAGTACTAGATTCAGGTCGCAAGGAAGAGTGAGATCTCTGAATGGGGGTTTTAACAGAAGTGTGCCTCTTACAGGTTCATAGGGTCATAAGATGATACTAGGCTATTGGCATGGAGGCCTTTATAAGCCTAGCCAGGAATTTTGCCCATTTTCCCACAAAGTCACCACCTGTTTACCCTGTCCAGCAGGGACACAGGTGGGATCCCAGGGGTGTATTTTCTGTTTCCCATCCATTCATCCAGGTTCCTCAGAGTGCTAGAGACATACTCTGCTTGACATGGATAGGAAGTCCATTCCACAGATGGGGGGGGGGGGGTCTTGAGGACACAAATCTCTTCCTCCAATAACTTCTATTAATGTCACAGACCAAGTTGTGGCCTTGCGTGTGGGTTGCGTGAGTGGAGTTTGACATACAGATATGCAGCAATTCCATCAAGGCTGGGTCTGAGATGGCCTTGTATGCCAGACACAGGTCACCTCTGAACAGTCTGTATAAGACAGGGCTTTTATAAAAAAAAAACAACTCGTAGTCAAGTATATCCTGTATTTATTACAAAACACTCTGGCACCTTGGCTTATACTAAGCCTTCAAGGAGTAAATTTACAATGTTACTAACTCATTTTTATACCCACTGACATCAAATAAAACATTCAATCAATTAAACAATTAACTATTAAAATTATCTAAAAATATACATATAAACAATTTCATTTAAAGACACAGTTTAAATGACAAAAAAAAATTCAGACAACACTCAGTGTTAAGACCTTGTGGGACCAAAGTCCCAAATTTCAAAATAAAAACAGTCTCTTTATATAATAACCTATTAACTTTATTATTCACATGTTCTATATTTATTTGTTCCAATATTGTAGCTGTTAACTCATTAGGATCACTAACATGATGCAATTTAAAGTGCTGAGCCAAGGAACTTTCTTCTTTCTTAGCCTTAATGTCCCTAATATGTTCCAACAATCTAGTTTTGAACATTCTCTTTGTCTGACCTATATAAAATTTATTACATCCACATTTTATTGCATAAATTACACTCTCTGTTTGGCAGTTAAATGCTGCCACAGCCTTAAACCTAATATTATTAATTACAGAGAAAGTACTAACAATATGTTTGCAACCTAAACATCTGCCACAAGGTGCAGTACCTATAATAGGAATATGTTGTGTTAACTTAGCTGTTGATCTATTAAATTTAGTTAAAACTAACATATCTTTGAGACTAGTCCCTCTCTTATAAGAAAATATTAATGTCTGTACTGCCAAACCTTCCAACTCTTGATACTTTAATAAAAATTGCCAATAATGCTTTATAATATGCTTAACTGTCTCGCTAAGTATATTAAATGTTAAAACTACAAAAATGTTTTTATTAATATCTTTATATATACCAATATAATCTCTTGGTAATCTCATAACCTCTTTACTGCATGTCTCATATCTCACATTTCTAACTCTGTTCATACTATCTACATTATTCATATAATAATTTTGATTTTCATACATTTTTGCTGTTCTTCATAGTTCATTTTCAAAATCTTCATCATTATTGCAAATCCTTGATATCCGTAAAAATTCACCATAAGGTAAAGACTCTAATACATGAGTAGGATGACAACTATCGCATGTCATAAATTGATTCACTACATCAAACTTTGTGTAATTTTGTGACAACCCCTTTAGCAGAAATACCTTTTAACTTTGCCCCACTGTAAACCATCAAATTTTAGGTCAAATCTATTTCCATGCAAATCCCTCACAAACTGTTCAATAAATTCAGACCATCCATCACACAAAAAAACTATATCTATGTATCGATAATGTAGCTTTACATATTGCTTAAAAAAACTGTGTGCATAGATGTATTCAGTCTCTACCATTCCCATAAACAGATTTGCATATATGGGGGCAAACGACGAATCCATTGAGGTTCCTTGCAATTGATGATGCAATGTATCTTCAAAATAAAAATAATTATTTTTTAAACAAAAACTAATTAAATCCATCACATAATGTGCCACTGGGTTGTCACCTAGATATACTTTAAGAGCTTCCATACCTAAATTATGTTTGATATTGGTATACAGGCTTTTTACATCCAATGTCATCCAAAACATGCTATCCTTCCATACTACTTTATCTATCTTACTTATAAAATCTGCACAGTCTTTAATATATGAATGAAGATGAACTACTTCTTTTAACAAGTATTTATGCAGTACAATTCCTAAATTGTGCAGAAAGTATTTCCTAGCTGAGACTATGGGTCTTCCTGGTCGATCTATCATTTGTTTATGCACCTTCGGTAAACAATAAAAATATGCATTATCTGACTTGTCATAAGATAACTTCTTATTTACATCTAAATCAGACCAATAGCCCAGTCTATACCCCTTATTTATTAAATCTTTATAATTAAGTTTAGCTTCTTCTAATTTAGCTATTGTCGTCACTTCATAAACATCTTTATCATGAAGTAAATCATAGCACATTTTACTATATTGTAAATAATGCATCACTACAATTTTATTTCCCTTATCTGAAGGTTTGACTACCAATTCTCTCTGCTCTGAAAATGTATTTAAGGACATCCATTTTCTCTCTGTTAAATTGTAAGAGCCATTTTTCTTTTTAAATTCATTAAATAACATTTCTATTTCAAATTCTACCATAGAATGAAATTTCTTTACACCTTCATGCATAAACAGTGGCATAAAGTTACTTTCACTTTTAATGTCTGAAGTATCCAAGTTAAAATACACATTCAATTCACTTCCACATGAAACAAAAGAAGCATCCAACATATCATCACACTCTACATCACTACATTCAGCAACAAAAAACATTTCATTGTTTATAGGCTGTAAACATTGTTTTGCTTTAAAGAAATACCACAAATGCATTTTACGTATCATCCTAAAGAACTCTATTTTAAAAAAATGTAATCGAGGTATTACAGTGGGTATAAATTTTAAACCATGCTGGAGAACAGCTGAAACGTTTTCATCCAACACTATTCCTGATAAATTCAACACAAACTGTGTAGTGTCAAAAAGATTTCTTATATCAGTACCATTTAGTCCTTTTTCTCTTGTTGCTCCATGGTCGATAATTCAAATCTCCCTTAGTTTGTTCTCATTCTTGTTCAACGTGATTCCGTTTCCTTGGCTGATTAGGTTCCCAGTTGGAACGAAAATAATTCTTCATGTATTGTGGACTTTTGGGTTGTGGAAGGGCAGGATAGTATCGTTCGTCTTCTATATCACTCTGGCCCCGACTGGTATCCACTGAGGATGTCTCTCCTTCCATTGTATCTGCCCCTCCTTGTTTATGAAAACGAACAGAAGATCTAGTTTTCTTACTGGACAACCAAAAGAAGGCTGTACCATCCTCATAGTCTTTTATATCTCTATTTAGTTTATGTAATTTTTGTTCACACAAGTTCTTTTCTAACATTACCAGCTTGTCTTGAATATCATGTAATCCAAGCTCAAACTTTGTTTTATCAACCAAAGTCAACAAGTTATTACATACTGTACTGATATCTTTTTTAATGTCTAAAAGCTTCACTTCGTCACGTTCAATCAATATTTTAGTCCATTCTATCGCACAATTATGTGTGGCAGCTTCCCACCTTTGTTTAAACACTTTTTCACTGGATTTAATTAAGTCGAAAGGTAAAGAAGGAAATTTCATAGCTCTAAGCTCCTTCGGAGCTATGTCTAGTTCCAAATATCGCTGCAAACTCATTCTATTATAATGAGTTGCCGTTTCTTTATTTAATAACTGTTCTAATTTGTTAAGCAGGACTTCGGCTTCAGACGAAAAAGCAGTGGAACGCTTACCCACATCCACAAATGGATTAGAAGAACGTTTGCTTCACGTTTCTTCTAACATACTTTCCCAAACTGGAGTGGGTAGCCCTTCACCACTGCCGCTAGCCGATGTCACGATCTCCACCTGGTCACCTTCTCGAATCGATCTCACAAACATGTCCATGGTTAACTGAGACGAATTCAGAGACTATTCTCTGAGTAAACGTGGTAAATTAATCCCTGGATCACTCGACATACCATAAAATATCCAATATACAACAAACGCTGAGTGGATATGATCAAAAACAACTCCTAGTCAAGTACATCCTGTATTTATTACAAAACACTCTGGCGCCTCTGCTTATTCTAAGCCTTCAAGGAGTAAATTTACAATGTTACTAACTCATTTTTATACCCACTGACATCAAATAAAACAATCAATTAAACAATTAACTATTAAAATTATCTAAAAATATACATATAAACAATTTCATTTAAAGAGACAGTTTTTATTTTGAAATTTGGGACTTTGGTCCCACAAGGTCTTAACACTGAGTGTTGTCCGAAATGTTTTTTGTAATTTAAAATGCGTCTTTAAAATTGTTTATATGTATATTTTTAGATCATTTTAATAGTTTATTGTTTAAATGATTGATTGATTGAATGTTTTATTTGATGTCAGTGGGTATAAAAATGAGTTAGTAACATTGTAAATTTACTCCTTGAAGGCTTAGTATAAGCCGAGGCGCCAGAGTGTTTTGTAATAAATACAGGATATCCCTGACTACGAGTTGTTTTTGATCATATCTCCTCAGCGTTTATTGTATATTGGACAGGGCTTTTAGCCTATATGTAAGGGATACATATTTCAGACCCTGGATTTTCCTGGTCAGGAACCTCTGTGGTCTCTCCAACGGCTGCATGTGCTTGGCAAGGCACATGCCGAATGGGGCACTGTACTAGCTATAAAGGAGGAGTACAGAGATGTTATGACCTCCTTAATCCTGGATGAAATACCCTTATTTATGAGGTGGGCCATGTAGAAAGCCTTCTGCACAATGGAAGCAATGTGGTGGTCAAAATTTAGGTTGCTATCAACCTGAATGCCCAAGTCACTTACAACTGACTGCGTGCTTAGTGCATTGTTATTAATGTGATAATTAGTGTGGATGGCATTTTCCCCAAAGGGGATAATGATGTATTTCTTGGCATTCAGTTTGAGGCCATGCTTCTGGCACCAGTCATTAATTTGGGTTAAGGCCCTTTTGGAGGATGTTCACATTACTAGGGGAATTTAAGACAGCAACCAGCTTGCAGTTGTTTGTAAAGATACCCTATCCTTATGGAAAAAACTAGGTCAGGAGGTTCAGATGATAAGGCCTGGAGCTCCAAAATCCTCCTGGTGGAAGTAATGGCTACCAAAAAGAATGCCTTCCAAGATACAAACTTCAGATAGCATTCCACAGGGGGTCTGAAGGGAGAAAGTACAGTTGTGTACCAACCATAAATGTAGATGTTCAAGTGTATTCACTGTTGCAGTCATTACACTTGGGTTATCCTGCTGGCAGGCTACCCGCAGTCAGCCTGAATTCCAAAGTCTTGGTCCAGCATCGGTTGCGGTCGCCTCTTCCCGGACGTCAGTGCGCCAGGGGTATAAAAGATGCAGCCAACGTCATTTTCTTCAGTTTTTCTTGCCCCAGATGTCAGGTGCCCCCAAAAGGGTAGGCTAAGAAAACATTGCTAATAAAAGAATGCACTAAAATAACAATACCTTCATCTACAAGCAAATACACCACATAGGTTGTATAGGATAGAGAAGTACAGATAAGTCCCAGCAAAGAAAGGGGGATGGTGGGTGGGTAACCTGGACTGCAACAGTGAATACACTCTAACATCTGCATTTATGGTAGGTACACAACTGTACTATGTTCATCGTGTTTCACTGTTGCAGTCATTACACTTGGGTTGAATCCCAAAGCTGAGGTTGGGCGGCTGGGTCTAAATAGAATTAGGAGTAGCTATAAGGCCATGCAAGACTGCAGTGGCAAAGCCTGCTCTGGATTTAGAGTAAAGAGGCAAGTGGTAGTGCTTAGTAAAAGTGTACACTGAAGTCCAAGTTGCAGCCTCCAAAATATCCTTGGTTGGTACTCCTCTGAGGAAGGCTGCTGAGATGGCTGCTGCCCTGGTAGAATGTGGTCTAATGCCCTTAGGCACCGATTTACCATGTTGTGAATAGCAGAAACTAATGCAGTGTCCTATCCATTTTGAAACAGTCTGCTTTGAGATAGCCTTTCCTTGTGATCCTGCAGCATATGCCACTAAAAGTTGCTCAGTCTTTCTGAAAGCTTTAGTTTTGTCCAAGTAGAAGCGTAGCTGTCTGTGTATGTCCAAAGAATGCAGAAGTCTCTCCCCTTTATTCTGCGGGTTTGGATAAAAAGTAGGCAAATGAATGGCTTGGTTAAGAGCCACACTGGACACTACCTTAGACATAAATGTTGAGTTTCTCCTTAGAGAAACCCTGTCCGGATGAAAGATAAAAAGAAGTTATGTACCTACCATAACGTTCCATGTTAGTTGTCGTCTTCTCGCCTTCTTTCTTGCTGGTTGGGTTCGGAGCCGATCCTCGGCTCTGACTCGGCCATCTTCAAAAGCTGGAGAGCTGCTTACCGACTCGAGGCCCCCCTATATCTCATGATGCTTGGCGCTAGATACCCAGATCACATTTGGTAAGTCTAACTGCAGACATAATAATAAAGAAATCATATCCTAGAATGCATAAATCCTACTTGAGAGTCTACTAGTCAGAAAGGAATAGCCAGAGAAGACTCAGCCAGTGAAAAATCAAAAAGAACTCTTCTCGGTCCACTAGGATAGGGGGTTGGAGGGTGGGAGGCAAGAAGAAGACAACTAACATAGAACGTTATGGTAGGTACATAACTTCTTTATATTAAGTTGTCTATCTCGCCTTCATTCTTGCTGGTTGGGACAGCGTCCCTAGCACCTAAAAACCTGGGTGGCTCATCGGAAAAGACTCTTCAGAACAGTAGAACCAAAATCAGCTCTGCTCTTGGAAACCAAATCCAACTTGTAATGCGAAATGAAAGTATGTGGGTTGGCCCATGTAGCCGCAGCACAAATAGATTCCATGGGCAACCTAGCCTGAAAGGCCACCGAAGTAGCTAAAGCTCTGGTGGAGTGACCTTTTGCTTTAACTGGCAAATCTTTATTCCTCAGTTGATATATGAATGTGATGATAGAAGTCAACCACCTGGATAAGGTTACTTTGGAGACCGGAAGGCCTTGTTTACCGACTGCATAAGACAGGAAAAGTTGAACTGATTTGCTAATGTCCTTGGTTCTGTGCAAATAAAAGCGGAGCTGCCTGTGAACATCTAACTGATGCGACTTATATTCTGCCCTGTTGGAGAGGTTAGGGAAAAACACAGGAAGGTCTATGGACCGATTCAAGTTACTCTCTGAAGAGACCTTAGGAAGGAAGGACAGATTAATCCTAAGAGCAACCCTGTCATTGTGGAACACGAGGTATGGGGATGGACAGAAAGAGCCTGTACTTCCGAAACTCTTCTGGCTGAAGTAATAGCTACCAGGAAGAGGGTTTTCCAAGATAAGAACTTCAGCGAACAAGATGCTGCAGGTTCGAAATGGGGCAAAATTAGCAAAGTTAAAATCAAATTTAAATCCCACGGTGGTGGAGGATCTCTCACTGGAGGCCTGAGCAGAGTGGTTCCTTTGAGAAAGGCTTTACACAGCTTATGGGACATGATATTGTTTTCCGACAGGCCAATGTGAAAATATGAAATTGCCGCTAACTGGACTCCAATTGTAGCTGAAGCAGAACCAGCATGGAAGAGTTCTGCTAGAAATTCCAAAATGGAGTGCACTGGGGCTGAAAAGGGGTCTATGCTTTTTGCCTCTGCCCAGGTAGAAGAACGTTTCCACTTACTAGCGTAAGTTTTTCTGGTCATAGACTTGTGTGATGACAAAAGGATTTCTCGCACAGATGGGGAAATATCTGGGAGCCTGGCTAGGGTTGGAAGTGAGCAACCACGCTGTGAGCTGGAGAGTGTGCAGGGATTGGTGCAGCCCACCCGATTGATGAACCAGGAGGTCTGGAACTAGGTTCAGAGTCCAAGGCTGTTCGAGAAGATAGGAGTGCGGGAACGGAAACCATATTTGTCGAGGTCAGTAAGGAGCAATGAGGATCATTTTGCAACCCGAAACAGCAGCCTTCTGAATCAATTTCAGTATGAGGGGGAAAGGAGGAAATGCATAAAGAAGTCCCTGGGGCCAATCGTGGACTAGAGTGTCTCTGGGTGGATGCCCGGGGAGGGGAAGGAGAGAGAAGAAATTGCTGCACTTGCTGTTGAAGGGAGTTGCAAAAAGGTCGCAGCAGGTTGGCCCCATTTGCGGAAGATTTGGTCCGCAACCACCTGGTTCAGAGATCACTCGTGAGGCATGAGAATTGCTCTGCTCAGTCTGTCTGCTATAACGTTGGACTTCCCAGGGATGTGCGTTGCAATCAGAAACCGCTGGGAAGAGATCGCCCACTGCTAGAGTCTGAGTGCTTCTCGACATAGGGGGTAGGACCTGGTTCCGCCTGCTTGTTGATGTACCACACTACAGACATATTGTCTGTTTGAACTGCAATGGTCCAGGTAGGAAGAGAGTCCTGAAGAGCCTGCAATGCTAAGAGCACGGCCCTCATCTCCAGGACATTTATGTGCAGATGATACTCGTGAGGTTGCCAGGTGCCTTGGACCGTTCTGCCCTGATAATGCCCCCCCACGCGATCAGGGAGGCATCCGTGGTCACTGTAGCCAATGGAGGGGGAAGAAGAAATGGTCTGCCGTGGAGTACTGATGTGGAGACCATCCACCATGCAAGGTGTTTCTTGCATGCCTGAGTGATCATAATCGTGTAAGACATGGAAAGTTGCTGGAAGGACCATTGGGTGAAAAGAAGCCACTGGAGAATCCTCATGTGAAAATGAACTAGAGGAACAAGTATGATAGCTGCTGCCATGAGAGCTAGCGTTTGAAGGACAAACCTGGCTTGAATCCTTTTGCTTGCTAATAAAACCTTGACATGCTGGCGAATCACTGAAACCCTGTCTGGTGGGAGGCTCGCTAACATGTCTTTGGCATTTAAATTTGCTCCTATAAAGGTGATAGATTGACAGGGCGACAATGCAGACTTTTTGAAATTTATTGTGATACCTAGCCTGGAGCAAGTGTTGATGGTGCAGTCTCTGGCTCGAAGAAGGTGATGTCTGGTGGTAGCAGTGAGGAGCCAGTCGTCGAGATATGGAAACACCTGGAATCCTTGCCGTCTCAGATGAGCGGTAACTACTGCCATACATTTGGTAAACACCCTGGGGACTGTGGTGAGACCAAAGGGAAGAGCTCTGAACTGATAATGGCTGGCTCCCAGCCGGAAGTGGAGGAATCTTCGGAAGCATCTGTCCATTTTTATGTGGTAGTACGCATCCTGAAGATCTATAGAGCACATCCAATTGTCCTGACCCAGAAAAGGTAAAATGGACTGAAGCGTGACCATCCGGAATTTTGTTCTTTGTACAGACTTGTTTAGTCTGCTGAGATCCAAAATGGGTCTGCAGTCCCCTGTCTTTTTTGGTACCAAAAAGAACCTTGAGTAAATTCCGGATCCTTGTTGGTCTGCTGGGACTTGCTGGATGGACCTTTTTCTTAGCAGTTTTGAGACTTCTTGCATTGCTTGGTCCCTTAGATTGGGTGGAACATCTGGAAGGGACTTGTATGACTTTAAGGGGGTGCGAACGAAGGGGATTCTGTAGCCTCCAGATATGACGGACTGTACCCATTTGTCTTGTGTTATGTCTCACCAGGCTCCTGGGTACAGTGATAGTCTTCCCCTGACTGCCTCCAGAAGTGAGCATCCGGGCAACCCTTCAGGGATGCTAGAAGGGCTTGTCAGAGAAGGATTCTCTGCTGCCCTGATTTTGCGGATCCCCTCTGCCATGAGAGCGGCGTCTGTTATTGTTCCCTCCTCTGGCCCTGGAGGGAAACTAAACACGTGTGTCCGACAAGGCTCCTTGGGATTTCCGGAACCACATCTTCCCACTCTTCTGACCCTTAGGATATGGTCTGGAGGGAGTGGAAAAACAGACTCCTACAGCAGAGAGTGTTTTGCCTTCCTGCTCACACCTGGTAAGGGTATCTTTCACCTGTGATCCAAAGAGAGAAGAACCATCAAAGGGGGTGTTGGTGAAAGACACTCTGAAAGGTTCCGCAAAGTTACATATCAGCATCCAAGCATGCCTCCTTAGGGCCACGCCTGTGCCTGCGGCTCTACTCGCACGATCGGCTGCATACGAAATGTGCCGCATAGAGGAGTTTACCACAGAATTAAGAGTCGCCAGCTGGGAGGCTGCCTTAGCCTGGGCCCCCTCAGCTGATGGATCTTGGAGGGTATCTCCAAGCTTTTTCAGGAGATCCCTTTGAAGATGGGTAAAGTGGCACAGGTAATTCAGTTACCGCATGGAAAAGGTCGCTGAAGAGAACATCCACTTACCATATCTGTCCATCATCCTGGACTCCTTATTAGGGGGATGGACAGATGAAGACGTTTCAGCCAACTCCTTCTTTGTGGCCGCTGCTACCACCATGTCATCAACAGGGACACCCTTGGTCAAGAACTGTTTGTCCTGCGGGGCAGTAATGAATTTTGCAAGTCTTATAGGGGTTGGCTCCACTGTGTCTGGAGCCGTCCACGCCTTTCAAGCCACCACAGACATCAGTGGGTCGGAAGGCGGAGACACCCAGGAGATGGAAGGTCGGGATACAAACGCATCCAGGAATACCGACTCATCCTCGGAAGGGCTTAGGGTAGTCCAGTTTCCCCTCTGCGTAAGCATCTCAAGGATGTCTGAGAAGGAGACATCTTCAGAGGGGGATCTTGCGGACCCTTCCGACTCCTCTAAGTCGGTATCCGATGTAATAGACTCGGGGGAGTCAACATGCTTCCTCTTGCATTTTCTCTTACGAGGTGGCTCCTCTGAAAGATCAGGAGAGGCCTCGGAAGAGGAGGATACACCCAAGGGGGTGTCCTGGAGCGCTGGATCCCCACGCTTAGGGTCTAGAAGAGGGGCAGAGGCTGACGCAGGCACCCTAGGGGGAGGAGCCGATGGGGTCGATCGTGGGACTGACTCAGGGGCCAACACACTCCTCATCACCTCGAAGGCATCCCTGCCCAGACGCAGAGAAGGTTCAGGCTCCGACGAAACCAAAAGCCCTCCCCACATCGAGGGAGACGGCTTTGAGGCAGATGTGGAAGCCGAGCTCACCTGCACCAAAGCACCGAGAGGGAGAGCGGGGTCGGACAAGGGTCCGATGCCACTCGCCCCCTCGGAGCCGACGAGGGAGTCTCGGTGCCCAGATGCCTCCAGGGAAGGTACCATGGAAGGGATCGGAGCCGACGAAGGAACTGAAAGGGAGGGTATCGGCGACGATGGTTCCACGACTTGAACCCCAACGAACTCCGGGTCTGAGCTCAAAGGAAGAGTCGGAGGAGGAATATCAATAGCTGTGGATGGAGCCGACTCCTGATGAGGAGGGCTGGACAACATTTTGGCAAGGGCCTGCGACTTCAAAAGCCTACTGACCACTCTTTCCAAATCATGGTCCAAAAGTCTAGAGGACCGAAAAGAGTGGGATGATCGGTGACTACGCTCTGATTGGAGCAGGGGCGACTTTGGAGCCGAACGTATCAACTCCAAAGAAGGAGACCTGGATCTCTTTCGACTCTGAGCCAGCTCCGAAGACTGTGTCGGAGCCAACTGGGAGGGAGGGACATCGGTTCCGAAATGGATTATGTGGCTTCACCCAACAACGGCTCCGAACTGGGAGCCGATGGTTTAGGTGGCCTGGAAGATTTCACCGGCTGAGACTTCGACGGTGAATCTTGGGGTTTAAGCAGACCCCTCAGAATCAATTTATTTTTGCGCTCCTGCAGGACTCTTGGAATGAAGGCATGACAAATGGAGCAAGAGTCCTGCAGGTGCACAGTGCCCAGACAATAAACACAAGAAGTGTGACCATCTGTCAGAGACATCTTCTGACAGCATGAGTCACACTTCTTGAAACCGGACGGTTTTGGATCCTTGGACATTTTTGGAAGAAAATCAAGGACAAGTTTTCACACTAAAAGTTAAGGTAACTGGTAAAAAATATTAATACCCTACAGTTACCACAACTCACTACAAGTACTACTACCACAAGAAAAACAAACTTATCACTAACACTACAGGTTATAGAGAAAAAGTTTTTTTTTTTTTTTTTAAAGGAGATAGAAAAGAAAGGTTAACCTCTAACTCAAACGGAAAGAACCTTTCCGTGGAAAAGGGAGGGGGGGGGGGACTCTCTAATTTAAACGAGTTTCTTAGGAAGGGAAAGCTATTTAGAGGAAAAAAACTAACTACAATAAAGTCTAACTAACGACTAATTCTACACTACAATACAGTAATTTTTACAGGAAAATAACAGTAAAAAAACAGTAATAATAAAGAAGCGTATACGACCTGAGCCAGTAGAACAACCTCGCAGCAGAAACGGCAAACGAGATCTGGGTATCTAGCGCCAGGCATCATGGGATATAGGGGGGCCTGGAGCCGGTAAGCAGTTCTCCAGCTTTTGAAGACGGCCAAGTTGGAGCAGAGGATCGGCTCCGAACCCAACCAGCAAGAATGAAGGTGAGATAGACAACTTAACATTAAAAGGTCCTACAGCCATTAATGCCTGTAACTCTGAGACTCTTCTTGCTGAAGTTATTTCTAGGAGCACAGCTGTTTTCCATGATAAGAATTTTATGTCCGCTGTATTGGCTGGCTCAAAAGGAAGCATTGTGAGTTTTTCCAAGACAAAATTGAGGTCCCATGCAGGTATTGGTGCTCTCCTTGGAAATCTTATGTTTTTGGCCCCCCTGAGGAACTGCCTAAGCAATGGATATGAAAAAAATAGGTGGGTCTGTATTGTAATGAGCTGAAATGGCAGAGGGATGGATCTTAATTGATGAGAAGGATAGGCCTTTGTCCAGCATCTCAGTTAGATATTGTAAAATCTGAGGAATATTTGGAACAAGCGTGTCAATTCCTTGTGCCTGGTTCCAAGCACAGAATCTCTTCCATTTCTGGTGCGGGGCCTCCTGGTGTCCAAAATGACATCCATAACCGCTTTAGAGAGAGATGTATTCTGAATGGTTACAGTATCCTCCATGGAGCTAGGTTTAGAGTTCTGAGTTGGCTGTGCAGGATCTGATTGTTTTGTTGGGTAAGTAAATGAGGAATCTGAGGCAATGTCTAGGCTAGGCCTTGGGACAAGCTCCTTAGGATTGGGTAACTGTGTTGGCGTGTCCAATCTGGGGCAATCAGAATCATTTGTGGCTTCTCTTGTCTGACCTTTAGGAGTACCTTGGGGGGGGGGAGAAAGTGGAGGAAAGGCATATACTGTAAGGTTGCTCCAGTTGAATGACAGGGCATCCACTTTCCATGCTTGTTTGTAATAAGTCCTTGTGCAGAATCTCTGAAGTTAACAGTTGGGAGAGGAGGCAAAAAGATCTATGTCTGGGCATCCCCAATTCCTTATCATGCTGAAGACTTGTGGATCTAGTTTCCACTCATGAGGGTCCATGAGGTTTCTGCTTAGTTCGTCTGCCACAGCATTTGTTTTTCCTGGCAGGAATTGTGCTTGCAGGTGTACTTTGTAAGTCAATGCTGTGTTCCACAAAATCATGGCTTGTCTGCAGAGGGGGTAGGAATGTGTGCCCCCCTGCTTGTTTATGTACCACATGACTGTGGTGTTGTCCATCTTTATCAGCAGCTGTCCTGGATGAAGTAGGTCCTTGAATGCTGTCAGAGCATTTTGTACAGCTAGCATCTCTTTTTGATTGATGTGTAGATGCCTTTGGCTTGGGGGCCATGTGCCCTGAATACATTTTCCTGCCATGTGGGCACGCCAGGCATAATCTGATGCATCTGTCGTTAGTGTCTGCCTGGCTGTGGGTAAAGTGAATGGCTGTCCCTTGTTGTGGTGACAGGCCTGTGCCCACCATCGAAACTCCTGTTGCAGGCAAGGAATGAGGGAAATTAATGATTCCAGGCTGTGGCAATGTTGAGTCTAAACACTTTTTAGGTATCATTGTAGTTTCCTCATATGCAGTCTTGCATATGGAATTAGCAGAATGCACGAGTCCATGTAGCCCAGAGCCTGCAGAATTTTTCTTGCAGATAACTGGGTCTTTGTTGCCATGTTTTCGAAGTAAGAAGTCAGATGCCTTTGTTTGTCTGGCGTGAGATAAGCCATCGGGGCAGTCGTATTTAAGCTTGCACCCAGGAATATCATCTCTTGAGAGGGTACTAGTTTTGATTTCTTTTCGTTTACTGTGTTACCCTAGGCAAATTAGTAATCTTTTTACAAATGCCAGATGCTTTAGTAGAATGTCTTTGGCCTCTGCTTGAATAAGGCAGTTGTCTGGCTTAACGGGTGCAGGAGGTAAAGAGTCGGGAGACAGGCCGGACTCTGAAAAGACATCTACAATGTCTAGAACAGGAGGAATAGCAAGAGGTCTGTGCTGAGGAACTAAAAGAAAGTCTCTGAACCTTTTCTTAGAATCTGAATAATCTTGGCTCTCCCAGTGGAAATGCTCCCTCATGGTATGCAAGGTTTCCCCCAAATTAATAATCCTCAGGAGGAGAAGCTGAAGGAATAGATTCTTCAGCATCAGAATCCTCATAGGGAGGAATAGAGTATTCCTGTTCTGAAGAGGAGTCAGAGGAAATGGAAACCTGATCAGAGGAATCATATTCAGTGTCTTGCCTAGGCCTTTTATCAGGAGGGGGATGGGAGCCCCTGATCAGAGTAATTAGGTCTTCTGCCATTTTGAGCATCTGTTTTTTAGGCATGGAAGTCTGTCCTGGAGAATGCTGTACTTGTTTTCTTGTCTTTAAAACTGTCTTAGTCTTTGATGCTGAAGTTGGCTTGATATAAAGCTGTGTAGGTCTGAAAACACCCTCAAAAGCCGATGCCTGCTCAGCGGCTCTGGACCCATCTGAGGGATTAGTTTCCGAAGGCCCAATACCTTGAGTATCCAGAGGCCTAGCTGTCTCCATGTGGGAGTCGGAGGCGGCCTGTGGCTCTGAGGTAGCGGGTGTCAGGGGCTGCGAAAGCGCCTCACTGAGAACCGGTGAACCGGTGACTGGCCTAGAAGACGCTTCATCGTCAGTTTTGGACCTCTGATGCCTGTCCTTTTCTTTTTCCTTGCGCTTTTTATGAACTCTGGCCGTCGGTTGTTCAGATGGCATTATGTAGTTAAACCTTCGGCCAAAGTAATGAAAAGCAAAATCGTACCAACGCTTAATAGTACGTTGGTTAAATCTAGCACAAAACCGACAACTAGCAACATCGTGGTCAGGGCCTAGGCAAGGAATACAGTAAGAGTGAAAATCCTTATGAGGTATTTGCTTCCCACAAGAAATACAATTGTTAACTTTTTCTGACATCGGTCGGGAGCAAGAAAAAAGTTTCCCCAACGGGGTACTTAGCTTTATTGAAGACTTTCAGATCTGAAATTCAATTTTGAAAATCTCAGAAGTCGGCCGACCGGCACTTGCAAACTGCTTTTGTGTTGGGCACCGCACGGCAAGAAAGGCTGAAGAAAATGGAGTCGGCTGCATTTTTTATACCCCTGGCGCAATGACGTCAGGGAAGAGGCGACAGCAACCGACGCTGGACCAAGACTTTGGAATTCAGGCCGGCTGTAGGTAGCCTGCCAGCAGGATAACCCATGTGTAATGACTGCAACAATGAAACACGATTAACATCGTATCATTGCCTGAAGTACTAGGTTCAGGTCCCAAGGAGGAGTCAGATATCTGAACGGGGGTTTTAACAGAAGTGTGCCTCTTACAGGTTCATAGGGTCATAGGATGATACTAGGCTATTGGTGTGGAGGCCTTTATATGCCTAGCCAGGAATTTTGCCCATTTTCCCACAAAGTCACCACCTGTTTACCCTGTCCAGCAGGGACACAGGTGGGATCCCAGGGGTGTATTTTCTGTTTCCCATCCTGTCATCCAGGTTCCTCAAAGAGTGCTAGAGACATATTCTGCTTGACATGGATTGGGAGTCTATTCCACAGATTGGGGGGGGGGGGTCGGTCTTTAGAACACAAATCTCTCCTCCAACACCTTCTATTAATGTCACAGACCACATTGAGGCCTTGCGTGTGGGTTGCGCGAGTCGAGTTTGACATACAGATATGCAGCAATTCCATCAAGGCTGGGACTGAGATGGCCTTGTATGCCAGACACAGTTCACCTCTGAGCATTCTCTACGAGACTGAGTACAGGGACAGGGCCTTTTAGCCTACATGTACAGGATATGTGTTTGAGACCCTGGATTTTCCTGATAAGGAACCTCAGTGGTCTCACCAGCTGCTGCATGTGCTTGGCAAGGTACATGCTGAACGGGGCACTGTACTCGATAATGGTTCTGATAAGGGAGGAGTACACAGATGTTATGACCTCCTTGTTCCTGGAAGAAATACCCTTATTTATGAGGTAGACCATGTAGAAAGCCTTCCGTACAATGGAGGCAAAATGGTGGTCAAAAGTTAGGTTATCATCAACCTGGATGCCCAAGTCCCTCACAACTGATTGCATGCTTAGTGCATTGTTATTAATGTGATAATTAGTGGGGATGGCATTTTCCCTCAAGGGGATAATGATGCATTTCTTGGCCTTCAGTTTGAGGCTATGCTTCTGGCACCAGTCATTAATTTGGGTTAAGGCCATCTTGGAGGATGTTCACATTACTAGGGGAATTTAAGACATCACCCACCTTGCAGTCATCTACAAACTTTGTCAGCCACAGACCACTGGCTTTGGTTTGCACCTCAGAAAAGTACATCCCAAACAGTAGAGGTCCCAAGACCAGTCCCTGGGGTACACCCCACTCATTACGGGTCTACTACTAGATGTGGCTTCTCCTATTTTGACTGAGTGGGTTCTATCAGTGAGCCAGTTAGCTATCCATCTGGTAACATACAGGTTGATGCCTAGCTGGGAGAGTGAGTTTATCTATTATGCCCGAGTGGGGAATAGTGTCAAGGGCTTTGGCTAGGTCAAGGTAGGTGGTGTCCATAGTCATCCCCTTGTTCGTGGCTTTGCTGACTGTTTCAAAGAAGCTGACCAAGTTTAACAGGCATGACCTCCCTCTGACAAGACCAAATTGTGTGGGGTCAAGCATTTTTGGATGTTGCCAATGTCCTTGCTTATAAGGTCTATGATAAGATAACGTGTTCCATGGCCTTGCAGATAAGGCTAGTTAGACTAATAGGCCTATAATTGCCTGGGTCTGTGGATGATCTACCTTTGTGCAGACGGAGGACAGTGGCTGTCCTTCATTCAGCTGGGATGAAGCCGGTGCTCAGGCTTTGGTTGAATAGGGTGCCTAATGGAGCTGAGAGCTCATGCCCGAGTTCATGTAGGATACAGCCAGGGATGTTATCGTGTCCCATGGAGACTGTATTTTTTGCCTTTGACAGGGCATTGAAGGCCTGATCCCTGGTGATGAGGGGAGGGAGGCAGATGATGGGGATGTCTTGATTTACTGATGGGAGGAGTCAGGGGGTGATGTTTTCACTGAACTTTTCTGCCAGCAGGTTGGCTATACCTATGGCATTTGTGTACGTGGTGTTATGGACACCAGTTCAGTGCTGACTTGGATGTTACCTTTGAGACTGCGGATGTATGTGAAGAAGGTCTTCTGACTGTCCTTAAGTGGATGTTGCCAATTTGGAGTCAAAGTTAGCCTTAGAGTTTTTCACCAGTGACCTTATTTGCTTGTTCAGACAAAAGAGACATTGCTTCCAACTTGGCACCTGCTCCTTCTTGGTCTTGGACAGCATTTGTTTTCCTTTTAAGTTTGTTTACTGCTGCTGTCTACCAGACAAGTTTACTCTTCCTTGAGGAAGATGATTTGGTCTGTCAGGTATTGCTGAGTCCATACAGCTATGTAGGTGCTCATATAGTTTTTTGGTGTAGGCTTGGACATTAGTGCTAGTTCCAACTGAAGGGATGGTAGCTGTAAAGCTGCTTATACCTGCTCTGAGGAGACTGTAGTCAGCTTTGGAAAAGTTTGTTCGTTTGACCCTGACAAGGGGGGAGGGGGGGCCAGGGGAGATGGTGACTTCAAAAGTGATCGCTTTATGGTTGGATCTTACCAAGGAGATTGACACTGTAGGGGTGCTACAGTGACTACTCATGTTGGTTTAGGACCAGGTCCAGGATATATTCACCTCTCATATGGCTGTCACCCAGCTAATCCAATGCATTGGCAATGATGAAGTCGAGGAATCTCTGGGCATTCATGTTTGAGCTAGAATAGGTCTTCCACTCTATGGTTGGGTAGTAAAAGTCACCCAGGATCAGGGTAGAGGGTTGAATCTTGATGGATTCCAGTAAGTCCAGATAGGTGGAGTGGGCATCCTGAGTCATGGTTGGGGGCTGTAGCTAGCCATGATTTGAACAGATGTTTTGTCAACAGTTAACGGCACTTGGGAGTGTCTCCTGTGCATCACACCGTTTGACCAGCCTGGAGGCATGTATACCTTTGATAAATATTGAAACTCCACCTTCTTTGGCTTTGTAGCCCTCCATCTGGGGTTTGAAAGTATACTAGGATGAGTAACCTGGTAAGGCTGGGGAGCTCTCCACAGCTTTGATCCAGGTTTCAGTGACTGCACAAATGTCAGCATCCTCCAGGGCAAGGAATGTTTGCAATGAGTGCAGTTTTATGCTAAGATTCCTAGCGTTTAGCAGCATGACCTTTACATTTCATTTAGAAGAATTTTTCATGTTGGTAATTTTGTGCTCATGACTTTGCCTAAAAATGGTACTATGGGGAAGGCAAGAACCTTTGCCAGAAGCCTGAAACCCAGGGGAGACAGATGAAGGCCATCTGTGGCAAAGCAATATGGTCTGTCAGTCATATCCTCTTAGGCTGTCAGGTACTGGATCCCCTTGGAACAATACCAGAAAATAAGCCAATTCTTAAAGTCAAGTATTTTCTGTTTGTATTGAGGCATCATTCTGGGTGATGGTAGGATGCTGCTTAAGGCTAGGGACATACCTGCCTGGGAAACATATTCAGTGAGCTCAATTCATGCCTCTCTTCATATAGTCCAGAGGGGTACATCTCAAGTCATTTACACCAACACGGACTATGGCAGAGTCATAACAGTACCTGTTAAGAGACTTGAGTGCATGCAAGATATAGTGGATTCTAGCAACTGACAAGCAACTTACCATGACTTTCTCCTTGTCTAGCCTGGTGAAGGGCACATCTATATGTCTCACAATAGAGTCTCCTATTACTAGTATGTTGGGTTTGTGGCTAGGCCTTAGAGGCTGTGAGACACAGATGTGTATACTGTGTGTGATACTTGGCGCTGTGGGTTGTGATGTGCGTGTGTGTTTTTGCATCAGAGGTCTCTTTTGTTTAGGTATGTTTTTGTTGAGAAACTCCACATATGTAGGAGTGTGCTGTACAGGGGTGGGTGGTGTTAGAGGTATGGTGTTCGTAGTGTTTGTGCAGACAACCTTCTCAGTGCCAGATGTACTGTCTTGTGACTGAGACAGCAAGGATTCTAGGTTGTTAATGTAATTGCATCTCTCACATATTGTGTTCCTAGGTGGTAGTAGCAGAGGGCTGTCCATGTACATAAGGCAGTTGCTACACTGTCTCAGGATGCCATATCAACAAGACTAGCAGGAGAAACCATAGGAAATTGTCCGTCCATGGTTGTCAGAATCTTTGGAAGTGAGGTCTTAGGAATGATTTACAAAGTCTATGAGAGGCTAAAGAACGTTCATCCAAACCATTATGAAAATTAGAGATAGCAGCTAGTTCTACGTTTGATGGTGGAAAGTGAAGCTCAAACATTAAAAAGAGAGGCTAAAAAATGTAGGACATGTTCTATGGAAGCAGAAAACAGATCAATTTGTTTTCAAGGGCCAAATGGTAAATCTCTTCCACTTACTGGAGTACAGTTTTCAAGTGGAAGGTTTGTGAGCCATTAAAAGGACGTGGCGTACTGGAGAAGAAATATTAGGATGCCTGGAAATTAATGGAACTGGAGGAACGATGCAGTCAGCTTGAGGTTCAAAATGTTTGGGTGAAGAAGACCATCTGGATGGGACAGAAAATCTGTCAATGGGTCCAGAATCCAAAGTTGTCTAATCAGATAAGGTCAAAGAAAGGGGAACCAAACCTGTTGTGGCCAAAAGGGAGCAATAAGGATCACTGTGCTCTTCAACCTGTGTGCTTTCTATAAAAATTTGGGAATTAGCAGTATTGGGGGAAAGGCATATAGGAGACCTCAGGGGCCAATCGTGGTGGAAAGCTTCTCTGGGTGACCTTCCCAGAGGGGGAATCGGGGGAAGTAATTGCTGCACTTATTGTTTAGGGGAGACATGAACAGGTCACAGCAAGGTTGACCCCAATGATGGAAAATTATCTTTGCTACTTTTAGATTGAGAGACCACTCATGAGGCTGTAGGATCCATCTGCTGAGTTTGTCTGCAATCACAATGGATCTCCCCAGAATGTGCATTGCTATTAGAAAGCAGTTGGAAGAGGCTGCCTACTGCCACACTCTGAGGGTTTCTCAACAAAGGGGGCAAAGACTTGGTTCCTCCCTGCTTGTTGATGTACCAAACCAATGACATATTGTCTGTTTGAATTGCAATAGTCCCTTGAGGAAGAGCTGTCTGAAAGGCTTGCAGTGCAAGAACCACCGCTCTTATCTCCATGGCACTGATGTGCAAGTTGGCCTCTAAAAGGGACCAAATGCCTTGGTGCCTTGGACTGTCTTGCCCAGAAAATGCCCCCAACCCCCCCATCTGGGAGGCATCTGTGGTCACTACGGATGAGGACTCCAGAAAAACTTGCTCAGAATGTATCCACCAAACAAGATCCATTTTGTAACCGTTGGTGATCAGGACTTGATCTGACAGAAGGTGATGGACTGCTGGGAGGCTAGTAGCTATTGCAGAAATCTTATATGCAACCTGGCTAGCGGCACTAGAATTATAGAAGCTGCCATAGATCCTAGAGCTTGCAAGACTAATCATGCTGGAACCTTCTTCCAGTGGATTAACTTTTGAACCTGAACCACAATTATAATGTCATTCTGGAGGAAGAGATGCTATCATTGTTTTGGTATTCAAAACTGTTTCTAAATTTTGTGTTTGGTTAAATGTGACTTTTTCTAGATTTACCGTGATCCTCAGATGGGCACAGATGTTGTGTAGTCTCTGGCTTTATCAACTGATGCCTGGTCGAAGTGGTTATGAGCCAGTCATCCAAGTACGGAAACACTCAGAATCCTTGCAGTCTCAAGTGAGCTGCTACTATTGCCATGCATTTGGTGAACACCCTGGGAGCTGTGGTGAGTCCAAAGGGCAGTACTCTGAACTGGAGGAACTTTGTGGAGCGTTTGTCGATTTGTACATAGTAATACACATCCTGAAGGTCTATTGAGCACATCTAGTCATCTTTCTTCAGAAAGGAAAGGAATAGACTGTACCATGACTATCCAGAACTTTGTCTGCCGAACAGATTTGTTCAGAACACTGAGATCCGAAATTGGTCTCCAGTCCCCTGTCTTTTTTTGGCACTAAAAAGAATCTTGAGTAGGTTCTGGATCCTTCTTGGTCTGGTGGGACTTGTTAGAGGACTCTTCTGTCCAGCAGCTTTTCGATTTCTTGCACTGCTGAATCCCTCTGGTTGGGTGTAACATTGGGGAATTTCTTGTAAACAGGAAGAGGTTGAGAAAAGAGAATGGTATAGCCTTTGGATATGATCTGTTCCACCCAGGAATCTAAGTTTAGCCAGGCATTTAGGTGCAAAGATAAGCAACCCCTGACTGCCTCCAGAGGAAGACAATCAAGGCCTCCCTTCAGGAACAATAAAAGGCCTTGCCTGGGAAGGAAGCCCTGAAGCACTGGTTTTGTGGAACACCTCTGCCATGAGGATGGCGACTTCAGATTCGGTTCCCCCCTCTCCCCCTGGAGGAACTCCCTCTATGTGTGTCTTGGAAAGGCCGTTGGAATTTTTTGAACCACACTTTTCCACCACTCCTCTGGTTCCTAGAAAATGACCTTCAAGGGGGGGGGGGTGGAAAAATGTACACCCACAGCAGAAAGGTTCTTACAATTTTTCTTACACCTGGAAAAAGTCTCTTTCAATTTCCAGCCAAACAAGGATATTCCGTCAAAAGGACCATTGACGAAAGAAGACGTGAACGGTTCTGCAAAATCACACAGGCTCACTCATCCAGGCGTGTCTCCTAATGGCTATGACTATATGGGTCTACTGCTTTTGGTCGAGTTACATTTGGTCGAAAATGATTTCAGGCAGCCCACTTCACCGAAAATGCATTTCACTGAAAACCCATTTGGTCGAATTCCATTTGGTCAAAATGGTATATAGCCCCTGCCCCACTGTAGTGCGAACCTTGAGTCAGAATATAAAGTTAGGGGTGTGGGGAGCACAGCCCCCCTCATTGGGGGATGTGGGGGGCGTAGCCCCCAGTTAATTGCAATGTATTCACTATTATATACTTGTGTATCCATTAAAAATACATTGAAACTTATGTCAGTAAGAACTAGTTGCAAAATGTGGGGAGCTATGCCCCCCAACTTTATATTCTCACTCCAGGGGTGCACTGCAGTGGAGTAGGGGCTATATTTCATTTTCGACCAAATAAGCTTTCAATCAAATGAGCTGTCAGTGAAGTGGGCTGCCTGAAATCATCTTCGACCAAATGTAATTCGATCAAAAGCGGTAGATCTGACTATACATGCTGCTCTAGATGCCCCTTTGACTGTATGGGCGATCAGCCTCATGGACGAACTGGACATAGACTCCAGGGTGGCCAACTGGGAAGCAACTTTTTCTTGGACTCCCTCAGCTACAGCTCCTGCTAGGGTATCTGACAACTCCTTAATCAGATCCCGTTGGACTCTGGTGAAATGTGCCAAAAAATTCAAGGACATTATGGCGAAAGTCGATGAAGTGTAGACCCGATTCCCAAATCTGTCCATGGTCCGAGACTCCCTGTTGGGCTGATGGCCATCGGAACACTCCTCTGCTAGTTCCTTTTACTGGTGGCCACTAGGATCACAGCATCAACTTTTAACCCCTTGGCCAAAAACTGTCTTCAGATGCGGAAAGCATCTTATCTGGTCTTTTGGGGATGGGCTCAATAGTGTCTGGAGCCTTCCATGCCCACTGTGAAATCAACTGAATGAGTTCATCAGTGGGCAGAGTCACCCAAGAAGTAGACAGGCAGGTGCCAAAAGCCTGCAGGTAAACACATTCCTCAGAGGAAGGGTTTGGGGACTTCCAGCCACCTCTCTGTTTTAAAATTTCCAAGATGTCTCCAAATGAGACATCTTCAGGGTCTGACTGTGGGGACCCTTCCCCCTCATTGAAACCTGCGTCTTCAGTGATTGATTCCTGAGTGGAATCAAAGTGCTTTCTCTTGCACTTCCTTTTCTGAAGGACCTCCTGAGGGGTTAACCTGGAGAGGTATCAGAAGATGACAGAACCTGTGTCTGTGACACTTGAAGCTTCAGCACCCGCTGTCCCAGTGGAGAGGCGGGAGGACTAATCGAGCTAGAGAGAGGTACCTGTTCCAAGGGGAGAGGTGCTGACTGAATCTCTGCAAAAGAGAGGGGCCAGCCTTCAACGCTATGCAGTGGGCCCTCTCTCTTGCAGAAAAAGGGCCCACTGCAAGAGAAATGGCCCTTTCTCTTGCAGTGGGCCCTTCCTCTGCAAGAGAAAGGACCCACTGCATAGCCTCGAAGGCTGGCCCTTCTGAAGAGGGAGGGAGCCTGGAATCGAGAAAGAATGCCTCAGAACCATGGTCACTCCCTGCTCCGAAGAAACAACCCTTTAGACCAAAACCAGAGCCAAACTAACTTGAGCCAAAGCACTGAGGAACAGGGACGGCTCTGAAAAACCTGGACCTGTTCCCCAGAACCGGCAGGGTAGCCACAGCTCCAGGAAGTCTCCAGTTCAGAAATAACCGAAGAGTTCAGGGTAACTACCGGCCTCTGAAGAAGCAAACAACTCCGGAGATGGCACAGTCGGTGCAAGACGATCCGGAACAGGGGGCTCTAACACCTCCCAGCTTGACAGACAGATGATGAATCGACCACTGAAGCTCTAGCTTGAGGCATAGATGAAGAACAACTAGAAATTCTAAAGACTGAGACTGTTGAAGCCAGACTAACTTTAGGAACCATTGTAGCTTCTTCACATGGAGCTTGGTTAGAGGAAGCATAGGAATGGTAGAAGTCATTTTGAGTATACTGTGCCCTTTTTAAGGTTTATAGGTTCATACTAGGCTATCTGCCCTGGGGCAATTATAAGCCTAGCCCGATTCTGTATGGCTTACGCCACCCCTTGATTTGAGTATACTGTGCCCTCATGTAACACAAAACCCTTAGAAAAGTACAGTTTTGTACCTACCATAAATGTAGATGTTCGAAGATCCACATTGCTGCAGTCCTAACACTTGGGTAGTCCGCTGTCCCAGTCGGCCCGAATACCAAAGTATAAGGCTGACGTCGGTCAAGGCGCATTTGTCTGACATCAGGACGTCAGGGTACAAATGCGCATGACCGACGTCATATCCTCAGTCTTTTCTTGCCCCAGATGTCAGAAGACCCTAAAAAGATAAGGCCAAAACCAAAAACACCAAACACTCCTGTACCTAATATATGTACAATATATACAAATTTACAAAATAGAACCCCACCCACACAACCACCCCTAAACACAGAGGGAAGGAGGGAGGGTAAATTGGACTGCAGCAATGTGGATCTTCGAACATCTACATTTATGGTAGGTACAAAACTGTACTATGTTCTTCATCTCACATTGCTGCAGTCCTAACACTTGCGTAGAATCCCAAAGCAGAGGTAAGGGAGGATGGCTAAACTATAATGAAGCAGGAGCTGCCAAAATGCCCTGCAACACAGCAGTGGCAAAACCAGCCCTGGATTTAGAATAGAGAGGAAGGTGGTAATGCTTGGAGAAAGTATGCACTGAACTCCAAGTAGCTGCCTCCAAAATATCCTTAGTTGCCACCCCCTTTAGAAATGCTGTTGAAGTGGCAGTAGCCCTAGTGGAATGAGGCCTAATCCCAGCTGGAATCTCCTTGCCATGATGGGAGTAACAGAATGCAATGCAAAACCCAATCCACTTAGATATAGTTTGTTTTGACACAGGCTTGCCCTGAGAACTCAAAGCAAAAGAAACAAACAACTGCTGAGACTGCCTAAAATCCCTAGTCCTGCTTAAATAATAACGCAACTGCCTGTGTACATCTAAAGTGTGCAAAATCTTTTCCCTATTTTGGGGATCTGCATAAAAAGTAGGCAAATGAATAGTTTGGTTTAAAGCCACACTAGAAACCACCTTAGGCATAAATGAAGGATTAGTACGTAATGATACCCTATCCTTATGAAAAATCAAAAAAGGCTCACCCGCCATAAGCCCCTGCAATTCAGAAACCCTTCTTGCAGAAGTAATGGCCAACAAAAAAGCAGTCTTCCATGACAAGTATTTCAAGTCAGCAGTAGCCGCAGGCTCAAAAGGTTGTAGAGTAAGTTTCTCCAACACAAAATTGAGGTCCCAAGCAGGAGTAGGAGCTCTACGTGGGGGTCTTATATTCTTTGCCCCTCTAAGAAATTGCTTGAACAAAGGATGAGAAAACAATGGTGGGTCACAATCATAGTGAGCTGAAATTGCTGCAGCATGAATCTTAATGGAAGAGAAAGACAAACCTTTGTCCAATAACTCAGTAAGATATTGAAGAGCCACACTCAAATTAGGCTCAGAAACATCCAAATCCTTTGCTGCACTCCAAAATAAAAATCTCTTCCATTTTTCTGCATACACTTTACGTGTACTAGGTCTTCTGGCTTCCATAATCACATTCAAAACTTGTTGAGGAAGTTGAGACCTGCTGGTTCAAAACAGAATATGCCAGGCTGTTAGATGAAGAGAGTGAAGCTTGACATTGAGTAGATGACCGTCCCTCTGAGACAAAAGGTGTGGAATTAAAGGTAAAGGCCATGGAGGCTTCCTTACCAGATTCCTCAGTAATGGGTACCAGTGTTGCCGAGGCCAATCTGGAGCTATCAAAATCATCCTTGGCTTGTCTTGTCTGACCTTTAGGAGTACCTTTGGGAGGAGAGGCAGAGGTGGAAAGGCATACACATGAAGATTTTCCCAACTGAACGAAAGAGCATCCACTTTCCAAGCTGTGTGATGAAACCTTTTGTGCAAAACTTTGGCAGCTGGTGGTTTAGTGGAGAAGCGAACAGATCTATGTCTGGAGTTCCCCATGACACTGTCAATTTTCAAATACATGAAGATCCAGTTTCCACTCGTGGCGATCCATGAGTTGCCTGCTTAACACATCTGCTAAGGAGTTCTGTGCTCCTGGCAGAAACCTTGCCTGAAGATTTAGCTGCAAGCTGAGCGCAGTCTCCCACAAAATCATTGCTTGCCTGCATAGAGGATAAGAATGTGTTCCACCATGCTTGTTGATGTACCACATGACAGTTGTGTTGTCTGTTAGAATCAACACCTGCCCTGGAAGAAGTAACTCCTTGAAAGCCATTAATGCAAACTGGACTGCTAACATCTCCTTCATGTTGATATGTAGATGCTGTAGTCTGGCAGGCCACTTGTCTTGTATCCACTTTCCATTCAGATGAGCTCCCCAAGCTATGTCTGAGGCATCTGTCGTTAGAATCTGACTCGCCTCTGGCCGGGTCACAGAGAGTCCCTTGTTTAGGTGACATTCCTGAGCCCACCACAAAAATTCCTTTTGAATGCAAGGTATTATTGGAATGACAGTGTCCAAATCCTGGCAGTGCTGTGTCCATACATTTTTTAGATACCACTGCAGCTTCCTCATATGCAGTTTGGCATTGGGAAGCACCAGAATACAAGATGCCATGAACCCTAAGGCTTGAAGGACTGTCCTTGCAGTCAGCCCGGACTGAAGAGATAGTTGATGGAAGTAAAGGGAAAGATTCTTTTGTTTGTCCGGGGTTAAAAGGCCATCTGGGCTGCTGTATTCAGTCTCACACCCAGAAAGCACATGTCTTGAGAGGGTACTAGACTGGACTTTATTTTGTTCACAGAATACCCCAGGCATCTTAGCACTGCTATCACATATTCCAGATGCTGAAGAAGCTCGTCCTTTTCTTGAGCCAGAATCAGACAGTCGTCCAAGTAAGGATAGATTTGTATTCCTTTCAGCCTGAAGAAAGCTACAACTGGAGCCAGAACTTTTGTGAATACTCTGGGCGCAGTAGATAAGCCAAAGGGCAATGCAGAGAACTGATAATGGGAATTTCCAGCTCAGAAACGCAGATACTTCCTGCAACTGAGTCTGATAGGCACATGAAGGTAAGCCTCCTTGAGATCTAAAGTTACCATCCAGTGATCTTTGCCCAGCAGAGGTAAAAGCTGTTGTAACGTCAACATTTTGAACTTGGGAATGTCCAGATAAGTGTTGAGGATAGACAAATCCAAAATTGGTCTCCACGTGTTCCCCTTTTTGGTACTAGGAACAGGCGAGAATAAAATCCTAGGCCCCTTTCTGGCACAGGAACCGCTGAATGGCCCCTATCTGGAGTAACAGAGAAATTTGCTTGTGAGCCTCTTTTCTTTGTATAGGAGGAATGTCTGGCATGCCTTTGAAAGGAGGCAAGGTATGGAAATAAAACCTGTAACCGTGGTGAATGATATCCAATACCCATCTGTCTTGGGTAATAACACTCCAATTTTCTTTGAAAAGTGCCAGCCTTCCTCCCAAAGGTGCTGCCAGACGAGAAGGCTCTGGCAGCTGAAAAGGCAAGTCATTGGGTCTGCTTACGAAAGGACTGACCCCTGCCCTCACCAGAAGACTGGGCAGGCGAACTGCCTGTTCTAGGCCTAAAAGAACCTTGAGCTCTGCCCCTACCACGCCTAGATCTACCCCTAGACTGAGAATCATAAGAAGGATAAGTCCACCCCTTAGTAGGCCAATTTCTACTAAACTTTGGAGGCTGAACCTGCAAAAATCTTTAACAGTCTGCATAGACTTAGCCTTGTCCTCCATTTTCTTTAAAACAGCTTCCACAGGCACCAAATAACACATCAGATTGTAAAGGAGCATCTAAAATCCTTGTCTTTACATGTTCAGCTAAATTCTGATCCCTCAGCCAGGCGTGCCTGCGAAGAACAGAACCAGTGGCTGCCACCCTCGAAGAGGCCTGTACAGTATCAAAACCACATTGTAAGGAATGCTTACCCACCTGTTCAGAAACATGAACTAAATCCTGCAACTCTTTACACTCAATACCTTCCGCCAGAGCATCTACCTTAGACTTCAATTGTGAAAGGAGATAATTTTGGTATTTCAACATGTGAAACTGGCAATTCAAAGCCCTCATGGCTAAAGTGGAAGAAGTATACACCTTCTTTCCCCATCTATCCAAAGCCCTTGCCTCTTTATCAGAAGGAACAGGATTTTTAACAACAGAAGCCTTAACACCTTTAGGGCCCTGAGAAACAGTTTTTGGGTCTGCCCTAGGACTCTTAAAAAGATACTTATGAGCTTCAGGCACCCAATAATACCTATCCGGTTTAACTGGGGCAGGAGGCAAAGAATCAGGGTTCAGGGAAGCCTCTGCAAAAACATCCTCTACCACATCCAGAACAGGAGGTATAGCTAAAGGCCTATGCTGGGGTAGAAACAAAAATTCCCTAAGCCTTTTCCTGGAATCAGAGAAATCTTGACCTTCCCATTTAAAATGCTCCCTCATGGAATGAAGAGTCTCTGAAAAAGAAAAATCCTCAGGAGGAGAAGCCGAAGGTGTAGAGTCATCTACATCAGAATCAGAATAAGGAGGAAACTCCTGCAAGTCTTCAGCCGAAGACTCAGAAGCCTCCGAACACTGCTCAAAACTCTCAAGCTCAGGTTCCACCCTAGGCCTCTTATCAGGGGCATAGAACCTCTAATCATAGTAATCAAATCTTCTGCCATTTTAAGCATATGTTTCTTAGGCAGAGACCCTGAAGAACTAGGGAGACCCCCACTGAAGTTAACCCTGGCCTGCCTCTAGAAGAAGCCTTGGAAACAGAAGGGAGGGCCTAACCACCTTAGGAAGGGAGGGAGAACAGCTACCTGAGAAGCCCCTTCAGCCTGGCCTACCTCCTGAGAGGACACATCTTGTAACAGTAAAGTCTCTCCTGAGAATCCAAAGGAACTTCTGGTAGAACCACCGGCTCCACCGAGCCCTCTAAAGAACCGACGTCCGGGACAGACGGTTCTTCCACCCTAGGCTTCGCTGCTTTGTCCTTGCGCTTTTTAGATTAGGCGGGCCGGAGCATCCGACGGCATGTTGTAATTACAACGCTTCCCAAAACTAACCTGGCACAATCTAATCTTCTCTTAATAGTGCGTTTGTTAAATCTAGCACAAGAGCGACAGCCAACAACGCCGTGCTCAGGCCCTAAGCAAGGTATACACAAGGTATGGTAATCTCTATGAGGTATCTGTTTCCCACAAGAAATACAGTTATTCACTTTTTCTGACATCCGGTTAAATACTGAGGCAAGAAAAAACAAAATATTCTAACGGGTACTTAGCCAACTTTGATTCGGTCTGAAACTCCGACTTCAGAAAATTTCAGAACGCCAACCTGCACTCGCAATACTGCTTCTGCATCGGACCATGCGGCAAAAAAGACTGAGGATATGACGTCGGTCATGCGCATTTGTACCCTGACGTCCTGATGTCAGACAAATGCGCCTTGACCGACGTCAGCCTTATACTTTGGTATTCGGGCCGACTGGGACAGCGGACTACCCAAGTGTTAGGACTGCAGCAATGTGAGATGAAGAACATCTCCCTAGCCATAATCAAGATGGGAGGAAGAAGGGATTGAAAAAAGGCAATTACAGTCACAGCCTTGGATACTGGCAGGGAAGCCAGCAGTGGAATGGTCTGGAGTCTGCACCCAAGAAAAACGTGATCCTGAGGAGTCAGGAAGGATTTCTGGAAATTTACTATGAGGCACATAGCATAGTGGAGGTGCTGAAGCAGGGTATCTGGAGAGACTGCCTGAATGTGTGGGTCATCCAGGTAAAGAACAATTTGTATCCTCCTCATCCTACAAAAGGCAGGAGTGTGGCATTTGATGAAGACCCCTGGAGCAGTAGAGATGCCAAAGGGCAAAGTAAAGAACTGAAAATGCAAGAAAGAGAAACGCAAACATTTCCTGAAAGAGGGATGAATATGGATGCGAAGATAGGCATTCTTGAGATAAACAGACCATCTAAAAAACTCCAGCTTTACTCCGTCACATATTGCCTACTCAGAGGCGATCTCTGCCCAACATACAAAGCTTTGTCAAACCCAAAGCTGTTGGACATGCTCCACTTAAAGAAATCCCAATCCCTCTGAGCTACATGCTCTAGGGACCTAAACCTGGTCACCACAATAAACAGAACATGCTGGAGGGATAGATTCCTGTCCCAGAGACTTCCCATACTCTGGAATAATCTACCTATCTATATCAAACAAAGCTCATTAGCACTCTTCAAGAAAAATCTTCATGACTGGATGGGAGATAGGAAATTCACTCCGGGGATCACTTCTGTGGCTCTGCTCGACAGGGGCACATAAAAATTATTTTCTTGGGTGGTGAAAGCCAGGGTACCTTTTTGGCTAGACTTATATAGGCCCTAGGGTCAACAGCCTAGTACCTACCTATGAACTACGAAAGCCTGAGGTAGAAAAAAGGAAACAGGCTCTAAAGAGACTGCATTCGAAAGAAAGGAACCTTCAGAAAGGTGTTTAATTGAGAAAGATCCAGAATAGGCCTCCAGGTGCCTTCTTTCCCGGTATCCAAAAGCTTTCTGGAATAAAAGCCCTTCCCACTTTAAGGAGCAGAAATTGCTTAGATAGCGCATTGAGACAAAAGGCTCTGAAGTACATCTGTACAAAAGGGCAGCTGCTCATGAGGAGGTTGAGGAATGTTCAAAAAAGGAAGGAGGAATTTCCACACCATGAAGTATGAATGATGGACAGAACCCATGATTCCTGAGTGATCCTTAACCAACTTGGTAGGGACAGGGAAAGATGAAGAGATAAAGGAAAACCAACTGGGAAGGGACAGGGAAAGATGAAGAGCTAAAGGAACATGACAGGAGGGAGGGAAGGAAATAGACAGAACCTAGTTTATCTGGTACAGGAGGCTTCTGAGTCATAGGAGTCTTAGTGGTCTTAGCAACAGGAGTCCTTCTAGAAGCCTTTTTGCTTTTGGATGGAAGTAGAGACCATCTATGTACAAAGACAGGCTTGGAAGCATAATTCCTGTGAAATTTGGGAATGGGGAAACAAAAATATGTTTAGTTCTTGTAAGGCCTTATCCTTCTCCAGCAGAGACTTAAAGAGCTCAGCAGCTGCAGAACCAAAGAGATTTGTATTGTCAAGAGGAGTATCCATCAATTTAGCCATAATATCATCAGGTAAAGGTAGGAGGTGAAACCAGGAATAACATCTTAACACAGAACCAAAGGAAGCAGCTCTAGAAGAAGCATCAATTGCATCACAAAGGAAAGTAGTGTAAAATCTTATCATAACCATAGATGTCTTTCTCTTCATTGCTGCAGTATTCTTCACTTGATGGATATCCTTCTGCCAGGAGGTGACCCCGATGTCAGCCAGTATACAACTTTCTAGTATTATAGGGTATGTGGAACATCACATGTAGGCACATGTAGGCTGCAGTTGGACACAGGCCATAAAAGGGATCTACATACATACCATCCTCAGAACTGAATGGGCCAGGAGGAATGCCAGACTAAGGATTTGAGTGTTTAGATCATCCAAGAAAAGCAAGAGGTCAGTGGGGAATGTGCGAGGGACCAGAATAATGCAGCTGTGAAGAAAAGGTCATCTATGGTTATGGTACGATTTTACACAACTTTTTTATGGCCTTCTATTCACTTGCTGCAATATTCTTTACCTGAGGGACAGTGCCAAAGCTCAAGGACGGGAGGAGAAAGGAGCAGAGGAGCTCTCAATGAAGTCATGCAAAATGGCTTTAGCAAAACCAGTTCCGGATCTGGAAATACCATCCAGTATGTAGTGTTTGGTAAAGGTTATGAATAGCATACCAAGTGGCTGCTTCAAAGATGGCAGTGCTATCCAATCCTTTGAAGAAAGCCTTGGATAACGCCATAGCTCTGGTAAAATGTGCTTTCACAGATGAGGGAAGGTTCTTCCCATGGAGTGTGCAGTAAAAGGAAATAGTCTTAGATATGCAACAATTAATTAGTCTGCTTGGAAGCAAGAAGACCCAAAGCCCTGGGATGAAAATGAATGAAAAACTGATCAGATTTCCTGATATGATAGTTTTAGTCTTGTCCAAGTAGTTTTAGTCTTGTCCAGGTAAAATTTCAGTTGTCTATGAACATCTAAGGAGTGTAGGATCTTCTCCCTGTGGTTTTGTGAGGAAGGGAAGAAGGTGACAGTGGAATGGCTTGGTTAAGGGATAGCTCATTAATCACTTTGGGGCATAAAGGAGGGGTCACCTCTCAAGGATAACTTGACCTTATGGAAGGCCAAGAAAGGGGGAACAGCCATGAGGGCTTGAAGCTTCTACACCCATCTATCTGAGGTCAGAGCCACTAGCAAAACCGTTTTCCAAGAAAAATGCTTAAGTGAGGCTGAAAAAGTGAGCTTAAAAGGGAGAATGTCAACTTCTCTAGAACAAAATTAAGGTCCCAAGAAGGAGGGTTAAGCTTCCTGGGAGATCTAAACTGCAGGACACCTTTAAGAAATTGTTTCCCCTCAAACCTGGATTTTAGAAGGGGAGATAAAGGTACAGAAGCAAAAACAGCTGATGTGAGCTTTAACTGATGAATAAGCCAGGGCAGCAGAGAGCAGTTCACACAAGTAGGACAGAACCATTGGGATTCTCACTGTCAGTAGGTCTTGGTTCTTAGAAAGATACCATACTGAAAATCTTTTCCATTTGAAAACATAAGATTTCCTAGTATTGGGTTTTCTGGCCTCCTACAAAACCGTGAGCACATCCTCAGAGAACAAGTGTCTGAAAGGAATTATAACCCTATCACCCACAGTATCAGTTGTAGTGTTGACAGGTGTGGATGCATCAGGGATTATTTGTTCTATGTAAGAAGGTCCACTCTGTGGGGTAACTTACGGTGAAGGCCCATGGCTAGATGGAGAAGGGTGAACCAGTGTTGGCCAAAAGGGAGTCACCAGCAAGAGTTTTGGTTGATCTGGTCAGATTTTGAGCAGGACTTTTGGGATTAGAGGAAAGGGAGGGAATGCATACAGAAACACCCCCTTCCAAGAGAAGGAGAAGGCTTCCTCTTTCCAAATCAGAGGACTTGGGGTTCTGGCACAAAACTTTGTAAGGTGTCTGTTCAATGGGGAGGCAAATAAATTTTGTGTGGAGTACCTCATTGGTGGACTATGTCCAGGAACACATCCCTGTGAAGCATCCATTTGTGGGATTGGGTCCAGGACCTGCTCAGTGAGTCTGCCACAAGATACCTGTTGGAGAGGTTTGTACACCGCCTGAAATGTCAAGTTGTAGTGGACCAGGAATTCCCACAACAGGAGGGCCAGCCTGCAAAGGAGGCAGGATGTGGTTCCCCCTTGCATGTTTACATACCAGGGTACAGTCATGTTGTCGGTGAACAGTTCAAGAGAGCCTGGGCAAAGGAGGGAGTTAAATGCTTGAAAGGCTAGGAGCAATGCTTGCATTTCCCTTATTTATTTATTTTATTTTACTTTATTTTAATTTACATTTGTTGACCGGGAATGTCTGACTGAGCCCCTAGCCCTTTTTCAGCAAAGGTCCGGGGAGAAAAGCTCCAGTATATACAGATTACATTTAGTGATTATACAGATATACAAGTAGAAAATGCCAAACAGCTATCTGACTGCAAAAGCATTTTTAAAAATATACAGACTACATTTAGTTATACAAATATTATATAAGTAGGAAAATGGCAAAACAGCTAGATTTCAGACACAGCATTTTTAAAAGTAGTAGTAAATATGAAAAAGCAGCATAGAAGTAAAGTGTTTTTTTTCCAATTGACTTATACAGTTGGAAGTGTTCCTTTGCTGTGAGGGAGACCACCTTCCCTGAACTATAAATTTGCCCAGGGCCGCATCCCAGCCCACATTTGATACATCTGTGTAGAGTTCTTGGACTGGGGTGAGAGGATGCAGGGGTAGTCCTGGGTTTAGGTTGACCTGCTGATTCCACCAGTGTAGTTCCCTCTTCAGACATGGGATGAGGGAATGTGGTATGCTAGTGGATGGGAGTGTTGGGTCCACACAGATCTGCGGTACCACTGGAATTTCAAGTGAAGTCTTACCAGGGGTACCATGGGAATGGTCGAGGCCACAAATCCTAGAACTCTGAGGAACTCCCTGGCTGTGATGTGGTTTAAGGGAAGAACAGAGCGAAAGAAGGACTGCAGGTCCATACCTTCTGGGGTGGCAGAGACACTTCTGTCTGGATTTGATAACCCAGGAAAATACAGTCTTGAGATGGGGTGATGACTGATTTTCTGAAGCTGATTGTGAATCCCAGCTTGTCCAGGAGGGAAATGGTAGTTTGTAGGTTCCACAGAACAGCGAGAATGGTTGGAGTCTGTAAGAGTAGGTTATCCAGGTATGGAAAAATCTGGATATCCCAAGAGCCTGCAATGAGCAATCACTGGAGCTAAACATTTTGTGAAAACTCTCAGAGCAGTAGAGAAGCCAAAGAGTGATGCAGAGAATTGAAAATGCCAGGAGCCCACAGAAATACTTTCTGTACCTGGGATGAATTGGGATGTGGTGGTAAGCATCTTTTATGTCTAGAGAAGCCATGAATCCCTGTGGGAACAGCAGAGGGAAAAGGGTTTGGAGAGTTAGCATTCTGAAGGAGGGAACCTTTAAGAATGTGTTGAGGTGTGATATGTCCAGGATTGGCCTTCAGGGACCACCCGTTCTGGGTACTAGGAACATTGCTGAGCACAATCCTTTCCCCCTGGAGGTACAGAAAACTTAATGAATGGAGCCCTGTTGCCACAACTCCAAGAAGAGCTCTGGAAAGAGGTGCAGTTGGTTTCGGGGAGGTTGTGAAATGCCCCAAAAGTTGGGGGTGGATTGCCAAACCATAAAGTATCCTTTTCTGATTATGGAGAGGACCCAATTGTCTTGGGTAATACTTTCCCAGATCCTGAGAGCATTTAAGAGGTGGAGGGAGAGAGGAGGAGATGGGACATTCACAGGGTAGTCACAGACTCCCTGCTCAGTCAGAAAAGGTCTGTTTTTGTTGGGAGGAAGCCAGAGGAGTTCTAGTCCTCTGTGGTCTCTTACCTCCACTGGAAGCTTTACTGGGGTGGTGCTGAGAACAGCTGTCAACAAAGACAGGCTTGGAAGGGAACTTCCTATGGGACCTAGGGACAGGAGAGACTAGAATATGTTTCACTTCCTTAAGTTCTTTGGACTTTTCCTGCAGGGATTTAAAAGGTGAAGCTGCAGCTGGACCGAACAAGGCTGTATTTTCCAGTGGGGCATCCATGAATTTAGAAATGAAGTCATCCTGTAGTGGCTGAATTCTAAGCCAGGAAAATCTTCTGAGACTGACCCAGTTGCAGATGCCCTAGCACAAGCCTTAGCAGCATCATAGCTGCATTTGATGGAATGTCTTGCCACTTAAGAAGAAGCTTCTAAGAGACCGAGACCGGTTTTTATCCTCAGAGTCTGGAAGGTCTGAAATAGAAGAAGATGCTTGGGACAGCAGTTGCAGAAAATATTTTGTCATACAAGTCTAATAGCTGATGGCCTTGAAAGCCAAAGTAGCATAAATGTGGGTCTTTTTCCCCCCTAGTCTTCCTTGTCAGAAGGGAGTAGGGAGGTGGAAGGGAGCAGTCTTGAAGATATATCAGTTGCAACAGAAATGACTGCTGGATCTGCAGCAGGACACCTAAAGAGGAAATTACAGTCTTCAGGAACTTTGTAGAAGCGGTCTGGCTTCTTGGGGGCTGGGACCTAGGAATCTGGTCTTTGGAAGGCATTATTGAAAGCATCTAAAAAAGCTAGATGCATTGCTGGCACTGCAGAAGAGAAAGTCAACTTGCAGGAGTTGGTAGTACCTTTTTTTGGGAGTCTGAAATTTGGTAAGTACCCCACTAAAAATATACTCCCATTTTCAGGATGGTTTCCCCAAAGAAAATTTCTTCCATAGGGGATTCAGCACCCACCGACTTCTCTTCAAGAGGGACATTCTTGAGAAGAGGGAATTTGTGTGGAGTAGTCAAAGGATTCTTCTTTATCTGAAGAGAATTCATCAGATCAGTCACTGTCCCCAACTACTTTCTGAGCAGGAATAGGGGTACGCTGAGAGGAAGACTGCCCGAGTGTCATGCAGGCCTGAAATAGGCTTTGAGAGAAGGCCTGCCAATCTGCAGAGGCCTCTTTAGGAGTGGATACATGCTTTGCCTTTTGTTTTTTCTTAGCAGGAAACACTATCTTATGTAACATTGGAGGACTGGCTAATGGCCTGTTTTCGACGTTTTCAAAATCTGTGCCTTTGGACGCTGAAGTGCGTGTCAACCATCTAGGGCCCTTGATGCATTCAAGCCTTGGTTCCTCCTCAATGTCCTGATCGGACATCTGTTCCACTTCCAGAGACGTGCTCGCAGCCAAAGTCAAGGTGACTTCAGAAAGTACAGTTGTGTACACTTACCATAAATGTAGATGTTCGAGTGTATTCACTGTTGCAATCATTACATTTGGGTTATCTGCCTGCAGGTAGCCCTCAGCCGGCCTGAATATCAAAGTCTTGGATTCCTTTGTCGGATGCTGTCTCTTCTTCCATGACGTCAGGTCATCAGGGGTAGAAAACATAAAGCCAACGCCATTACATCACTTTTTCTTGCCCCAGATGTCAGGTGCCCCCATAATGGAAAGCAATTATATGTTAGGTTACACCTCCAACAAAAATCAAATACACCAGAAAGCTGAAATACACTAAAGAAGAAGAAAAGTATATCCAAGAGAAGTCAGGGGGCTGGGGGGAGGGTAACCAGGACTGAAACAGTGAATACACTCGAACATCTACATTTATGGTAAGTGTACACAACTAAACTATGTTCTTCGTGTTTCACTGTTGCAGTCATTACATTTGGGTTGATTACCAGAGCTAAGGAAGGGAGGAGGAAGTTAGAGGGCATTAGGACCAGCTATTAAGTCCTGCAAAACCAGCTCTGGATTTACAAAAATAGGCATGTGGTAATGCTTGGTGATGGTATGTACAGAGCTCCAGGTAGCAGCTTCTAGGATGTCCCTGGTAGGGACACCTCTGAGAAAGGCTGCAGAGGTAGATGCAGCCCTGGTGGAATCTGATCTTATCCACTGTGGGGTAGGTTTTCCATGGTGCTTATAGGAGAAATGAATGCAATGGGCTATCCACTTAGAAATGGTTTGCTTTGAAATGGCCTTCCCCTCTGCCCCTGCAGCAAAGCCTTGTCCAAACAAAATCTAAATTGCCTGTGCACGTCCAAAAGAGTGCAGTATTCATTCTCCTTTTTGTGGATTTGGGAAAAAGTAGGCAAATGAATGGACTGATTAAGGGCCACACTAGACATCACCTTGGGCATAAAGGAAGGATTGGTCCTGAGGGACACCCTGTCTGCATGGATGATGATGAATGGCTCCACTGTCACGAGGGCCTGTAATGCAGACACTCTTCGAGCTGAAGTGATGGCTAGAAGGAAGGCTGTTTTCCAAGAAAGGAATTTCAACTCTGCAGTTGCAGCTGTCTCAAAAGGAGGTAGAGTGAGCTTTTCCAATACAAAGTTAAGGTCCCATGCTGGAGTAGGGGCTCTCCTGGGTGGTCTTAAATTTTTGGCCCCTCTGAGGAATTGCTTTAGCAGGGGTGAGAGAAGAGGGGAGGTTCAGTATTATAATGAGTTGAAATGTCAGAGGCATGAATTTTAACTGACGAGAAGGAAAGATCCTTGTGGAGCATCTCTGTTAAGTGCTGAAGAATATGCAGTAAGCTGGGAACTGTTGTGTCCATCCCCCGAGTTTGGCTCCAGGAACAGTATTTTTTCCACTTTTCAGCATAGGATTTTCTAGTACTAGGCCTCCTTGCCTCCAGAATGACATCTAGCACCTGCTTACTGGGGAATGTTATTGGAGAGCTCAAGGAATTAGCCAGGCTGCAAGGTTCAGGGTTTGAAGTTGAGGGTGCAGAATCTGGCCCTCCTGCTGGGACAGCAGGGAAGGGGTCTGAGGCAGGTGCCATGGTTCCACCATTGACATACTGCGCAAGAAGGGGTACCAGTGTTGGCATGACCAGTCTGCTGCAATCAGTATTGTCTTTGGTTTGTCCTCTTTGATCTTTAGCAGAACTTTCAAGATGAGAGGCAGAGGGGGAAAGGCATAAACTGAGAGGCTTTCTCAGGTGAAGGACAGGTCATCCACTCTCCAAGCTTGACTGTGGGAAGTCCTTGTGCAGAATTTGTCCAATTGGTAGTTCTGAGGGGAGGCAAACAGGTATATCTCTGGATTCCCCCATTAGTTTCTCAAAAGATTGAATATCTTTGGTTCCAGTTTCCACTTGTGTGGGTCCCATGAGATTTCTGCTTAGGTCGTCTGCCAGTGAATTTTGCCTGCCTGGCAGGAATTGAGCTTGTAGGTGCACTTGGTAGCTCAAGGCTGTGTTCCACATAGCTACGGCTAGTCTGCAGACAGGGTACGAGTGGGTTCCCCCCCCTGCTTGTTTATTTACCATAAAACAGTGGTGTTGTCTGTCTTTACCAATAGTTGAACTGGAAGCATACGGTCTTTGAAGGCTGTCAGGGAATATTGTACAGCTAACACTTCTTTTTGATTGATATGCAGGTGCATCTGACTCGGGTTCCATTTGCCCTGAATGCACTGCCCTGCCAAGTGAGCCCCCTATGCATAGTCTGTTGGGGTTTGGGCAGCAGGGGGTACAGTGAATGGAAGCCACTTGTTGTGGTAGCAGGCCTCTGCCCACCAAAGGAACTCTGTCTAAGCAAGGAATGATAGGAATCATTGATTCTAGGTCCGGAGAATGTTGACACCATAGGCTTTTTAGATGCCACTGTAGTTTCCTCATATGCGTCTTGCATATGGAATTAGTAGAATGCAAGAGACCATGAACCCCAAAGGCTTGCAGGATTTTCCTTGCAGATAGTTGGGTCTTTGTGGCCAGTAGTTTGAAGTAGGCTGTCAAATAAACTTTTTTTGACTGGCATGAGGTAAGCCATCTGGGAAGTTGTCTTCAAGCTTGCTCCAAGGAATACAATTTGTTGGCAGGGTACTAGATGAGATTTCTTTTCGTTTATGGTGTACCCCAGTGAGGTTAGAAGTTTCTTTATAAATGCCAGATGTTTTAGTAGCATAATAACCTGGCTTTCTGCCTGAATTAGACAATCGTCCAGGTATGGGTATATTTGAATATTTCTTTGCCTGCAAAATGCAATGATTGGAGCTAGACACTTTGTGAATACCCTGGGCGCAGTAGAGAAGTCAAAGGGAAGTGCAGAGAACTGATAGTGCATGGAGCCTGCTCTGAAGCGTAGGTATTTCCTGCAAGATTCCCTTACTGGAATGTGCAGGTAAGCTTCCTTTAAGTCTAAGGTTGCCAACCAGGCATCTTTGCCTAGCATAGGAAGCAACTGTTGAAGTGTTAGCATTTTGAATTTTGGGATTACCAAAAAGGTGTTTAGAATAGAGAGGTCCACGATAGGACGCCAGGAGCTGTCTTCTCTGGGTACCAGAAAAAGTCTTGAATAAAAACCTTGTCCCGTTTCTTCTGCTGGGACAGGTTGAATAGCCCTGATACTTAGAAGAGACAGAACCTGCTGTTCAGCCTTAGGGGGAAAGATCACCCTGCATGCTGTTGAGCCTCTGCCCACTGATTTAGGGGTAGGTCTTGCCAACTGTTTGGGGTTGGTAAGGTGTGCAAGTGGAATCTGTATCCTTGGAAAACTATATTTAAAACCCATTTGCCCTGGGTAATGAGTTCCCAGTTTTTTGCATGCAGGGTGATCTTTCCTCCTAAGGGACCAGGCAGTTGAACAGGGCTTGGAAGGTTTAAGGTTAAGTTATTGTGACATTTTTCCATAGGGGGGTGTCTTACTACTTCCAGCTTTGGAACTGGGAGCCCCTCACTGCTTAGGCCTGTGAGTACCTTGAGACTCTAGCCTAGATGGTCTGCTATTCTTGGGTTTGGCCTGAGAAGGCCTGGAAGAGACAGGAAAGGACCAATTCTTAGAAGGCCAATGCCTGCTAAATCTGGGAGGCTGTACTTGCAGAAATCTTTAACAGTTTGCATAGATTTAGCTTTTTCCTCCATCTTTTTAAGGACTTATTTTGCTTTGTTGCCAAACAGACGGTCTTGGTTTAAGGGAGCATCCAGTTATTTAGCTTTAACATGATCTGGCAAATTTTGCTCCTTAAGCCAAGTATGCCTTCTAAGTACAGACCCAGTGACAGCAGCCCTGCAAGATGCTTCTAAAGAGTCAAAACCACACTGCAAAGTATGTTTACCAACTTGTTCAGCAGAATTCATTAAATCCTGTAATTCTTTATTTTCAGCACAGTCAGGAATCAACATCAGAAGGAAAATCAGTTCTAGGTCTCTTAGATGGTGAAGGCTGGCTTCCCCTAATTAAAGTAATAAGGTCTTCATCCATTCTTATTTGTTTTTTAGGCATATGGGCCTGACCATGCAGTTTGGACGTCGGTTTTCTAGGCATGGGTCGCGTTTTACACCTTGAAGAAGAAGATGGCATCGGTTTGAAATGCAAGTCAGTAGGTCTGAATACACCCGCAGAAGCCGGTGCCTGCACAGCGGCTCCAGACCCATCCAAGGTAGAGACATCTGCAGGTTCCATAGGCGAAGAAGCATCTCGCGGCATACCGGACTCAGAATGGTTCTCAGTAGAGGCCTGCGAATCTGAAATAGCGGGCATCAAGGGCTGCGAAAGCGCCTCACCGAGTACCGGCAAACTGGCAACTAGCTTAACGGAAGCGTCGTCAGCAGCTTTGGACCTATGCGGTCTGCCTCTGTCTGTCTTTATTTTTTTTGGAATGTCGGTAGTCGGATGGCTTACCGAAGCCATTTCTGGATAGTTAAACCGTGTACCGAAATAATTTGCTGCAAAAAGAAACAGATGACGAATAGTCTGGGGGTTGAATAAGGCACAAAACAGACAACGAGGGACGTCGTGGGCTGGGCCTAAGCAAGGAATGCAGTACGAATGAAAATCTTTATGAGGTATTTGCTTTCCACAAGTAATACAATTGGTAACTTTTACTGACATCGGTTAAAAGCAAGAAAAAGGATCTTCAACGGGGTACTTATCTTTTTTTGAAGACTTTGCTTCTGAAACTCGAAAACAAAAATTTCAGGAGTCTTCCGACCTGCACTTGTGAACTGCTTCTGCTTTGGGCGCTGTACAGCAAGAAAGACTGATGTAATGGCGTCAGCTGCATGTTTTATACCTGTGATGACCTGACGTCATGGAAGAAGAGACAGCATCCGACGCAGGAATCCAAGACTTTGATGTTCAGGCCAGCTAAGGGCTACCTGTAGGCAGATAACCCAAATTTAATGACTGCAACAGTGAAACACGAAGAACTTCGGGGTTTGGCCTGTGACTCCATGCCAGAAGTCGGCCATGTCTCCGGGTTGATGAACACCTTGGGAGATACGTTGGATGGCGGAGGTGCAGCGGAAGGCGGAGGCTGAGGTTTCTTGGCTTTTTGCTTCAAAGGCTTGGCATCAGACCCCGAGTTACCTTTCATGTGCTTAACTAACAGTTAAAGCAGTTGGTTTTCAAGATAGTGTGAGACAAAAGCCTACTTCTAAGGGTCTTGTGAATGAAGGACTGACAAATACTGCACGACTTGTGGTCACGGTTAGTGGCTAGAAAAGAGACGTTGGGTATGGCTGTCCTTATGTGGAATTTGTCTTCCACACTGGCACTTGCCCTTTCTGGATGACACACCAAAACATTAGAAGATAAAAAATATTACCCAACAGGGCACTTATCCGAGCATGTTGAGTAGCAAACACTGGAAACGATTAGACAGACTGTCGGAATGGCGTTCTGGCTGGTGGAAGAAATGTTCTGAGGATGGTACATGCATACGTCCTCTTTTATGGCCTACATCCAACTGCAGCCTAAATGTGATGTACCATGTACTCTGCAGTGGTAAATACTTTTGTATACTGGCCAATGTCAGGTCACCTCCTGGTAGAGGATATCCCTCAAGTGAAGAATACTGCAGCAAGTGAATAGAAGGACATCCACATTTAACAGAATGATTAGCCCCTTGAGAAAAGGAGCCCAACAAAGAGACGGCCGAAACCTTCCCCTCAGAATCAGAAAGATCAGATATAACCTCACAGGCCTGAGAGAGAAGAGCTAAGACATACCTGGTCACACAGGTCTGATAGTTAATAGCCCAAAAAGCCAGGGTAGCAGCATTGTAAACCTTTTTGCCCAGCTGTTCCATGGTCTTATTGCCCTTCTAAGTAATTTAGTAGAAGGTAATAGTTTGGAAGGTTTGCAAGAAGAGGCAGACACAACAGAAGGGTCAGAAGAAGGACATTTGTAAAGAAACTTATAATCATCAGGCACCTTATAAAACCTATCATTTTTTTCAGGGGCAGGAGGGCTAGTAATGAGGAGTCTGAGAAGCTGCTGAAAAAGTGTCTAACAGGGCAACTAGGAAAGATGGGACAGTAGAGGGCTTAGGAGACTCATCTGGAGGAGTTCATAATACCTTTTCTGGATGTCAGAAACCTGGGTGCAGTCCCATTTTAAAAAATCCATCATATGAGAGATAGTATGTCCAAAGGAAAGTTCTTCAAAGGGAAATCTGGACTAATGGAGTCCTCCTCCTCATCAGAAGAGACCTGCTCCCAAGACCTCTTAGGAGGAGTAGATGACCAACAGGGGCAGGAGCAGAAACTCCGTATGGGGGCTTCAAGGCCATGAGTCCATTAAACAATCCCTGTGTAAAATCCAGCCATTTACACTGAGGATCCTTAGGAAGACAAGAAATAGGTTTCATTTTTTGCTTCTTTTGCAAAGGGACATTAGCCCTAATGATCTTAGGAGGTCTGGACCCTTGCTGACAGTCAGTGTAGTGGGAAATCTCCTTCTTGACAAGATTTTGCAAAACACCCCTCAGTCCCTTGGATATGATCAGCTGAGGTTCCTCTCAACATCTGTAACAGACATCTGCAGAGCCAAAGAGAACATGTGAGGAGCCGGAGCCATACCATCTTTCAAAATGGTCATGGAAGAGCAATCCAATGGAACAGCTGGACAATCCTTTGGGCTTTCAGCAGCTTTGAGAGAGATGTCTGGGGAGGCAGTAGAGCAGATGAACCTGACCTGACTTTTTTGGTCTTCTTCCTGCAGACGGCTTACCCTTGGATGGGACAATTCCACCACTGCACCTGCACCAACAACTTAAGATGCTGGTTCTCAAGATAGACAGACAAGGAGGAGGGACAACTACAAACAGTCATGGGGACAAACGCTTGACAAATCCAGTAGGATGCATGGTCGTGAAAAGCACCAAAATAGAAGTTATGTCCTTACCATAACGTTCCATGTGGAGTGTTCATCTCGCCTTTGTTCTTACACATGGGTTCGGAGCCGATCCTCGGCTCCGTGCCGGCCTCTTGCAAGCTCTGCATCGAGAAGAAGCTCGAGACAGTCTAATACCCACAATCCCCCTCTGCCTTTACCTCAGATCTAGTTTGCAAGCAAACCAATCTACAGAATAGCACATTCATGCTTACATCACATATGCACAGAAAGAATCTACACATAACTATATATATATAAGCCAAACAGACACATATAAATATATATATGCCAACTATGTACACAATATTGCAACAGTAGCAGAATGCTCCTGGCCAGGCATCAAAGAACGTTCTTCCTAAGGGTGGGAGGGTGGGACTGTAAGAACAAAGGCGAGATGAACACTCCACATGGAACATTATGGTAAGGACATAACTTCTATATGTGATAGTGTTCAATCTCTCCGTTTGTTCTTACACATGGGTAGCGTCCCTAGCTCCTTGTTCCTGAGGAACTCACGGGAGGACGTTCTTGAGCACAGTGGAACCAAAGGTTGCCCTGTCCCTAGAAACCTTGTCTACCTTATAATGAGAAATGAATGTATGTGGCTTAGACCAAGTAGCAGCTGCACAAATAGCATCCAATTGTAGGCGGGCTGCATGAGCCAAAGATGTAGACACTGACCTTGTGGAATGTCCTTTGGGTTTGTGTAAAAGGGTTTGATTTGAAGAATCGCAGACATAGATTATACAATCCGTTAACCATTTAGAAAGAGTTCTTTTGGTAACTGCAAGTCCTTTCCTGCTATCAGCAAAAGCCACAAAGAGTTGATCTGTTTTTCTGTGATCTTTTGTTCTATCCAAGTAAAATCTTAGCTGTCTGTGAACATCTAATTTGTGTAACATATACTCCATTTTGTTGGAGTGGTTTTTGAAGAAAGTGGGTAATTCAATGGACTGATTAATATTGTTAATAGAACACACTTTAGGGAGGAAGGATGAATTGGTTCAAGAGAAACTCTGTCAGAGTGAAAGATCAAATAAGGGTGCTTGATGGAGAGAGCCTGAAGTTCAGATACTCGCCTAGCGGAAGTAATGGCTACCAGAAAGAGAGTTTTCCAGGATAAAAATTTTAATGGGCAAGAAGAGGCAGGTTCAAAGGGGGGGCAACATTAATTTAGATAACAATAAGTTTAGACTCCAAGGTGACGTAGGAGATCTGACCGGTGGTCTAATATGAAAAACCCCTTTTAAAAAGGCTTTACAAAGTCTGTGAGCCATAACAGGAGCTCCACATTCTTCCACATGGAAATTCGAAATGGCAGCCAATTGAACTCTTAGTGTAGCAGGAGAAGCACCCTGATGGAATAAGTCCGTTAAGAACTCTAATATCTTATTCAAAGGAGCTATAAAAGGATCCACATGGTGTGTATTCGCCCAGAATACAAATCGCTTCCATTTGCTAGCATATGTTTTAGTAGTGGAAGCTTTATGCGAAGCCACCAATATATCCTGGACTGCTGGTGACAAAAGATCAGAACTGGCTAAGTTGGGAATTGGAGCAGCCAAGCTGCTAGATGGAGGGACAGGAGCGGGATGGGGACCCCCTGACGAGTGAGCCAATAGGTCTGGCTCTGGGTCCAAAATCCAGGGTCCCCGAATGCAGTGTATCTTCAGGAAGGGAAACCAAATTTGACGAGGCCAGAATGGGGCAATGAGGATTATTGTCCTGTGTAGGTTCCTGGCTTTCTGGAGAAACTTTGATATCAGAGGAAATGGAGGAAATGCGTACAGGAGTCCCGGGGCCAATCAGAAACCAGTGCGCCCCTGGGGACTTCCCTGGAGGGGGTAATAGGGCAAAGTAGCTCCTGCATTTGGCATTCATTGGAGACGCAAACAGATCGCAGGAAGGCTGGCCCCACGTGCGAAAAATCCTTTTCGCCACTGACTGTTTTAGGGACCACTCGTGCGGTAACAGAATTGCTCTGCTCAGCCTGTCGGCTATGACGTTGGATGACCCCGGGATGTGCGTTGCTATTAGAAAGCGACCGTGGACTCCGCCCACTGCCAAATTCTCATGGCCTCTCTGCATAGCTGATAGGACTTGGTTCCCCTGCTTGTTTATGTACCAGACTACCGACATGTTGTCCGTCTGAACTGCAATAGTCCCTAGAGGAAGAAGGGGAGCAAAGTGTTGCAACGCTAGAAACACTGCCCTCAACTCTAGAACATTGATGTGCAGATTGTACTCCAAATTGGTCCATTCGCCTTGGACTGTCTGTCCCTGAAAGATGCCCCCCCACCCTATCAGGGAAGCGTCCGTGGTCACCGTAACTGTGGGTGTGGGTAGCACAAACGGTCTCCCCTTGGAAAGGTTGCACGTTTGAAGCCACCAGTTTAGATCTGTTTTGCATGTCTTTGTTATAAGAATCTCGTGTATTAGAGGTAGTTGTTGAAACGACCATTGTGCAAACAGCAGCCATTGTAGGACTCTCATGTGCAGCCTTCCCAGGGGAATTGCAATAAGGGAGGCTGACATGAGGCCCAACACCTTCAGTACTAGTTTTGCAGGAGATTTCCTTGACAAGAGTAGAAGACGATATGAGTCTGAAGTGATAATATCCTTTCTGGGGGAAGCCTCAGAATCAACTGACGTGTGTTTAATTCTGCTCCTATGAACAAGATATTTTGTGATGGCTGAAGTAAGGATTTTCCGAAGTTTACGGAAATCCCTAGGTGAACACACAGTTGAAGAACAAAGTCTCTGGCCTGTAGTAGTTGACGCCGGGTGGTGTCAGAAAGGAGCCAGTCGTCCAGATACGGAAACACCTGGAATCCCTGGCGTCTCAAGTGAGACGCTACCACTGCCATGCATTTGGTGAAGACCCTGGGGCTGAGGTCAGACCAAAGGGCAGGGCTCGAAATTGAAAGTGACTGGCCCCAGCCGAAGCGCAGATGATCTCTGGATGCCCTGGCCATTTTGATGTGGTAGTATGCATCCTCTAGATCTATTGAGCACATCCAGTCGTCCTTCTGTAAGAATGGAAGGATTGATTGAAGCGTGACCATTCGGAACTTTTCTTTCCTGACGAAGGTATTGAGGTAGCTTAGGTCCAGAATGGGCCTCCAGTCCCCTGTTTTCTTTGGAACTAAAAGGAACCTTGAGTAAGTCCCGAATCCTTGCTGGTCCGCTGGGACTGGTTGGATGACTCTTTTTTCTAGTAGCTTTGAAATTTCTATAGCTGCTGGCTCTCGCAGATGGGGCGGTACATCTGGGAGTCTTTTCTTTGGGTTGGGATGAGATAGAAAGGGTATGTTGTAACCTCTGGTAACCACGCTTTTTACCCACTTGTCTGTAGTTATATTTTGCCAGGCCTGAGGGTATAAAGCTAAGCGACCCCCGACTGCCTCCAGAGCAGGACAGTCGGGCCTCCTCTCAGGAGTGCTGGAAAGGTTTACCAGGGAGTGTCTCCCTGTCACCTTGATGTTGCGGACACCCTCTGCCGCCAGGGCGGCGTCTTCCACCTCTGCCCCCTCCTCTGCCTCTAGAGGGGGCATCACCCTGTGTGCCTGGGAAAGATCCTTGGGGTTTTCGAAACCACATTTTTCCACCACGTTGCTCTTTGGGGTACGGTCTGGTTGGGGTGGAAAAACGGACTCCGACAGCAGACAGAGTCTTTCCCTCCTGTTCACACCGGGTAAGGGTCTCCTTTACTTTGGGGCCAAAGAGAGTGGCACCGTCAAATGGGGCGTTAGTAAAGGAAGACTTGAAGGCTTCCGCAAATGAACATAAGCGCATCCAGGATTGCCTACGAAGAGCAATCGCTGAAGCTGCTGCCCTACTCGATCCTTCGGCTGCGTATGATATCAGCCTCATGGATGAGTTTGCAATAGACATAAGGGTATTGAGATGTGCTGTAACTTTTTCTGAAATAGCAGCATCTGTAGTACCCTGGAGGGTATCTCCCAACTCTTTGATTAGATCCCTCTGTAGACGTGTAAAATGGGTCAAATAGTTCAGGGATCGCATGGAAAAAGCCGCTGAACTAAAAATGCGCTTCCCATACCTATCCATCGTCCTAGAATCTTTATTAGGAGGATGGACAGACGAAGAAGACTCCGACATCTCCTTTTTCGTGGCTGCTGCCACCACCATAGCGTCTACTGGAACTCCTTTTGTAAGGTAGGACTTGTCCTGAGGTGCCGTGATGTATTTACTAGGTTTCCTTGGAACTGGTTCCACTGTGACAGGAGCCTCCCACGCCCTTCGAGCAATTAGTTCCATTAGTTTGTCGAAGGGCGGAGTGACCCAGGAGGAAGAAGGGCGAGCACCAAATGCCTTCAGCAGAACTGACTCATCCTCAGAAGGGGGAAGGGACTGCCAGTCACCTCTCTGTTTCAGGATCTCCAATATGTCCGAAAAAGAGACATCTTCCGAAGGTGACTTAGGGGACCCCTCTGACTCATCTAAGTCAGTATCAGATGTCAAGGATTCCTGTGGAGAATCCAAGTGTCTCCTCTTACACAATCTCTTCCTAGGGACTTCTTCGTGGGGAGCATCCGAAGAAGCCTCGGAGGAAGAGGGGGCACCCTCCAGGGGTGGCTGAGACACTGGTGCCCGACGCTTGGATGTGGCCGTGGGTGCAGATGAAGATAACGGTCCTTTATGGGGAGGAGAGGTTGCTTCCACTGATGTGGTTGTCTGGGTAGACAACACCTTCCTCATCAAGTCGAACGCTCCCGGGTCCCGCATCGAAGAGTCCCCCGGTTCCGAGGAAATGGGAAGAATCCCTGACACGGGCACCGAAGGCATCGACCCCGAGGACGGAGCCGAATCGATCTGCGCCGAGGCCCCGAGGGGGAGAGTCGGAACCGAAACGTCGGTTCGACTCTCGGCCCCGGAACCAAGGACAGACCGTCGGCTCCGAGACTCCGGTATCGGGTCCGACGGAGTCGAGGTGAGAGGAACAGACCAAGAAAAGGACGGTTCTGGACCCAAGGGCTCCACAATCAGTAGATCAGCCTCTTCCGGCTCCAAAGACTGAATCGGTCTCGGAGGAGGAATGGATGGAGATACAGGGAGGCCTTCAAGTTTCGACACCAACTGGGTGGAAACCGAAATAAGTTTGGAGAGGGCCGAATGCTCCAATAACTTCTGCACCACGCGATCCACATCGATATCCGAAAGTTTGGAGGAAGAACGGGTCGAAGGAACCGAAGACGGAGCCGACCTCAATAAGGTCGAAGGAGGGAGCTCCATCACCGGTTCCAAGACTCGAGGCTCAGGAACCGATACCAGTTGAACACTCGGCCCCGAAGTCTGTGGAACCGGTGATCTAACCTTTGTTGAAGAGCTCGGAGCCGATGACTTGGGCTCCGTCGTCTTCGATTCCTTAGAGGACTTCGATGCCTGGTCAGAAGCATCCAGAGCCTCCTGGAAAGAAGGTTTCAATAGACCTCTGTCCATTAGTTTCCTGCGCCTATCTGTCATGACCCTCCCACTAAAAGAGTGACAGATGGAGCAGTCCTCTTGCAAGTGGAGAGGGCCAAGGCAGTAGACGCAGGAACTATGGTTGTCAGTCACTGACATTTTCTGGCCACACTGACAACGCTTGAAACCTGACTTCACCTTCTCAGACATTATAGGAAAGAGAGACAAATCCAGTAATGCAGTCAAATCCGTTAAAGTTTGTCAAATCCGATAAAAAATTGTCAAATCCGGTATAAAGTTTCCTCAACTATGGTAAATTTATGAAGGGTGTAGGCCCCGAAAAATATTTAACTGATAAAATTAGTTAACGGTACCAATAACTCAACGAGACCACAACACAATCATACAGAATAATACTGAAACATCAAATAGAAATAGAATCCTAATAAAATATAACAAAATAAAGTTATATCTTAGCTTAGACTCTCGAGCTAGCTCCCAACGATGCGTATGCAGCAGCGGCAAACTAGATCTGAGGTAAAGGCAGAGGGGGATTGTGGGTATTAGATTGTCTCGAGCTTCTTCTCGATGCAGAGCTTGCAAGAGGCCGGCACGGAGCCGAGGATCGGCTCCGAACCCATGTGTAAGAACAAACGGCGAGATTGAACACTATCACATGTAAAACATACACTGCTCATGATAGTCCTTATGGGAAAATGTCTCCCATACTGACAATTTTCCTTTTTGGATGACATGTAACCTCACAATTAAAAGAAAAAGACAAGATAAGAAGAAAACCCAACAAGGCACTTATCTGAAAACAGCTTGATAACCAGCAGAAACAAAGCAGCATTCAGACCAGTGATCACATATGGTGTTCAGACCGGTGACAGAAAAGTTCTGAGCTACGTACATCCATACATCACCCTTATGTTCTACGCCATGAGAAGCAGCATACATGTGATGCAAGATATCATTAAAAAACCTAAGGGGATCCCTTTAGTAAGAAATACTGCAACAGTGACATGGAAGAACATCCACTGTTGCCTGAGCCAGAAGGGAGTCACCAAAATGATCTTGGGGGGGACTCTCTCTGAATCTTCAGTCTTCAGAAGTACCCTACATATTAGTGTAAAATGTATAAAAGCATACAGGAATATTCTTGTCGGAAGGAACAGTCTTCCAGGCCTTCTGAGTGGTTCCATCTGAAACTCACCAACTTAACATCAGTGATGGTGAACCTTTTGGGTTCAACGTGTCAGAATTTTGGAAAATGCCTAACTTGACTCTGCTGGCATGTCACACCCCCATCCCCCAAACAAGAGAAAAAATTCTTTACACATTCGTTTTATTAAAAAAAATACAACCCAATTGTGTGTGGTAAAAGAAAAATCAGTGACTTGCAATAGAGAAAATGATATGCGCACTGATAATTGGCATTAAAATAGTGCACTAAAAATTACAACCAAAAAAATTTATCAGGGTAAGTGTTCGCAAACTGCAACAACCAAATAATGTTCCTGAATTCACTTAATAAAGCCTGCTTTCAACTTGAGTGTTGTTATCAAGCCTTCCTTCAGTGCTTGCTGGTTTATTTACACTAAAAATTACCCCACTTTTAATAGTAATTTTGAATTGAACTAAAAAATATGGAACACGCTGCATTTGATTTGACATCATTTAATGACTTTTTTAGTTGCCGTGTTTTAATAGACAAGTCTGAAACTGAAAGTATGTACTTTGTACAATTCAAGCTCAAGCAAGCAGCACTAACGTCATCTGTCGGTCTTTTTCTTTTGTACGTTTTAATGCTACTTAATGCAGAGAATAAGGTCTCACAAAAGTATGTAGAGGAAAAATTTGTCAGTAAAGCCATTGCTAGATTTTTAAAGGTGATAAAAGTTTCTGGAATTCTGTTCCAAACATTCAAAATTTCTTTGTTCATAGTGGCACTCTTCATTATGCAGGCAATTTCTTTCCAGAACCTGAAGGTTAGACCTCAGGTTGACAAATGCTTGAGTCTAGATGCTAGCCTTGGAACTCTGCTAACTGCACCTCTAATCCTTCAATTTGTGGCCACTGGAAATCATTTAATTCCACAGTACTGTAGACTACTTCATTCAGATACTTAATTACTTTGTCTGCTCTACACTTCCAAATTGATTAACTCTTCCACCAAAGTGATCAATTATTGAGTTTAAAATGTGCTGGTACCTTATATATAAGGGCTCCATTTCATTTTGCACATCCAAGCTGACCTTGAAATATATATATATTTTTTTTTGCCAAGGAAAATACTTATTGCTTTTAGTCCCCACATCTTGTTTAAAAATTTGAAGTTTAGTTTCAAAGGCTTTTATGTATCCAAACATAACATCAATTCTTTTGCCATCAATTCTTTTGCCAAAACCTTGTTACTATAAGTTCAGTTCATTCATATGAACTGAGAGGTCTGTAAAAACATCAGTGTGCTGACCCATCACTGAGCTGAGGAAACTGTTCCAAATGTTTATTCTCAACATACAACTTAATTTCTTCATAGCACTCCACAAATCTTTCAAGGACTATTCCCCAGCTCAACCAACTCACATTGTTGTGCATCAGCAGTCCTCTGTAAGTTGATTCAACTTCCTGCAATAGTGCAGAAAATTCTCGGTTGTGAAGGGGTTGAGCAGCTATTAAATTCACTATTTTTTTTACAGCTGTCATGACTTCATATAGTTCTGTGAATCCTGCCTTAGCACATACCACCTCCTGATGGATAATGCAATGAAACAACACAAGTGGATGTCCAATAGCTTCCATAAACAGTTTCACAAATCCGACTTTTTTTCCCACCATACTGGGTTCCCCACCTGTCTTCCCAGACAGAACTTTAGACATATCAATGCTTAGGTCATGGAACACTTTCAGAAAAATGCTGCATATTTCATTCCCTGATGCACTTATTGGCACTGTTGCTAGCTGTACCAACTATTCGCTCATTGTCTGACCACTGGAAAATCTAGCAATGACAGCCAACCGAGCCGATGAGGTGACATCAGTAGTTTCGTCAAGACACATTGAAAAATATTTACAGTTATGTAAGTCTCCTTTTAATTGATGCTGTACATCAGAAATCATTGTCATCACTCTGTCTTTAACGGTAGTTCTGCTGAGTGATAAATCAGAAATGCACTTAACAGTATCTTCATGTTGCATATCTTGAAACGAAAAAGGTGAACATTTTAGAAGTTTCATTAACAAATTCTCCTTCAACTGAGGGCATTTCCCATGCTGAGCTGTGGACTGAATAATGCTGAAACAGCCTCTTAAAAATTTAAGGAAGTTATATGATTGACACTCATTGCGGCGTAGTTGCTGAGAAATGTATTCCTTCCTTTCACATCCTCACTTTTTTCCAAAAGCCAGTGATGATTCGTTTCAAAATGTCTCTTTACATTCCATGTTCTGCTTACTACTGTTTCATAACACAATAGGGACAATGATTTGCCATTTCGGTCAATAACGCCATCATACCTCTCAACCATACCGAATTCCTCGGTATTTACCGGTTTTGAGGGTAAAATAATGGGGTGCCACGAATTTCCGAGTGGCCCATTTAATTCCCCAATTTTTTTTTTTTAAATGATTTTTTGTATTGCCACTTTAAATGTATGGGTGATGTCACCACACACCAGCCTACAGGGGCGTGTGTGATGACATCAGCTACATCCTGTTGGACTACTTTGAATTATATTGGAGGGAAATGAAGAGCACTAATGGATGATCTGCTTCTGTTGTAAGTTTGTTGAGAAAGGAACTGACTGGTTTATCTGCTGGGAATTATTGCTATCTGTACTGAGGTTCAGCGTTTATTTTTAAATAAATGTTATGTTGCCCATTTGTTCCACATTATTAGGGCAAGTGTTCCTCATTTTGAAGATGGAAGGTTGACAGCTATGGTCTCCATATATTACATTGTTTTTATTTCAGTAAAAGTATCTGTATACCCCAGCGAATGACGCACTACATAATCACAGGTACAAACTGTTTACAGTCAAAAGACTTGGTAATGAAGCGTAAATTGAAGTCGGAAATACTATCACTACTTTGAATAACAGGGTTGGGGGCAGAACAGAGGCGCTCTCTTTGTTAATGTGTCGTTTACTAAATATTGCAGTTCTTACATTTCGATCCAAACCAGTACTTTGCGATCAGCTGTGTGATGGCATTCCTTCGCTGGGAACTCCTTGACCTGCCCCCACCCCCCTCTCTCTCTCTCTCTCTCTCTATTTTTTTGTTGCTTGGGATTTGGTTGCTATGGAGACAAACAGCAGTGTCACTTAACCATTTTTTGCTATGCCATTAAAAGTTCATTTGCACAGATCTTTCTGATGAATCTTTGAGCTGTTATGTGAACTATGTTTAGGATATAAACAGCAATGTAAACGAGATCTTCACGACATAATAAAAAAATGTACATGCCCTGTTTTTCAGTTTTCCATCTTTGGGTAAGTTCACGTCTACATCTACTAAGGGCGACCCGTTTTCCAGTGTTCATGTTAACCTTTTCGATTATGCTGAATAACAGACGAGTGGTGTGTGTGTGTGTGTGTGTGTGTGTGTGTTACCAAAAGTTACATATCAGCAGGAGGAGGAAAGGAAGGGAAGGGATGTGCGTACCTCATCTACCGGCATTATAAAATACTTTTATGAGTGTCTATATATAATATTTATTTCAAATGAAGCTATATCATTTTCTTTCTTTCTTTTTGTTTGCATACGAATAGATTCTCAGTTCTTTAAAGCTGTGGAAAAATATGTGGATATCTTATTATTACTTGAGGAGCTCATACGTTCATAATGTTCCACATTTTTGTACTTTCTATGAAATGGGAGTCTGTTATGTGGACGGCATACAGTATTGTGTTTTGTTAGTTAGATATTCACATTTTGTACTTTCTCTGAACGGGGAGAACATTTTGTGGATGACAAAGTACTGTTTTTTTTTGGCAGTTACACAATGTAGATCTACAATGGGATATGGAATTTCTTTTTTCTTTTATATTTATTGTGTACCTATGTGTGAGTTGTGTTGTTTAGTGGTACCGTTCAGGAACCCACCTTTATTGACCTAATGTGGGTTGGAGTTAGGATTAGTAATAGAGTTAGGTTAACATCCATGAATAAGGTGGTAGATAGTAGGTCAATGGAACTGCTGGCTAGCTTGTGTGTGCTGTATGCAGAAGAACCGTTGAAGAGTGGAGTACCTCTGCTGTTTGTAAGTCCGTGGGTGGAACTGCTAGTTTGCTGTCGGCATCTAGTTAGAAAAGAACATAGTAATGGTGTAAGCTTATTTTATTTATCTGCTTCTCTTCTTTTGCTGCCGGCATCTAGTTAGACTTTGCTAGTGCTGCTAGCTTGTTTGTTGATATGCACAGATCTGTTATGGAACTGTACTAGCTAAAGCCCATGGAACACTTTGCTGTCATCGTTAGAAATAGAACAGAACATGGTGGTGTATTGTATTTGTAGCAGTTGGCATTGTCTAGTTAAAACAGAACGTTACAGCCCTTTATTATTCTGCTTATGTTACAGCCCTTTATTAATCTTCTTTCTTTTCACGGAGACTATCTGCTGTGTGTGTACAGCCCGAGTTTATTTCTTTTTCACGGAGGTTATCTGTTTTATTTTATATGCTTTCAGTTTATTTTATTGGAGGTTATCTGCTGCTTTTGCTTTCACTGAGGTTTTTTTCAAGGAGGTTTTCTGCTATCTGTGTACAACCATTTATCTGAGCCGAATCTGCTTTCTTTTCAGTCTGCTACTTTTGCTTTCACAGAGAAGAAGTTATCGTTCTGCTTACAGCCGAGTTTGCAGAAGTTATCTGCTGTGTTTCAGATAAATTCAAGTTTATTTGCAGATTTATCTGTGTGTGTATTCACACCCCTTTATTTTATCTGCTTTCTTTTCACGGAGGTTATCTGCTGTGCTGTGTGTGTACAGCCCGTTTATTTCTTTTTCACAGAAGTTAGCTGTTTTATTTTATATGCTTTTCAGTTTATTTTATTGGAAGTTATCTGCTGTTTTTGCTTTCACAGAGGTTTTTTTTTCAAGGAGGTTCTCTGCTGCTATCTGCATACAACCATTTATCAGGATTAAATCTGCTTTCTTTTCATTCTGCCAAGTTTATTTTACTGGAGGCTCTGTCTGCTGCTTTTGCTTTCAAAGAGCGGAAGTTAGTGTTTCTGCTTACAGCCGAGTTTGCGGAAGGTGTGTGTGTACGTTTATGAGCACTGGCTCTATGTGTGCATTCAGCAATACTTTCTCTGCCTTGCACCCACTGAATACTGGGATATGTTCTGGCTCACTATGTGACCCTAAAATGAATAAAGCAGGCATCCAAGAATGAATGATTGAATGACCAATTTAACTTGTAAATGTCTGTCTGATTCTTTTCCTTCCTTCTTTCATTCTAAGTTTTCATTTTTTCTCCATTCCACTTTGGACTTAGAAAGTTTCTCCACAAAGACGCCAAATGTACTTGTTTTCTTAAGAATTCGATAATACAAACAATGCCCAAAAAACACCAAATATCTCGGCAAAAAACAAAGTATAAATCCAAAGAAAACTGCTGAGGTAAGGCTCCAGGATCCAGAATAATACGATAGAAATAAACTCCTCACAGTACTGTCTTTACTGAAACACTAGCGCTTTCACACAAAGCTTCCTCAGGTGTATGTAAAACAATAAAAAACACACCTTAAGATAAGAAACGATCAAATCACATGACTACAAACAAATCATCTTAAAGACATATAACCATTGAAAAATTTCCAGTGAAAAAATAAAAACAGTAAATTGAACATCATAAAACACATATATACATATAAAAAATACATATATAAAAACATAAAAACCTGCATATATAAAAATACATGTTTACATACAAAAAATCATCTATTTAAACCTCTCTTGCAGAGTATTGGTTTCATGGGCACACAGTCATTGAGCCCATGACCAAAATTTGCTCTTAACATCACTGTCCATCTCGCCTCAATCTCTTCAGTCCTGGCTCTAATGTCCCCTCCTCTGGCGCTCTCATATGCCCTAGATAAAACCTTAAAGTGAAATTTATGTTGCTCACCCATACTATTGACATGCTTAGCTAAAGCATTAAGCTTCGTCCCTTTCTTAATATGATAAGCATGCTCCCTTATTCTCTCCCTTAAAGTACGGTCTGTTTTCCCTACATAAAAAATTATTACAGACGACACAGTTAGCTAGATAGACCACATGGGAACTCCCACAAGTAGCATTAACCCTAACATCAAAGGTCTTCCCTGTGTCAGGGTGTTTAAAAAATAAAGATTCATCAATAAAGCTACATTGCCCACATTTACCACACGGTCTAGTCCCATATATCAACCCTTCATCAGATACTTCTCTAACTCTACATAACCTTCTCTTTAAATTCTTTTTATTCCTGAAAGTATATTGGGGTTTCAGCCTTACAATACCAGAAATTAATGGATCAGTTGTCAAAATTTCCCAATGTCTACTAATGATGTCTGTATAAATCTTAACATCTCTAGCATATGGAACACATACTTTCAATCTGTTGTCATTTTTCCTAGATTGTTTGAAAGTCTCTTCTGAGAAGTAAGGTCTAGCCCTAGTATGCCTCAAACGCCTAACGAAAATCTCATTTTTCGTTACCATGGTGTGATGATAGCCCCTTTGCATCAGTTCACTGTTAGTGTTAGACATCTGCTTTTCATATTCTTCATTTTTAACACTTAACCTAGAGGCTCTATAGAACTGATTCTGAGCAACATTATTAAACACATAATGTGGATGCATACTATCCCTAGATAATAAATTATTTACTCTACATTCTTTCCTATACATCCTAGTGGAAATCTTACCAAATAAATCCTTCTCAATATACACATCTAGGAAACTAATTCCTGAATCTGAATAATTCAAAGTAAATCTTAAAAACTGTGTTGTGACATTGAGATACTCAATAAATTCAATGAGTTGACCAACTGTACCTTTCCATAGGATAAAACAATCATCGACAAATCTTCCAAGATTTCCACTAGGATGTATAGGAAAGAATTAACGCCAGTGGTATGGCTTATGTAATTGAAGAAATAGAATTGAACTTTACTCTGAAGGTTAATGCCCATACTTCAGATGGTCATGTGGATTTGTTTCTATCCAGAGTGAGAGACAGTGAGAATCCCTTAATGAGAAAAGATCTGAAAGTTGTAGGAGATGATGGTTTTGATCTGGACTATTTAACACTCAGATCTGACTTGCTAGCACTTGAAAGAGAAATGTTTAAGTTAGCGAGAACACAGTATGAGAGATTTCATCTTGAGGTTTGCTTAAGAGAGAAGCTGGTACCTCGTGGCTTAAGGATTTTAAAAATGGCAGCTCAGATTGACTGTGACGCGCTTTTGTTAAGCGAGTGGCAAAAACTTAACATTGCTACCAGCCTTAGTTATCTTAAATTATTACTTTCTGCAGCAGAGAGACATGAGGTGGCTCTGCTAGATGTTATTAAAGATAAGTACTTTCATTTGAATAATGCTTATGCTGGAGAAAGTTTTACTAAATTGTTGGCTGATACTGTTGATAACGTTACTTCCTATAAGAGTCCGCTATTACAGATCAAACTCAAGAAACTTCAGAGAGACCGCAATGACTTTTCATTGGGCCATATTTTCACATGATCAGTTGTTACCCGAAATCAAAGAGCAAGCGCACAGTACGGAACAGCGTGTTGATGTTAATGTACAACGGATTGAAGACAACAAAGAGTCAGGCGAGCTGAACAGAGATACCAACAATGATTTACATCCAACCATTGATGAACAACAAGGTTCCTTGGTCGAAGGGAGCAATATTTCCAATGTCGCTTCCTCTGCATTGAACACTCCAACTTTAGGGGTCAGGAGGAAAGTTATTCAGACCACAGCACAAGTACATAGAGTTGATGACCATACATCATTGGATTCTCCAGATACTGGTGCAGCAGCGTGTTTAGCTCGGAAAATTATCTTTTAAATTTTCCGCTACCAGTGAGAGACCTCTCACTAGGTCGAAGAGAGAAACAGAGACAGAAGAATCCACCTCGGGGCAGAAGCAATACGAGATACGAGAGGAAGTACAAAGAAGACATGAACAGTACTTATACCATCAAGAAGGCGTTTCAGAAAGTAAGACACTAGTTACAAATTTATCGAAACATGTTTTATCTACGACTGAAATTAATGTTTTAATGAAAGGTTTACCCTTTATACCATCAACAGATATGTGTATAACTGATATAAATTTTGATTTGAAAATGTTTACTAGAAATTTAACATTGAAATATATGTTTCAACAAGGTCAAGGTGAACATAATTTTAATTTTAAAAAACCTAGTGCGTTTATTCTGAAACAAAATGCACTTGTTAATGCCTTTGAACAGATTTGTGTTTCAGACATTTATAATGCATTTAATGGTAAGAAACATAGGAATAAAAATTATAATTTAAGTAAGGATGAGTTTAAAGCATTACACAGGCTTGAAAATGATATGAGCTTAGTAATTAGACCTGCAGATAAGGGGGGACAGGTAGTGTTATTAGACAGAAGTGACTATGAAGAGTTAATGCAAGAAAATGTTAAATGATGAAGGTTTCTATATAAGAATCATAACCACACAAGTTGAAAAAATGGTTGAATCAGTTAACAACCAAATAAGATCTATGCAACAATTAGGTTTAATAAGTGATGATCTAAACAAGTAGTTTTTGGTTCCTAAACCTGCATTACCCATTATCCAGGGTTTACCAAAATTACATAAGAATTACAGGAAGCCACCGATGAGACCTATAGCCTCGGGTAGAGAGTGGTGTACTGAGTCTATATCTATTTTTATTGAGAAGAAATTGAAACCTGTTATAGATATGTTAAGACATGTTTTAAGGGATACTGAACATTTCTTACATGATTTATATGAATTTACTGAGAAAGGTGTTGTGAATGGGCATTTTATATTTGCTACCCTTGATGTAGTCTCCCTTTTCACTGTGATTCCTAACGACAAAGGGATTGACTTTTTAAGAGAGTTATTGATTCAAGTTGATCTATATAAAGCAGACGAAATAGTGTTGTTACAAAGATTGATGGGAATTGTTCTCTATAATAATGTATTCCTGTTCAATGGGCAAGTATACTGGCAGAAAAATGGTGTAGCAATGGGGAGCTCTTGCGCCAACAGCTATGCAAATGCTGTGATGGTAACATGGGAGACTGAATATATATTTAAAGGTCCATTTAGTTCCCTTGTGTTATTTTACAGAAGATCTGTCGATGATTGTTTTATCCTATGGAAAGGTACAGTTGGTCAACTCATTGAATTTATTGAGTATCTCAATGTCACGACACAGTTTTTAAGATTTACTTTGAATTATTCAGATTCAGGAATTAGTTTCCTAGATGTGTATATTGAGAAGGATTTATTTGGTAAGATTTCCACTAGGATGTATAGGAAAGAATATAGAGTAAATAATTTATTATCTAGGGATAGTATGCATCCACATTATGTGTTTAATAATGTTGCTCAGAATCAGTTCTATAGAGCCTCTAGGTTAAGTGTTAAAAATGAAGAATATGAGAAGTAGATGTCTAACACTAACAGTGAACTGATGCACAGGGGCTATCATCACACCATGGTAACGAAAAATGAGATGGTGGTTAGGCGGTTGAGGCATAATAGGGCTAGACCTTACTTCTCAGAAGAGACTTTCAAACAATCTAGGAAAAATGACAACAGATTGAAAGTATGTGTTCCATATGCTAGAGATGTTAAGATTTATACAGACATCATTAGTAGACATTGGGAAATTTTGACAACTGATCCATTAATTTCTGGTATTGTAGGGTTGAAACCCCAATATACTTTCAGGAATGAAAAGAATTTAAAGAGAAGGTTATGTAGAGTTAGAGAAGTATCTGATGAAGGGTTGATATATGGGACTAGACTGTGTGGTAAATGTGGGCAATGTAGCTTTATTGATGAATCTTTATTTTTTAAACACCCTGACACAGGGAAGACCTCTGATGTTAGGGTTAATGCTACTTGTGGGAGTTCCATGTGGTCTATCTAGCTAACTGTGTTGTCTGTAATAATTTTTATGTAGGGAAAACAGAACGTACTTTAAGGGAGAGAATAAGGGAGCATGCTTATCACATTAAGAAAGGGACGAAGCTTAATGCTTTAGCTAAGCATGTCAATAGTATGGGTGAGCAACATAAATTTCACTTTAAGGTTTTATCTAGGGCATATGAGAGCGCCAGAGGAGGGGACATTAGAGCCAGGACTGAAGAGATTGAGGCGAGATGGACAGTGATGTTAAGAGCAAATTTTGGTCATGGGCTCAATGACTGTGTGCCCATGAAACCAATACTCTGCAAGAGAGGTTTAAATAGATGATTTTTTGTATGTAAACATGTATTTTTATATATACATGTTTTATGTTTTTATATATGTATTTTATATATATATATATGTTTTATGATGTTCAATTTACTGTTTTTATTTTTTCACTGGAAATTTTTCAATGGTTATATGTCTTTAAGATGATTTGTTTGTAGTCATGTGATTTGATCGTTTCTTATATAAAGGTGTGTTTTTTATTGTTTTACATACACCTGAAGAAGCTTTGTGTGAAAGTGCTAGTGTTTCAATAAAGACAGTACTGTGAGGAGTTTATTTCTATCGTATTATTCTGGATCCTGGAGCCATACCTCAGCACTTTTCTTTGGATTCTTAAGAATTCAGTTAACTGATTAAATGCTTCTTCCTAAATTTTACTTTTGGTAAAAACACTCAGTTCCTCCAAAATGTGCTACCATATTCCTTCCCTCCACTCCTTCCTCTCTCATTTCTACTATCCCTTTCCCTTCTCCCTTTTTTCTTCCTACTGCTATAGTCAGTCTTCATTTGCAAATACTGTAAATAATGTCACAATATGCAGCCTAAAAATGAAAGCAAAATATTTGTTCTTATCCTCCCTAACTACATTAATATGTGAATTCTTTACATCTGCAAATCATCTTGTTTCATAATGTTTAGATGGTGTGATGTACATTTGTGTAGGTCACGAACTTTTTTCTTATACTATAAAATCTGTTTATGAATTTTTTTTTTCTGGTTTGTAAACACTGGTCTGGGATGAAAAGGTCCAGTAGGACCAGTGCTCTACCACAGAAATCAATATAAATACAGTAAATAAAATAAATACACATATTTTAAATTAAACCTGTCCAACAACCTCCGTGTTTCTGCTTACAGCACAGTTTGCTGTGCATGTCTGTGTGTGTGCCCCAGTTAAGAATAACTGGTAGTTAACATTACACAGAGCAAGAGCCTGAATTACCCATATCTGGGTTGAAATGTGGGAGGAAACCCAAACAAACACAGGGAGAACATGCAGACTCTGCACAGAGAGCACCCCCCAGCTGAAGTTTAAACTGGATAACCTCATGCTGTGAGGCAACAACACTACCAATGTGCCATCCAAACACAGGGAGGACATGCAGACTCTGCACAGAAGGCACCTCAGCTGAGAATTAAACTGGAGAATTGCTTGCTGTGAGGCAACAACACTACCACTTCGCCATCCATGCAGCTCATACCTCTGGTCTGTTCCTCTTAAAATTTGTGGTACTCTAGCAAATTAGTGAGAACTGGAATTCACTAAATCATGATAACCATTTAAGTTTCAGTCTTTCTATCTTTCAGGGAATTAATGGTAATTTGGTAACAAGATTATACAAGCAATGTTTAAAATGGTCCCTGGTTATTGGGCTTTTGTCCCTCACAATAAAATTTGGCTTTGTGCTGCAAAGCTAAGAGAGATAGTTGAGTGTCGAGTGATTTTACAAGGAGCTGAAAGATTCAGGGGAAGAGAAGTTTAATGCTGCTTATACCAAGTCTGCTTGTATTGTTAATAGCATAACAGGTAGTACATTTACTTTTAATATAGAAGGCTGTGGGTTCTACTCTCACAGATGAATTGCTGATCTTGTACTGTGCTGTATTTTTAAAGGCGGTGGATGCTACAGTCCTGAGAATGTCCTCCTTTGAAGGAGATAGTTAACAGGTTCATAATTACTGGGTAACTAGTACAATTGCAAGCTTAACTGGAATTAAATCATCATCAGCCCCCTCCTTTTTTTTTTTTTTTGATTTTCTACATGGGGTCTGCTGTTACTTGTCAGCTTTCAACATCTTTCTCAATTCAATGCAGTTAATTTTAATTTTATAAAAGACAACTGTATTTTAAATTTTATACAAGTTCAAAGTACGATACACATTCAAATGTTTAAAACACTATTCTGGTTATATTTTGTGTTTAATATTTTGTCCGTTCAATTTGTGTTTGATATCCCACAATTCCATTGGAGTAGGTGGGGTTACATAACTAAATATGCAAATTCTATGCTAATCAGTGTACAGATTTGTACCTCTTTTTCACATGCTTTGTCCAGATTTTTGATGTTTCCAGGTTGAGAGGTATGAACGCCATACTTCTCAGTCCATGTATACTGAAAGCTTTGACCACTTCCTTTATCCCTCAGTCAGGATTTTTTAATTTGAGGTTCCTCCATAACAGGGCTAGGACATTAAAAAATACAAATTTACAACTTCTATTATTTTCTAAGAGTTCTTACAATTTCAAAATCCATTTCTCCTGATGTTTTGTCATTTATGACACCATCACAGGAATTACAAACACTACGATTCCTATATGCATATAGTATCATATTTACATTCAATAAATTGTACAATTTACTATTTTAATTTCATAAAGCTCTTGGCCATAAATTATATGGGCCAAGGTCTGTTGTTTCTGCTTTAACTTTAACCTGGGAGGACGAATGTTAAAAGAACAATTTTCCTCCACAGATGTATTGCCAAATAACTCTGTTTGCTCATTTATGGAGGGCTTTGCTTTTTTTATGCAAAGTGCCTCGTAAATTTGCAATCAGACCCCATTAGAATGTAAGTTATTACAGACAACCAGCAAGGTAGCTACTGTCCCCCCTGCACTCCATGCTATACACAATTTTAAGTTCCACTGCCTTGTAGGCTTACTGTGTTGGGGTGTACAAAGCCCCAACGGATATTAAACTCACAAGATTTTTAATCTATCTTCCTGTTACAAACAACTTGTTATCACAAACATTCATTTTGTGAAAAATCGGTATGAAATTATAATTAAAATGTTTGTCGTCGTCACACTGGGAGTGGGACTTGCTAGTATGTATCCTCATGTGTTCTAATGTGAACAATCATCAAAATTATGCCCATTTGAATGCAGACAGGAAATCCAAGTGAAACGGCAACCATTTTCAAGCTGACGTTTAATTTTCTCTTTCTCGCACGGACAAATACATCACTTAATTTAAATAAATTATGTATTTATTTTATGTTTTGTAATCATTATTATACTTATTTTGTATTCCAACTAATCAGTATTTTTATAAACAAATATGCATGGTAAATAATATTTGAGGTGATAATTCATCTTAACTTTTAGCAAGTATTCTAGCTTACATTGTTAACAAGGGTCCCACATTTTGCCAGTCTGTTCAAAATTATGAAAGGAAGCATAGCACTCAACTGTCCAGACTTCTGCCTCATACTTGGTCTGCTTCTCATAAAATTTGTGTTTTTTTGGAAAATCACTGAGGACTGAAGTCACTAAATATTGGCATACATTTAAATGTCAGACTTCATATCATACAAAAAATGCATGCCAACACAAGTCCTGTCATTCTAGAAACTTGACAAGTTTATAATAGCAATGTTATATTTATATCCCTATTTTGGGCCTTTGTCCCCCTTTATTTTAAGCTTTGTTCAGATTTCCTTTGCTAAGAGGTTGAGAGGTATGAAAGGAAATTTTCCAGATTCTGAAGATGGAAGGCTGACAAAGATACGACTTGTTACACTTTCCTATCTCTTCTGTCCACACACAGCATACCATAAAGTTTTCGTGCTGCTTTTTGTTACAGTGCTGAATAGCGCAGAAAATAAGCCAGTTTTATGAGGGATTAAGATGGACAGTTGAGAGGAATGCAAAAGAGCACACGCTTAGAAATGCGGACCACTTACCCTTTGCAGAAGTGTAGCCACAAAGAGAAAACAATATCAGCACTGGCCTTGGCAGACTCTATTGAGACAGTACACCAAAATAGTCTTTCGGGTTAATAACTTCCTTACCTCTGCAGCAGTGTTGTTGAACTGTCTCCTGGCACAAAATAATTCAATGTACTTCACATGAGCAATGACTGCAAAAGCTGATTTCACAAAAACGCTGACAGTGTACTCATTTTGGAGACTGCAGTTACAGATATCACGCTAGCGCCTTGAAAATGAGCTTCCAGTGAAGTAGTTAGTCAACTGAACTGTGCGGAGGTTTTGATGACAGATGATGAGCTGATATGGATGGTGAGAATCCATTTTAAACCTTGGGTGATGCAGGATCTCATTTTTCTTATTTTTGTTTGTCAGTTTCTTTGGTAACTCAGGTGTTGATGAACGCTGGTGTGTCATAGGTTTGTCATCACTGCAGACTCTACATGGTGCCATAAAGGGGGAAGAGTTGTACAGACAAACCATTGTGGGCATCCACTGTGATGCACATTATCCTCAAGATAGGAAAACATGGATCACAGATTGCTCACTGTGGCAGGGCTACCCACTTAACTGTGTAAAATATGGCTCTAGGTGATTCGATCATGTTGACTAATGTCGCCAAATAGGCATGAGTATTTGCCAGTGATGACTGGGTTGAGGACTCAGCCTACTCTGACCTATGCTAGGGACCCATGCTAATGGTGGGAGGAGTGTGTGTGTGTGTCCCTACTGGCTAGTGTGTGCCCATCATAAAGCCCAGCAGCCCTGGGTTAATGAGCTACTAACCAGCCAGTGTCCAGTTGCCCAGCCTAGGTTACCTAGGATAGCTCTGTTGAGCAAAAGCTAGATGTAAATCCAATCAACCTGCCAAACATGGCCTAAGAATTGCTACACTCAATGAAGGTTCACTGACAGGACGAAGCTTGGAAATGGATGACATGACAGTATGCAGTAGGCTGGACATCCTATGTATCCAAGAGCTAGCAGTTGCAGGACAGTGCAACAAAGACACTTGGCTTGGGATCCAGAGTATACTACTCAGGAAGAGGACATGCTAGAAATGGTGTGGGAATTGTGGTGAGAGAGACTTCAAAAGGCTGTGAGGAATATCATCAGAATTAATGACAGACTTATGGCGATCAGACTCAAGTGTAATGATAGGGCAGAATTCATAATCTCAGCCTATGCCCCACAGCAGGGTTGTGATAGTGAGGAAAAGACTGCAGTCATATAGCAGTTGCAGGACCTACCAGATAAAGCAGGACAACATGAATTGGTGTTGACAATGGCTAACTTGAATAAAGAAGGAAAGGCTATTCTAGACTTTAAACTGGCAAATGGCTTGACAGCAGCCAACACATGGCTCAGAAAAAAGTCAGTCAGAAGAATCACATACAAAAATGACCGACATGCAGCTCAAGTAGACTTCCTCCTAGTAAAAAAGGGCACTGGGGTAGAATCAGTGATTGCAAAGTTACCTCAGTGAAACAGTTGGCCCACACATAAACCACTGGTTGCCACAATCAGCTGCAAGCATTGGTCAGAGAAAACTCTAAGATCAACACAGACCAGGCTGAAGACCTGGAAGTTGACTGGAGAGAAAGTATAACAGTTCAAGGAATTACTCAGGGCTCTAGCACCCCAAGAACAGGAGAAAATAGGTGGAGTTAAAGAATGACAGCACCTCAAAACAGCATTTCTGAGGACTACAGAACAGATAATGTGGCCAAGGAAGGTATGGAAATAAGGTGCAAAGGAAATTAAAAAACCCCCACAGAAGCTGTACTCCCCAAGACACGGCCTACGATGATGGAAGAGGAGCCCAACCTAGAAGAACAGCAGCACTAGGGAAAATGAAGTCAGGGAAAGCAGCAGGCTCAAAAGAGGTCACGGCAGGTATGATAAAGATGCATGGTGAGGTGGGGAAGAACGGCTCCTGAGGGTACTCATAGCAGTTTGGAGAGAAAGGCATATCCCAGATGACTGGAGAATAAGCATACTCATGCCAGTGTACAAGAACAAATGGGACATCCATAATTGTGGGCAGTACAGAGATATCAAACTGCTGTCGCACTGCATGAAAGTTCTGGAAAAAGTGATTGATAAATGGATACACAGAGTAGTAGAAAGTAAGATGAGAGATAAGTAGTTTGGATTCAGATCAGGATGTAGCACAACAGACCCAATGTTTGCAGTGAGACAGACAGTTGAGAAGAAGCTACAGATAAGGAGAGAGTCCAACTGGGCATTCCTAGACTTGGAGAAAGCATATGACATTGTTCCAAGAAAGCTGATTTGGCCAGTACTGTAGTGGTTCAAAGTCACAGAAACATTGATAGAATTAGTGCTGACTATGTACAAGGACTCAATGACTCAAGTACGAACAATGTTCAATCTCACAGAAGGGTTCCCAGTGGCAGTGCATGTGCACCAGGGTTCATCTTATTTATTAACATTTGCTAACTGGGAAAGTCTAACTTGGAACAAAGCCAACTTTCAGCGGAGGCCCAGGGAGAAACAATACATTAGCAACCAGGACGAAGGGGAGAGATCAACAAAGTTGCTATATGCAGACAATGTGGTATTACAGGCAGACTCTGAGCAAGAACCTCAACAATGGACTGGGGAATGGAATTAAACAATGAAGGCACATGGGACTGAAACTACGTACAGGTAATACAGTGGTAATGTCAGCAAATTGGGGAAATCAGAAGAAGCTGAGAACTGAGGTAGAACAGGTTAATAGCTTCAAGTATTTGAGAGGGGTGGCTGAGGAGAAGGGGAGTCTTAATGAAGAGGTCAAAGCTAGAATTAAAGGCTCTGTAGGCAACTGGCACAGTGTGTCAGGTACAGTATATGACAGAAGAATGCCAAAGAAGCTGAAAAGTAAGGTGTACAAAACAGTGGTGCGACCAGTACTGTATTGTAAAAAAACCTGGGCAATAAAGGCAAATCAGATGAGAAAGCTAAAAGTGAGGGAAATGAAGTGCCTGTGAAGGGTGGTAGGATGTACACTGTGGGACAGACAAGGAAATGAGAGCGTAAGAGCAGAAGTCAAAGTAGCAGCAAAGGTTAAAGAGAACAGATAGTGGTGGTTTGGGCACATGCAGAAAAGCAGAAGACTTTCTGGTGAAGAAGATTTGGGACAGACAGGATGAAGGTAAGGGGAAATGAGGGTGTCCTGAAACAGAATATTGCTAACTGATTATTCAGAGAGGAGGCAAAGATGGATCAAATCTAGGAAGACTCCAAGATCTATTTTCCTTGTCTGCCGCCACACAATTTTGTGCTGATAGAAAGTAGGATGCCTATAAAGTGAGACTGCACTGTGATGCTACATCTCAAACTAACATGATAGAAAGTAGGATGCCTATAAAGTGAGACTGCACTGTGATGCTACATCTCAAACTAACATGACTAATCTGCCAAAAAGGTATGACCTGGTTCCCCCTCTTCCTGCTGATGTACCACATGATTGTGGTACTGTCTATAACAACTTGAAGAGGTCTCAGGGACCAAAGACGATTCAGAGAGTTGAGTGCCTTGATCAGGGTGACCATCTCTTCAAGGTTTATGTACGCAAGAGAACACAACAGCAAGGAGGAAGGTGCTCCAAGGTAAAGTCACCAATAAAACAAAACAAAAAAAAACAAACACCAAGAAGGGCACTGAAGACCAGAAACAACCAGTGGTTTAATGTATAAAATACTTTACTGTTCAAAATATTAATGCCTTATCGAATCGCAGCGTTTTTGTCCCTTAGAGCAAGGACTTCATCAGATAACAAATACCCCCTCTCAGTCACATTTACATGTCCTACTAGACTCAATCAATTAACCAATCAAAATCCAACAATAGAGGGACTGTTCACAATGAAACTGCATTCAAAAAATATATTCAATAAAAAAACAATATATATATATATATATATATATATATATATATATATATATATATATCTATTTATAAAATACACAATGTGGTGAACACCCTAAAAAGCATACCACTTATTAAAATAAAAAAGCTTTTATTAATAAAAATTTTAGTTTAAAAACAAATAGCACATTCACAGAGTAGTGGAGGAAACTCAATATAACAACAAATAGGTTCAGCGTGGTAGTAGAAATGCATTCATCCAAACCGTAAAAAGTATGTGTAAACCATATAATACAAAGCCAAACTAACTAAATCACCTCTATTTTTTTAAGAAAAAGTATAGGCATAAAAAAAATACTTTTAAAATCAACATAAGTACTTGAAACTAAAACAATAAATTAAAAATAGTTAAGATAGGTTCATAGGTTGGTACTAGGCTATCAGCCCTAGGGCCTATACAAGCCTAGCCATAACATTTTCCCGGCTATTTTTTCCCAGGAATTTTACTTCCCTGGTTCTCGGTCTAGCAGAGCGACTGACATGATCCTTGGGGTGAATTTCTTATCTCCCATCCAGTCAAGGTTCCTTTTGAAGACGGCCAAAGAGGTGCTCTGCTTGACATGTATGGGCAGTCTATTCCAGAGAATGGGGAGTCTCTGGGACAGGAATATATCCCGCCAGCATGTTTTGTTCATTGAGATGACCAGGTTTAGATCCCTGGAGTGCGTGGCTCTAAGGGATTGGGATTTCTTTAAGTGTAGCATGTCCAACAGCTCTGGGTTTGACATGGCCTTGTATGTTAAGCAGAGATCGCCTCTGAGTAGACGATATGCGACAGAGCATAGCTGGAGTTTTTTTTAGACAGTCAGCATAGGGCATCTGCTTTAGGCCTGTGATTCTTTCAGTGAGATATTTCTGTGGTCTTTCCAACTGCTGCAGACATCTTGTGAGGTACATACCAAGCGGGGCACTGTACTCTATAATGGGTCAAATGAGGGATGAGTACAGTGGGACAATGATCTCCTTTTTCCTGGATGAAAAGCCATTAGTAATGAGATGTGCCACACAGAAGGATTTCCTGACTGTTGTGGCAATGTGGTTATTGAAGGTGAGACCACTGTCCACCTGTGTCCCTAGGTCCCTTATCACACTTTCAGTTTTTAGTGTACTGCCACTTGTGGTAATTCATGGGTACATGGTTTTCCCAAAGGGGATAACTATACATTTCTTGGCATTGAGCTTGAGCCCGTGGCTCTGGCACCAAGCATCCGTCTCTGTAAGGCCCTTTTGTAGGATATCCACATCATTTGGGGATTCGATAATGGCTCACAGTTTGCAGTTGTCTACGAACTTTGTTAGCCAGAGTCCCTTGGTGTTGGCCTGTACTTTGGAGAAGTAGATGCCAAACAAGAGCGGTCCCAGGACTGAACCCTGTGGTACTCCACTTGTCACTTGTCTGGAGCTGGATTTGGAGTCGGCTACTTTTATAGTATGGGTTCTGTCAGTAAGCCAGTTTGCGACCCATCGTGTGACGTAGGGATCAATGCCCAGCTTAATAAGTTTATCTATGATTCCAGAGTGGGGGATGGTGTCGAAGGCCTTGACAAGGTCTAGATAGGCTGTGTGGAACTGTCTTACCCTCTTCCACACCTCTTGAGACTGATTCGAAAAAGTCAATCAAGCTGAGGAGACAAGATCGGCCCTTCACGAAACCAAACTGGGTGGGGTCCAGTGTTTGAAGGTTGCCAGTGTCTTTGCTTATAAGTTCCATGATAATGCATTTCATGGCTTTGCAGATCAGGCTTGATAGTTCCTGAGGTCCAAGGTGGTAACCGCTGGTGTGCAGCATCGATCTCCCATGTTGGTAATGACCGGGTCAAGGATATTTGAGCTCCTGGTGGGACTATGGATTAGTTGATCCAAGGCGTTGGAATTTATGAATTCCAAGAACCAGTGGGCAAAAGTGTTGGTACCCAAGTAGTTTTCCCAATTAATGGCAGGGTAGCTGAAATCACCCAGTATTAAGGTGTTGGGTTGTATCTTAATATTTTCCAGTAGGTGCAGTGAGAATCTTGGGGCATGGTGGGGGATCTGTAGCAAGCTACAATTTGATTGCAGTCTTACCTAGTGTTAGTTGCACCTGTAATATTTCAGACGCATTGTGTTGGGCAACTAACCTGGAGGTGTGAATACCCTTGGTGAATATGGACACACCACCACCTTTACTGTTTCGGTCCTGGTTTGGTGGCTGAAAAGTGTGGTAAGAGCTGCAGCCTGGTATTGCAGGGGTGCTCTCTGGAGCCTTGAATCAGGTCTCAGTTACTGCACAGATATCAATGTTCTCCAGTTTTAGGAGTGCCTCGCGAGAGTGCATTTTGAGGTTTAGACTTCTAGCATTGAGTAGCAGAACCTTCAGATTATGCGTATTAAGGTGGTAGTTTTGTAATTTGAGCCTTGCCTAAAAAAGGCACTATGGGGGTGGCAAGGGCCTTAGCCAGTAACCTGAATCACAGGGACAACAGGTGCAGACCATCTCTGGCAAAGCATTGTGGTTTGTCAATCATGTCATCCCAGTCAGACAGATACTGGATCCCCTTTGAATGACACCAGAAACTTAGCCAAATGTTGAAGTCAATCATTTTGTCTTTATACTGTGGTATCATTCTGGGTGAAGGCAGATGCTATTCAGGGCTAGGGTCATAACTGCCTGGGCCACATGATCCGAGAGCTCTTCCATGTCTCTCTTCATGTAGTCCAGGGAGGTACGTCTCAAGTCATTCACACCAACATGGACAATGACAGTCATATTTGTACTTGTTGTGGAGTAATGAGTGCATGCGTTATGTGGCGAATCCTGGCTCACAACAGGCAGCTGACGGTAATTTTCTACTTGTCCAGCCTGGTGAGTGGGACATCAGTGTGCCTGACTATGGAGTCACCTATGACTAAGGTGTTGGGTACATTGTTTTGCCTTAGGGACTGTTGTTGGGTGGCACACTGGTGTTTTGAGCTGTGTGTTAGTTTGGTTGTGACTGGTGTTTGTTTGCGTATCAGCTCCGGAGGTCCTTGTTGCTTGGGCAGGTTAATGTTAAGGGCCTCCGCACATGTGGGTTTAGTGTTACTATGTGTGGGTGTTTGTGATGTGAGTTTTGAAGGTGTGTGTGTTGCTTGAGGTATAGTGAAGATGTTAACCTTCTCCTCTTGACCGTCTATCACAATCTTGGCTGGAGAGAGCTTTGCTTCTAGTTTGGCTAAGTAAGTGCATCTCTCGCAGGTTGTAGTGTTGGGTGGTAGGAGGAGAGGATTGCCTGTGTACATGAGGCAATTGCTGCATTGCCCCAGTATGCCCAGGTTCACCAGGTGGACTGGAGAAATCACCAGAAGCTGACCCTTGAACATGCCTGGCTCTGTGTTCCTTTTGTAGAGTACAAGAGCTGTTTTCCCTTACCTTGGCAAGGTACTTTGCAATTATAGCCTGTTTAGTGCCCTACAATTACTTTCTCCTTATACACAAGGAGAGTTGAGTGCTTTTATCAGTTTAAGGCTTTCTAGTGCTTTCCTGCATATTATAGATCAAATGCTAGTCACAGGGATTCAGATTTTAGTGCTGCTACTGAGAAACCAGCTAGTTCTAATGGAAAATTTGAAGAGCAGACTTTCTGGTGCTGGAAATAGTTTAACCTTAGCCCCACAATGCACAAACACATGTTTTTAAGCCAGAAAGTTGAAAGGGATAGAAATCAGCCCCAAATGGCTAATAAAACTACATTTTCAGAGCTGGAAACCATTTTTCTAGCATTAGATAGGCTGCACAATGCTTACTACTCTCACTAGTATGCAGTAGGACCTCCCTCTACCACAGCAAGGTCTGGAACAGCTCTGAATACATAAACTGAAGTCCTGAAACCAGCAAAGCCTGGGTTCTGGACTATACTAGTTAGAAAAGGCTTTGAGCAAATAAGATAAATTTTTTTGGCTTTCTTTGGTTAAAACAGGCTAAGAAATGCAAAAATAAAGTAAATAAGCACGTAGCCCTAAACAGTAAATGCAATTTAAAACTTTGCAAAAAGTACCAATTTAACTTTTAAAATTAAGCAGGCAAGTGCAAAAACTGAAAAATGATTTAAAGGCAGAAATAACAGTAGAATAAGTAGCTAGTCTACTTTTAAAGCTTACTTGAGAAGTGCAGTTAACAAAAACGATCAAAAACAGCAAAAAAACGGGCAGTTTGAGCCAAAAGTACTTGCAGTTCGCACAAAAAGTCTCTCTCTCTCATTTCTCGTGCTGTAGTAGTCTGCAGGATGCCCAAACAGGATCTGCTGATCTAAAACAAAATAATTGTGACTGTGATCTTGCAGCAGCCCTTAGCTTTAAAACAGGGGCCAGTTAATGTAGTCCCAGGGTTCAAATGGCTTCCAAGACCAACTGCCAGTATACTTCCCTGAATTACAGTCTTGTTTCCCATGGCCTCCTTCTCTGATCCTGAGATATTTCTTCCAATACAAGAAAATTATAACTGGCTCTTGGACAGTTTAGTGTGTGCTTATAAAGTGTAGTCCTTCCATATTTATTTATTTTTTATTTTACATCATATACGTGTTCGTATATTCTCTTCCTCAACTTATGAATACGTTTGCCTATATAAAATGCATCACAACCTTAGCATAATACTAACTAGACCACCACTCTACTGTTGCAATTTGAATATGTATTGACCTCTATAACTCTATCCCTGGCCTGAACAAAAACGGAGTCTGCATACATAATATATGGACAGTGTGCACATATCCTACATTTGTAAGTACCAACACTCCTAAACCTTTTCTTCCTACTAGGGTTCTGCTTGACAAGTTTCTTAATGGTTTTACCTTTTTATATACAAATCTAAGCGGATACTCAAAAATGTTTTCCAGGTCCGAAAAGCCAGCAAATTTGTTCCAATTATTAGTAATCACAGGAAGACTTGTATTTAAAGATATCTGGTGTATCCAGCAAATGATTTGTGTTCTGACAAACCCCAGCACTGGGATTTGAAGACAAAGGCTGTTGATGTTGGAATCAGAGAGACTTCAGATACAACTACATCTTTCTCATGTGTAGTCCAGTCAGGGGTATCATGAGAATCAGAAGCCATAAGACCAACAATCCTGAATTATTCCCTGACAGTAACCGTAGGTTGAGTGCAAACCCTCAGAAACAGATCTAGACATAGATCTATTATTTTTCCCCCTGTGGAAGAAAAACTCTGAGCTGAAGTATCAAGTTTACATCCCAGCGACACAATCATGTGTGAAGGAGTTAAGACTTTTTGAATGTTCTCTTGGAATCCTAGCTTGCATAAGAGATTTCTCACCCAAGAGAGAGATTTCTGACACTTTGAAAAAGGCTCTACAAAGTTAAGCAAGTCATCTAAATATAGAAAAATGCAGACACCTTGAAGCCTGCAATGACACTTGTGAACACACTTGGTGTTGTGGACAGTCAAAAGGGTAAGGCAGAGAATTGATTAATATGATCCAGACACACAAAAACCTTAAGAAATGTCTGAGGTCTGAATGAACAGTGATATGATGATGAGCATCTTTTAAGTCTAGTGTTACCAGTGGAAGAGGAGGCAACAGGTTGTGAAGTGATATCATTTTGAACTTGGGCACAACAATATATGGGTTTAGGAAAGAAAGATCCAGAACTGGTCAAGCATTTTCTTTCTTTGGCACTAAAAACATCTTTAAGGAATCTGGTTCTATCACTCCTTGAAAGAGCATGCGATTTAGAACCAGAGGAAAAAACAGTCTGTTCTGGAGGATGAAGAATGACTCCCTGGAAAGCAAGGCACTTCCTCCAACTGCCATTTGTAACTACAATGAGTTTTGTCTCAAACTATCTGTTGCCAAATAGAAAATGGAAACTGGAGAGTTCAAACTTTCTGGAAGAAAAAAAAACGCCAGTCATTCAGACTTGTTGGTCTGTCCCTGAAATAGATTAAGAGTTAACAGAATCCCTTAAAAAATTTGGAAAAAGAGGGCTGAAAAATCTTAAGAGCGTCCCTGAATAAAATTACCCCATTCATCACAATTTATGATCACTTCTGCAGCAGAGAGGCCAAAACTAAGTCTCTAACCAGAAGGGAATTTAAAATCTCATTTTTATATCAACTGGAAGGTTCTGAGAATGTAGCCATTCAAGCTTCCCCAAAACAGTACCAGTGGCAACAGCCCAGTAAGAAGTATCAGAGTCATACACACACTGCAAACAATGATTAAGCAACCTGTACAACAGAAGAAACAAATTAATTAAAAGCAATTTTCCTCAAAAGAAGAAACTGCAGATAAAACATTCCTCATACTTTCATAATTAGAACAGACTTTTAACATATCAGCCTGACAATTCAAAGTTCTGAAAATCAAAGTTGCAGAAGTATACAATTTTTTCCCCATACTTGTCAATAATTTCCCATCCTTGCCAGAAGGAGTAGAATTTAAGTGTTCGGCAGCATCTGGGATCAACTAAAACTATAGCTGCTGGGTCAGTTTTTGGATGGCTTAGTGGTTAACTACTGTGACTATAGTGTAAAAGGTCCTGGGTTTGAGCCTTGCAGAGGCAGTTTATGAACCTATGAACCTATATAAATAGGACATTCTGGAGGGACAGATTCATAACCCAGAGGCTCCCTTTACTCTGGAATAAAATCACAGTCCAGGTTAGGCAGAGTCCCTCATTGACTCTCTTCAAGAGGAATCTTGATGGGAGATTGTAGGTTTACTCCGGGTATCACTTCTGTGCCACTGTTAGACAGAGGCACAGTATACTAACCTCGAAAAAGGTCATAGCAAAATTAATTTAAAATGGGTGGCGAAAGTCAAACACACTCTGGCTAGGCTTATAAATGCCCTAGGGCAGATAGCCTAGTATGAACCTATGAATAGTTTATAAAAACTTAAAAGACTGATTAACATTATATATCTTATGTGCCTTTTAGGGGCAACTGGCTGACTATCAGGAAAATTACAGGCCGCAACACCCACATCCTCTAAAGCAGACAGAACAGGAGGAATGGGTGCAGTTTCAAGAAAATCCTTTTGTAACCACAAATAGTATTTTCTAAGGGAATGAGAAACCTCAGTGTTCTCCCAGTGAAAACACTGAAAAATTCTTCTAATAGTCTCAGAGACAGAGAGACCCCTCCCACAGGGAGTATCAAAAACTGACCTCTCCTCCTGAGTCTGAATCAGAAATGTATTTATTGCTTTTGTTTACTGACAAAGTCCAACTGGACACAGGTCTGGTTTTCAGCAGAGGCCCGGGGAGAAATGCTTCATTTTAAAGAATAAGTAGAGGGCAGTTATGCAAGAGTTACAAAATAAATGTATATACATACATAGAATAGTAATGATATGAAAGTTAATCCAAAAATAATAAGGATACATAAACGGAACAGCAATGATATGACAGTTAAAATAAGAATACAGTAAAATATTAGTTAATATTAAGCTTACGAGTTTTTACTATTTTCAAATGGAATCAGCTGTAAATAGATACTTAGTAGGGAACAATGAAATAATTACAAAATGAAGATGGTTACAAATTGTGAAGTATTCAGGAGGTCCAGGTAAAAGGGAGAAAAGAGATAGTAGATAGTGATAGATGACAGAGATTGTGAAGTAGTACCTTATTATGATGAGTTACATAAAAGAGTGGTGACAGTAAGGGTTTGGATACTATCCAGGAATACCAAATGTGCAGTGTTGGTAAATTAGTTGATAGGACTTTAGGTGAATTTTAAATGATTTTAGGGAGTGTTCTTGTCATATTGCTAACGGTATGGAGTTCCAGCATTTAGTGAGGAGCTGGGAGAGTAGTGATTTGACAGCAGATTTGTTGGGTTTGGATACATGTAATATGTATTTGTTCAATGAATGCAATAGCCTGGAAGGGTTATATATTTCTAGGAGGTTGGAGATGGCAAGACAGTTGTTAGGTTTATACACAATGTTATGTATTTGTGAAAGTTGTAAGTAGGTTAGACAATGTAGGAATTCCAGCCACTGTAATTCCCTTAAGATGGCACAGTGATGAGATTTATTTGGAACGTTGGCAGCAAATCGTGCTATTTTGTAGTAATATTACTCAAGTTTGCATAGGAAAGTCACTTGGATGTTGTTAAGAGATGGGTGCAGAATATGTTACAGAGTATGTAAGAGGAAAGAAGAGGCAATGTGCTTTCTTACTGTCTGAGAGGAAGCATTTGGCTCTGCAGAGTGTGTGCAGTCTTTGGTCTAATTTTTTTCACTGTACTTCGGATGCGCATTTCAAATTTTAGGTTCTCATCTACACAGTTGCCTATCTGTTTAGTATGTGTGACAAGTTCAATTTTCATTTTGTTGGATGAAGTAACTGAGGAGGAGTTTATGTAGATTGTAAACTGGGAGTAAGTAGGATTAGTTTGGATTTGGCTTTAGGAATAGCTGTGGAGATGTCAGCCAGGTTTGTATACAGGTGAAGGGACTCCTGGGTAAGTTCTTGCAGTTTGTTGAAGTTTCCTGCATTACAGAACCCTATGGTATAATCTGCCAAACTGTACAAGGGATGCAGTTTTACAGACATTATGTAGGTCATTGATGAAAATGCTAAAGAGAATGGTTCCAAGTTTGATCCTTGGATCACAGTGACTGGGACATGGAGAAAGGAAAATATGTCTTTTTCCCCCTAGCTGTCCGTCATTTGCATTTGTGTTTACTGTACTGGTAAAACTAAGTAAAGCAGTAGAGGTAAGAAGTATTGTGGTGGGGACAGAAGAGATGCTGAGATGGAGAGGAGGTTATTTTGTGTGCGGCAATGTAAGAGTTGTGACTGGATGCATTTACTGAGTATTATGGGGAAGAGGATGGCAATAGGGCTGTAGTTTGAGACCAGTTGAATGCCCTCCTTTACTCAAGGGACGAATTTGGCTTTTTTCCCCAGAGGGTATGGACAGTGATGAAGTGATTTATTAGAATTGAGATGGGGTAGTCTATTGCTTCTGAAACCATTTTTTTAACACCTTTATTGAATTATCACTTGTGACATTGGCAAACTTACATTTATACAAAAGTAATCAAACTGTATTAACATTAACAAACATTATAGTTCACATATTCACCATGCAGCTTGTCAGGGCTAAAACAATGAGTTTCAATTTAAGCAATATTTTTTATCTAAATCATGGAGATAAGCTGACAGAGGGTAATGAAAAGGAATGGTAGGTGGTGGTGTTATCTGGTTGTTCACATTAGGGTAATTTTGAAGTAGTAACAAGAGTGACTGAATGAAATAAGAGTTGAAAGCCTCAGCACAGTTAGTAGATTTGTCATTAGTGTTAACTGTAGGAGATGGTTGGGTGGTGTGGCTTGGATTGAGCAAATGGTTTGTGGAGGACCAGAATGTTTTGGGGATTTTTGTAGTTTTTATGTTGCAGGTAAGTAAAGCAAGCTTTCTTTTTTATCTAACTTAAGAGTTTTAGTTTGGTTTCTGAGTTCTCTGGATTTTTGGAGATTTGTCAGTGTTTTATGTATTCCAGTCTCTGTATTTAAGCCTCATAAGGTACTTTTGTTTTTCAAGACAACCAGAGGGAAGGATTAGCACCAATTCTTTTTTTACCCAAATGCAGCAAGTTCATTTAGGATGTTCAGTAAACAGAATTAAAAAGTACTCCTGCATCACCTGTTGGAAGGTACTGTATAGCATTCCAGTTAAATAGTTTTTAGATCAGGAGTGTCCAACCCCTCAGAGCTCTTCCATGCACCCTTAAATTTAAATTTAATTTTAATTTAACTTTTTTTCCGTGTGTTTACACGTCCGTTTGCTGTTCTGAACTTTCTTTTTTTTTTCATACCAGCGTCTTTCCGCTGGTATAAACACCGTTTTTATATTTCTGGTAAAGCTGAAGGAAGGAGCGAGATCGTGGAGAGAGGATTTATTTTATACACACCGACTACAGTACAACATAGCAAAAGGTAAGCTAAGTATTTTTTACACTGTGAATGCTCCCTAAACTAGGTTAGTGTTAGGTCACTTAAGTTTTAGAATTTGATGTTATACTACCAGAATGCACCAAACTACAAGGCTATGCAGCTTGGCAGACTGAATCCAGACAAACAAACCTATTTGGCCGGCTGAACCTCTGCAGAAAGAGAAGAAATATGGGCTAGCTAGCTAGTATATTGTTTGCTTTGTTTGTAAATAGTTTGTGTTTATGTTAGGTTTATTCCTTAATTCGAATTGCTTCCGTGTTGTTTTGTCTGATCGAGGAATTGTTTTTTCTTCAAAATAAAGTAAAAAGAAAGATTTCTTTCCCTGATTTGTCTAGGGAGGAGAAACATTTTATGTAATGTACATACATTCTGTTACCCTTAGGATTCTAATAAGGATAATGTTTCCTCTTAGTTTAAAATTGTCAAGGTTTCATTTATTGGTATGTGTTTCTTTTATAAACGCTTCAAATTTTATGGCAGAATTTTTAATTTGGCCTGTGGCACCTCTCTTCTGCTGGCAAGTGGTGTCGACAGGGGATGAAACTGAAGGATCGGTCCAAAGTCAGCAGTATGTGCACTTCGCTGCATTTCTCAAAGCATTTTAAAATGGAATAGTCTGTGTCCAGTTTCACAGGCTCCAGGTCCCTAAAAGGCTGACAAGTTGTGTCCTTTTTTAGATGCACATCATTTTTACAGTTTGCAAAAGGTATCAGCACCTAACCATAATGGGAAGGCTGTCTGTCTTGCATATTTTTCTTTTGCCAAGTATTCCAAGTTACTGGATAAATAACGCATGTAGACTACCTTCGCTGTGCAAGTTATTTAGCTCACTTTTAACTTTCATGGTTTCAAATCACAGTTCCATTTTGCAGCAGTTGCAGAAAAATTAGTCTATTTCTAGACTCAGTAGAAACACACTGGATGAAATAGCAATGCATTTACTGAAATCTGTGTTTTGTGTTTTTGATGCATTTTAAAGGGAAGCAATGTCAGGTTGTTTTTCTGGAGATGTGTATGGCTTGCTTCAGAGTTATACTTAGGAGGTCAGTGCTTAGTTGTTTATTGGTCTAGTGGTGGTTTGGTATTACCACTACTTTTAGATATGCAGTGCATTGTTAGTAGCAGTGATGAAGGTCACCAGAATGTTGTGGCATATGGTTAGATAAGAGTTTTTTCCAAATACTGAGGCCATCCTCGCAAGGCACAGGTGACCAGTAAAAGTACATACAGATTGATATGTTCCTTTCTGCTACATAGGCTATAACTATTTTCAGTATGATAACAGGAATAGAGATGCTGCAATACAAATCCAGCTTTATGCATTTAGTCAGTGAATACACAAGAAAGCACTTCAATACACACCTTGCATTTAGCTGATTTTCGTCTCTTTTTATTTTATTATAAATAAAAGTGGAATGAAACAGATGCTCACATTGGGTAAGACAAGTGGGAGGCATGGACTTGTAGAAGGATAATTGAGAATGAAGGAAGCAAGTACTATCAGAAAAGGAAAAAAAAAACAAGCTTGCCTTAAGAAAATATTTTATGGGGAGAATGTTTAGCTTCTTTAGAGAAAGAAATGTTCAATGTGAACACAAGACATCATTGTCTTTGTTTTCAGGTGTGAGCTGTGAGCTGTGCAGTATAAAAGTTGGACATAGACTTCTATTATACAACAAAAATTAGCAAGATTCAAAAGTACAAATGATCACTAGGTGTTTTACCACTAAAATGCAACATATCCAGGAAGGTAAACTACTGTAATGATTTGTTAATGACAGTAGAAACTAGTCACAATGTTAAAGTTTAGTTTTAGAACTCTACATTAATTTAGTCGTACCCTGTGCAACGTCAAAGGTTGCTCTTGAACACTTCTTTTTCTTTTGAATAAAGCTGCCATTAAAAACAAAAGCAAGCTACTGACAGAGAGCTGCTTACACAAAGCAGTGAGTCTTTAGGATTCACTAACAAAGAACCTGTTCAAGCAGAGGTTCTGATAGAAAGGGTTTTTCTGGATGACTGATATTTGAGGAGTTATGTGATATAAACTCAGCAGCCACTACTGTCCTGCCAAGTTCCTGCTTGGGCTGCCCCTGAAATTGTTCAATACTGATCAGTGCACTAACTCAGTAAACTAATATAAATAAATATGTCAAAATTAGTAAGGTTATGTTTCAGAAAATATTAGATTTAACTGTTTTTTAAATAATTAGAATGAGATATTGAATTTTAGGGGAAATATTATGCATTTATTAATTTATTTATTGTTCAATTTCACCTACAATACAGCCACATTAGTCCGCATAAACCTGGGTTGTTTTTTTTTTTTTTTTGCTCTTCAGTTAATGTTAATGTCAGACCGTCCTCACTTGCCGTTTGCCCCCAGACGATTTCTGTTGACTCAATGCGGCCCTTGCAACTGAAAAGGTTGGACACCCCTGTTTTAGATAGAAAATAAAGGAGACTTTGTTGAGATACTTGAGGTTATGTGTTATGCTAAAATGTGGCAGGTTTTGTGCATTAGTTTGCTTTCTTATTACACAGCTAGGGAGATGATCACTTAAGGTATTAGGAAGGGTACCTCAGGTAAAGATTTTATGAGGCATAGAGGTAAAAATCCAGTCAATTAATGTCCACTTAGTGTTGTTTATTTATAAAGGGTCGGAGTGATGATTAGCTCTGAAGGATCATAGAGATTTATTGATTGGTTCGGTGAGTCGGAGAAGAGAGAGAGACAGTCAATATTAAAATCACTCAGTATGAATTTTTCTTGTGAGATGTTGGATGAGACCCAGCAGAAGAAGTCTTCTTCAATAGGGAGGTTATTACCATGTGGCATATAAGCACCTATGAGGGATAATGTCTTGTTTGGGTCAAGTTTGGGGATAGGTATGATAATTTCTGCCTTACCAAAAAAAAAAAAATTCCAAACTGTGGAGGATTTAGTGGGAAAGGGTAATCTGCAGAGAATTTTGATATAGTATTGTGTCTCTATTGGATCTTTTATTTTATCTGTTCTCAGTATTTATTTTACATTTGTTGACCGGGAGTGTCCAACTGAGCCAAAGCTCTTTTTCAGCTGAGCCCCGAGGAGAAAAGCTCCAAGATGTACATATAAAATGTTACAAAAGCAGTAGAGACATTCAACATTAGAGTAACAAGACATTTTTAAGAAGGCTACAATCATCTACAGTAATTATCAAGTTAAGCAGTATTAATGTCAAACAGGAACAATTAAAGCATGGGAAGTAAGTAGTAGTGGTTTGACAAGTATATGCTAATCTAGAGTTCCAAGGGCAGCGTATAGCTTAAGTTTAAGAGTTTATTAGATAGTAAAGGAAGTAAGTTGCTCTTGTATATTGGTTAATCAGTAGTAGTGAGTAGGTTGATTCTGGTTAGGGAGGGTGTGAACAGTGGCAGGTCCAGTGTTTTTTTAAATTAGTCTGGTGGCTAGCTTAAATTGTTTGGGGTGTGTAAGGTTCCTCATTTCTAGTGCAAGTTTGTTCCATGCAATAGAGGGGCGGGCAGGTATACAAGTTGCAGCCAGTTTTAGATTTTGGTTTGTGAACCTTTAATAGGTCTTGGGTTGCACTTCGAAGCTATCTGGCAGAAGAGTACTGGGAGATGAGAGATGATAGAGCTGGGCAGAAAGTTGGTCGATATAGAATGGAGTGTATAATTTGGAGCTGGGATTGGAGTAGCAGGTGAGGTACTTTGAGCCAGTTCCGGTATGTTAGAGAGAGACAGTGGTGAGATTTATATATTTGTTGGGCTGCAAATCTGGGTATGTTGTGATAGGTTAATTTTAGTTTGGTAAGTAGGGAGGAGTTCTGACTTGTGAGTATTTGGGAACAGTAAGTTAGACAAGGTAGGAGATAAGTATGAGTAAGAATAATCCTGGCTTTAGCGATGAGGAATTTGTTATTCCTTTACAGTAGTTCTACCTTCTGATGGGTTTTTCTGATGCAATTGTTAATGTGTAGATCAAATTTTAGCTTACCATCAATGGTGATGCCAAGTAGTTTTGTGTTAGAATCAAAGTCTATAGGAGTATTGTTTAACGACATTATGGAGAAGGAAGATTTAATGTGGTTAATGGATTTAGGAAGAAAGAGTAGCAGTTTTGTGTTTTAGGGCTGAGGATAAGCTGGTTTTCTTTGAGCCAAGTCTCAACTGAGTTAAAGGATGTCTGGGTAGTTGATAGGAGTTCGGAGGGGGAGTTAGCAATAGTGATAACTGTAGAGTCATCTGCATGCTGGACAATAGACTGAGGTCAAGAGGAGTAAAGTGAGTTGGTGAACATATTAAAAAGTAGAAGTCCAAGAATGGATCTTTGGGGGACACCAGTTTTTTCTTGAAGTGGAGAAGATAGTGCTGAGTCCCATTTGACTGACTGTTGCCTATCAGTGAGACAGCTGGAGAACCATGCTACAGTATCAGGAGGGAAATTAAGGTCTGTGAGTTTAAGTAGTAAAGAGTGTGAGACAATACATTATAGTTTGAGTGTAGAATTTCATTACCTTTTGTTTTAGCCAGCTTTTGGCAAGTACTACTATATCTGGAGCATGGAGGTTAAGCCAGACACAGAACTGTGGCATTTTGTTGTAGATGCTTCTAATGTTTACAAATGCAATGTTAAGGGAAGTAGTAGTAGTCTTATGTTCTATTGGAGGGCTGTGATTTGTGGGGGTTGTAGAGTTAAAGGTTTGTGGGGATGTAGCTGGGCAAGGGTTTGGATGGATGTCGTCATTCGGTTTTAGTTTGGGAGATATACTGACTGTGGGATAAGCATTTCATTTTAATTTTAACTTGTGTATTATGGGTTGTGTAACTATAGGCTGTGTTTGAAAAAGTCTGTCATATTTGGAGAGTATAAGACGGACGTTGTCTTTGGTGAAATAATGGTGGAGTATGCTGAAGCACGCTGGATAGTACTACCAGGATGATGTTGATGGGCTGTGTGGAGGTGTCAAGGTAAAGCTATTAAGTGGCTGAGTAGCAGGACAAGTGAGAGCATCAGCATAGAGATTGGTATCATGGCAGTTAGTTGTAGGATATTTTAAGAAGTTTAGGGATAGAAGAGGGGTGAGATGTACTGGGAAACAATATGGTGTTGAAGTACTGGTAAGTAGGAGAGCAGGGAGTATGTTACGATGTACAGGACAGAAGGGAGAACTGGATAGTGGAGGGAAAACAGAGATATGGCAGGGACTGCAACTAGTTAATGTGTACAGGTATTGCAGACTGCGGTTGGTTGAGCTTTGAAGTGGGTAGAGATAAGGAGATTTAAATTTAGTAAATGGGGGTGGGTGGGAAGAGGGAGTAGAGTACAGGAACTGAGAGAGGGCAAACGGAGCAGGTTCTACTTGCTTAGAATGTTGTGGGACAGACAATGATCAATCAGTGAACTGGGCCAAAAGAGGATAAGTGTGTAACTGTTACTGTTACTACTTTACAAAGTAAATTATATAAAGTAGAGAACTAATGAGAAAGCTTACATATATGTTATGTAGGGCACTGATAGCAACAACAGTTTAGTACATTAAAATAAGATGAAAAAAAAGAGAAGTGAGATTAGGGGTGGCTTAACAAACTCTACTGCTTATGTGGGAACTGTTAAAGAAAAACTGAAATTAGACTAATAACAAAAAAATCCAAGTTAATTACCTGATGGTGAAAAAAATGGAGGGGCAAGAGGTTTTCCTAATGCAGGTCTATGAAATACTATTATTAAAGGCAAACTAAGTATTGATAGATTAGGGTTTGCATACAATATCCGAATATGTTATAGGTGTATATTAAAAGCTGATTATGAAGAGAGAGATTAGGCTATTTAAAATCTGATGTGCAGTTTTCAATGTAGGACAAGTTATACTACAGTATCTAATATACAGAGCTACTGACTACATTCCTGATGTAATGTGCAAGTCTTACACAAATACTACAGCAAAAGGTTTGACTCCTTGAAGTGAAGAATGTGAATAAGTATCTATCAAAATATCTGTTTATGGAAGTTACATATCCACAACAGAGTAGTAAATAGGCTGCCCTTGACTTTGTCTATAGCAGGCTACCTATGAAGTCCACATGCTTACTGATGCCTGTAGCACTGAAGACTAGGTGGCAAGCATGGTAGGGTGGGTGACTAAGTCTGACTGACTGAAGAGGAAAGTGTACTGGTCAACGTAAGACACGTACACTACTTCTGGATGAGTCCATGAGGAACCTATGTATTCTTAACAGTAGAAAATAATTGAGGAAAAAACTTTATCTGCCCCTTCATTTTCCTGTTCAGACCCCCCCCCCCCCCCGGGAACTTTTCTCCATAGCAAAGGAACAGCATCAAGCCAAACGTCGATCCTCAAAACCCTTACAGGAGCGTACTCTTCGGCAACCATAAAGCTCTAGAGCTCTCAAGCTGCTTGACAGTTCGGGTGCGTGGAAGGTGTCCTGAAGCTTTAATAGCTGGTCGGCTTTTATATTCTTGACAGGATATAATCTCTACAGCTAAGGCTACTGCAGCAGTGATCATTGCAATAAACATCTCAGGGTTAAAGCTCCCTCAAAGACTGGCTATAAGCATCATCTCTCTCTCTCTACTTGGTCTTGGTCTTTTATAGACGTGTGTGTGGCAAGATTTGCACTGGTCAGTCTGCAAATGGTCTGCTGCACTGATTGCCTAGCATCAACCTATAAACTATAAGGACCTACAGTAAAAACAGCTAAGAAGATGAGCAAGTGGAACAAGAAGATGAATTCCCTGACATGAAGCCCTAATATGCTAAAGGTGATGATCCCCAAGATAGGGTATGTGCTATAATAAACAACCAACTCTAACACCTGACTGTGGAATGGAAAACGTACTACAGCAGCAGAACAGAGAATTCAGGAAGACAGCAATTGGCAAAGGAAGGACACAGGTATGGAAAAAAAATTCAGAAAGATCCCAAAAAAATATACACTCAGCAAGAAGTGGATAAAAGGGGTGAGGAAAATGTCTTGGGGGAGTGAAGAGAGGAGCAAAAGAGGATAGGCAAGGCCTCTGTCCAAAGGGAAAAAAAAACAGCAGTGATCTTAACAAATAAATAACACATACCTGTAGTCAAAGTGGTCATGTATATTTCAGGAAAAGAAGCAATAAAACACGTAAAAGAAACTGGTGCTGGCTTCCTGAAATGACAAAATTGCATTCTGCAGAAACACCCTGCCTGGCCAACAAGACAGTCTGAGAATTTGCCCCTGAAATCAACAAGTATTAATCAACTCAGAGTGAAAGAAAATAAAATCCAAAATTCCAGTACCCTCAAGACACAAGAGAGAGAACATGACCAACTTAAAACTGCTCATCATGCAGAAAGGAAGGACAGTGACAATCACATGGCAGGAATGACCTTCATCCAGTTCACTGATGCTGACACACTAATTGTGAACTACAGTAGTAGCTCTGAATAACCATCACCATACACTGACAAAAAATAACAACAAAGTAGTAACAATGGAATAATAGCGGAAACCAACTGTGATGCACGAAAAAACTTTAATAAAACATAACAACCACTGAGCGCTTTCACCCGCCACAATGCAGGTTTCATCAGAAATGAATGATGAAACCTGCATTGTGGCGGGTGAAAGCGCTCAGTGGTTATGTTTTATTAAAGTTTTTTCGTGCATCACAGTTGGTTTCCGCTATTATTCCATTGTTACTAGTTATATGTAGTTTCGTTTAGTCGTTTCTAAAAAATAACAACAGCTGCTGGGAGACAGACATCTAACAGCAAACAAGGCATTGGACAATGGACACATTTTACCTCTAGCTAATGCTCACATTCACATTGTCTTTGCTCAAAAATACACTATGGACTATATGCAAAGACAAAACGAGGGAAAGACCCCCAATAAACCCAGATACCACAGTCAGAAGGGCTGAAATCTTAGCAATAGAATCTAAGGAAGTTTAAAAAAGCTTCCTTCCTCATCAGGAACCACCTGTTTGAAGCGACAGGAAGACCACAGAAGGGAACTTTTAGTTATGTACTTACCATAACTTCAGATGTTTGGGATCCATCTCACCTACATTCTGTACTGATGGGTTCGGAGCCAATCCTCGGCTCTGACTCGGCACGCTATGCAATAGAGCGAAGTCTCTAATTGGCTGAGCTATTCTATATCCCAGGATGCACCACCACTAATTCCCCAGATCTTTTTTGTCCGCACACATGCACCCACACATGCACTGCTGATATAACAATGCCAGATGTTTCAAGATGAAACAGTCGAACTCGAACCGTCCGGTCTCTTCTGATCTCCAAGGCAGGGGGAAGGAGGGTGGGTATTAGGAATGTAGGCGAGATGGATCCCAAACATCTGAAGTTATGGTAAGTACATAACTAAAAGATGTTATGTGATCCTATCTCGCCTACATTCTGAACTGATGGGACAGCGTCCCTAGCACCTGATTCCTGGGTGGCTCACTGGAAAACACTCCTGAGAACTGTGGAACCGAAGGAAGCTCGCCCCCGAGATGCCACATCCAATTTGTAATGAGAAATAAAGGTGTGAGGAGAGGACCAGGTAGCCGCAGCACAAATGTCACTAATGGCAAGCTTAGCATGAAATGCTGTTGAAGTAGCCATAGCCCTTGTAGAATGAGCTTTCACAGTGGTTGTAAGCTCTCTATTAGAAAGAAAATAAATATGATTAATACAGTCTCTGATCCACTTGGCAATAGTGATCTTCGTGATGGCTTTGCCCAATTTATTGTCTGAAAAGGACACAAACAACTGATCTGTTTTTCGTGTTTGATGCGTCCTATCTAAATAGAAACGCAATTGTCTGTGGACATCCAATGAATGGAAGATATATTCTGCTCTGTCTGAGTAATTGGGGAAGAAAACTGGAAGTTCCAAAGACTGTTGAAGACAGAAACTGGAACAAAAGATGGATTGGGCCTAAGGGATACTCTATCCTTGTGAAAAACCAAGTACGGCGGGTTGACACATAGGGCCTGAAGTTCCGAAACTCTTCTGGCTGATGTAATTGCCACCAAAAAAGCGGTCTTCCAGGTAAGAAATTTCAAGTCAGAAGTTGCTGCCGGTTCGAAGGGGGAAGAGGTCAAGGCACCTAATATGAAATTGAGATCCCATGGTGGAGCAGGATGAGAAACTGGAGGACGTAGCAGCCCAGCACCTTTCATGAAGGCTTTACACAACTTATTGCTCATCAAAGGTGGGTCTGTACTTGCATGAAAATTAGAAATAGCTGCTAATTGAACCTTAATGGTAGAGACTGAAGACCCTTGATTGAATAGGGAAGCTAGGAATTTCAAAACGTCCGCCACCGGGGCAGTAATGGGATCTAAACCCCGGAGTTGGGCCCAAATGGCATATCTCTTCCATTTACTATTATACATTTTCTTAGTCGAATTCTTGTGGGCTGAGGACAAGATATGTATAACTTCTGAGTCTAAAACCTGGTTCCTGACTATAGTCGGAAGTGGAGGAGCCGAGTGAAGGGACTGGTGAAGCTGTCCCGACTGGTGGATCAAGAGATCTGGAACCTGGTCCAGGAACCATGGGCCGTCCAGTCCGTATTTCCGAAGAAATGGCAGCCAGACTTGACGAGGCCAGTATGGGGCAACTAAAATCATCTTGCACTGCAAGTGGATCGCCTTCTGGATCACCCTGGGAAGAAGGGGAACCGGAGGAAAGGCGTACAGTAAGCCGTTGGGCCAAGCTTGGACTAGGGCGTCCTTGGGAAACCTCCCCCGACTCGGGGTAAGAGAAAAGAACTGTACACATTTCGTGTTGAGAGGGGTTGCAAAGAGGTCGCAACAAGGAGTTCCCCATCTTCTGAAGATCTGAGATGCTACTCTGTCATTCAGAGACCACTCGTGCGGGGAGAGAATGGTTCTGCTCAGTCTGTCGGCTATCACATTGGATCTCCCCGGAATATGTGTTGCTACCAAGAAATGATTGGTTGCAACAGCCCAATTCCATACTCTCATGGCCTCTCTGCAAAGAGGGTAGGACCTGGTCCCTCCCTGCTTGTTCAGGTACCAGACTACTGACATGTTGTCGGACTGAACGGCAATCATACCTTGGGGGAGGTAGCAGTGTAGTGCTTGGAGCGACAGAAGCACTGCTCTCATTTCCAGTATGTTGATGTGTAGGGAAGTCTCGTCGGGATGCCACTTGCCTTGAACTGACCTGCCCAGGTAATGCCCCCACCCCGTCTGGGAGGCGTCCGTAGTCAAAGTGGCCACTGGAGGAGGAGGAACGAAAGGTCGCCCCTGATCCAGGTTGGACGAGATAAGCCACCAACGGAGGTCCTGTTTGCACGTCTCCGTAATTATGATTTGGTGACTGAGAGGAAGTTCCTGATACGACCACTGTACCGATAGGAGCCACTGGAGAATCCTCATGTGTAATCTTGCTAGGGGCACCAGGAGAACGGTAGCCGACATGGAACCCAACAGTTGTAAGACCATCCTTGCTGGGGCTCGGCGTTTGAGGAGCAAATGCTCGGACTTGAGATTGTAATGTTTCTATTCTCTCTGTAGGAAGATAGACCCGCATCTGCCTTGAGTCTATGTCTACCCCGATAAACCGTATAAGCTGAGATGGCAACAACACAGACTTTGCCCAACTGAAGGTGATTCCTAGGGAGGTTCCTAGAGATATAGTGGCTGCTAGGTTCTGTAATAGTAGATGCCTGGAGGTGGCAGTTAGGAGCCAGTCGTCTAGATACGGAAACACCTGGAATCCTAGACTCCTCAGGTGAGCAGTCACCACCGCCAAACATTTGGTGAACACCCTGGGGGCTGTGGTGAGACCAAAGGGCAGTGCGCAGAACTGGAAATGACTGTCTCCCAGGCTTAAGCGCAGATGTCTCCTGGACGCCTGATTTACCAGAATGTGATAATAGGCATCCTTGAGATCTATGGAGCACATCCAAACACCTTTCTCCAGAAGCGGGAGAATGGATTGTAAGGTGACCATCCGGAACTTGGACTTCTTGACTGATCGATTCAGGTTGCTGAGATCCAAAATGGGCCTCAAGTCCCCGGTCTTTTTTGGCACTAAAAAGAATTTTGAGTAAGTCCCTAATCCGGTCTGGTCTATGGGGACCGGTTGGATGACTCCTTTTTGAAGCAGCTTTGAAATTTCGATGGCTGCAATATCCCGTTGACTGGGTGGGGGGTCCGGGATTTTTCTGGATGGAGGGGGGGTGTGAAAAGGGGATGACGTAACCTCCGGCGATGATTCGGATCACCCATTGGTCCTGAGTGACACTCTCCCAGGCCTTTAGGTGCCTCGGCGACCCCGACTGGCTCCGGAGCTGCACAGTCGGGCAATCCTTCAGGGATGCTGAGAGGTTGAAGAGCCACGAAAGGACTCGCGGTCTCCAGTGTTGCGGGGGCCTCTGCCGCCTCTGGGACGGCGTCTTCCAGAAAAAGTTCCCCCTCCTCTGCCTCTAGACGGGGGATCGTCCTGCTGTGAGGGGTAATTCTTCTGAGATTTACGAAACCACATCTTCCCTCCTCTTTTAGCCTTGGGATAAGGCCGAAAGGGAGAGGAAAACCGTGCTCCTACGGCAGTCAAAGTTTTACCCTCTTGTTCACAGCGGGTCAAGGTATCCTTTACCTTGGGTCCGAACAAAGAAGACCCATCAAAGGGAGCATCGGCAAAGGAAGATTTGAAGTCCTCCGCAAAATGACACAGGCGGAGCCAGGCTTGTCTCCGTAGAGCAACACCCGTACCCGCCGCTCTACTCGCCCCCTCGGCTGCATACGAAATGAGCCTCATGGACGAGTTCGATATCGATGACAAGGTAGCCAACTGAGAGCTAACCGTGTGGGCTAACTGCTCAGGCAGGTTACCAGAGAGGGTATCTGAGAGTTCCTTGATCAGATCCCTCTGAAGTCTAGTGAAGTGCGCAAGGTAATTCAGAGACCTTAATGTAAAGGCCGCTGAAGAGAGGGTGCGCTTCCCGTACCGGTCCATGCTCCTAGACTCCTTATTAGGGGGATGGACGGACATCGAAGCCTCTGCCACATCTTGCTGGGTAGCAGATGCCACCACCATAGCATCTACAGCCACACCCTTGGTGAGAAATTCCTTTTCCGGGGGCGCTGATAAAAATTTGTTAGGGCGAGCAGGCACCGGTTCCACAGAATCTGGATGTTCCCACGCCTTGAGAGATCAAATCCAGGAGCTCATCGAAGGGCGGAGACACCCAGGAGGCGGAGGGCTGAGCCCCGAAGGCCTTGAGGAACACCGACTCGTCAGAGGAAGGGGGTTTGGTCTGCCAGCCGCCTCGTTGCTTGAGGACTTCCAGGATGTCAGCAAAGGAGACATCATCAGAGGACGACTTGGGGGACCCTTCCGCATCATCAAGATCGGTGTCGGAGGTGATAGACTCGTCAGGGGAGTCGACGTGCCTCCTCTTGCACTGTTTTTTTCTTGGGGGTTCCTCCAAAGACTCTTCAGAGGGACCTCCAGAAAGAGGGGGACCCCCAATGGGGGTGACCTCAGGCCCCAGGGCTCCGCTGTCTTGAGACAGGGGGACTACAAAGGACCCAGTCTCCATGCCTAGGGAAGGTGCCGGGGAGATGGTGGAGGTAGCCAAAGAAGATTTGGCCAAAGCACTCCTCATGGCTCTAAAGGCCGGACCCCCAGACTCCTGGGAAGGTCCGACCCCCAAAGCCATAACAGCAGATGGCACTCCCGCAGCCGACGCACCAAGAGAGAGGCTCAGAACCGAAAACATCGGTCCCGAAGCACCACCCTCGGGGCCGACCGAAAAGGTCTGTGTACCGAACTCCGACCCAAGGGCCAGAGTAGGAGTAAGGGTCGGAGCCGACACGGACACCTCCATCGGCTCCACCAGCACCGACTCCAACGGTGCCGAGGCAGTTGGAGGAGGAACCAAGGCTAAAGGGTGGACCTTCGGCTCCGAAGCCGACTGGGCTGGAGCCAAAACTAACTTTTTGAAGACTGGAGACTGAAACAGCCTTTGGAGCACCCTGTCGATGTCCGAATCTGAAATCTTGGAGGATCGAGAGGAGATCGAACGGGTCCGACTATACTTCTCCACCGGTTCCGAAGGACTAGGGGACCGGCTCCGAATTGTCTCGATCAAAATCGGTGCCGAAGGAGACTCCATTATAATTTCCCTCGGTGCCGAAGAGGACTTCGGCGCCGAAGGGGAAGAGTCTGAGTGGACAACCCTCATCGGCTCCGAAATCAGCGGAGCCGATGAAGGTGATCCGCCTCTCGAAGCTCCAGCCATCGGCTCCGAAGCCAGAGGAGTCGAGGCTGGAGGCATCGAGGCAGACCGTTCCACCCTCGGCTCCGAAGTCCGTGGAGCCGATGGAGAAGCCTGCCTAGATTTCTTAGTGGTCGGTTCCGACGGGCTGGTCGGAGCCGATTTCTTTTTCTTAGAGGAAGAAGAAGAGGAAGATAAGGCCTCTTCAAAAGTAGGCTTAATAGGTCCTTTTAAGATCAATTTATTTTTCCTCTCTTGGAGGACTCGAGAGGAAAAAGCGTGACACACACTACAAGACTCCTGAATGTGTTTGGGTCCAAAACAGTACACGCAAAGGGAGTGATCGTCTGTTATAGACATTTTGTAATTGCATCTAATGCATTTTTTAAATCCAGAGGGTCTGTGTTCTTTCGACATAATGCCAAACAGTTAGAAAAACACAATAATCAGAACAAACACTTTAACAGTAAAAAAATTAGTTAACCAAGGGGTACTGGTCACACAACAGGAGGGCCAAGAACCCTCTAACTAAAAACGGGAACTTGATCACCTCACAAACACTACACAAAAAGGGCTACTCATGCACGAGGGGAAGGCCCCTCTAACTTAAACGGAACCTTTCCCTGAACAAACAATATTTCACCACAAGAAATTAAAAAAAAAACTCACTCATACACAACGATAGCTGTTAAAACAGCTTTTTGGTTAATTTTAAGAAATTCCTGACAGGAAAAACCTAATAAAGAAAGCACTTAGCTCAGCCAAGCTCGAGACCACATCCTTGCTTTGTAAGCGGCAAACGAGATCTGGGGAATTAGTGGTGGTGCATCCTGGGATATAGAATAGCTCAGCCAATTAGAGACTTCGCTCTATTGCATAGCGTGCCGAGTCGGAGCCGAGGATCGGCTCCGAACCCATCAGTACAGAATGTAGGTGAGATAGGATCACATAACATCTATATGATCAAGGCACAGTGGGTGTCACCTGATTTGCGGTGTTAACACCAGGAAATGACACCAGGTGAGGCTCTAAATGCATGGCGAAACTTCCCCAGGCACATCACGGTTGACAGCAGTAGTGTCAGGCATCCTAAAGAATATGGCAGCCTTCATACAAGGAAAAAATCAGGACTTAAATGAGGTCCAGCCTGTGGTAATGCAAAGGTTGTCAACCACAGGCCTCCTGAACCCTCTACCTTTGAAAAAGCCACAGGCAATGGGTAGCACAACCTTCAAGCCTAAGAAGGGCAATCAATGAATGGAAAATCAAAACAGCTCAAACTAAAAAAATGTGCAAAACAAACTGGACAGTAAATTTGAACGTGTGGAAAAGAGAGAGTCTTTGTGGAATGTTCTCAAGAGCCCTAGGCAGCACAACTCATTGCCATTTACCCAACTACGAGGGCTACCATCGTTACAGGCTTTGTAATTGAAGCCAACATCTGAAAAAACACTCTGAAATCCTACCCCAAACAGGATATGCTTAACCAGAGGAGCAACAGGAATCACAGGGGTGATATCTAATGCAGGGGATCAAAAGCACCCCCTGCCCTGATCCTAAGCAAAGGAGATAGGAACATGACCCATAGATCCCTAACCGGGGGAAGGGGATACCAAATTCCATAATCAAAATGAAATGTCTATCTCAGGCTGAAGAGAGTCAGTGGCCATTCCTCCAAAAGGAGGATCCAGTATTATCTTTAGTGTGGTTAAGTACTGGCCTGCCCAATAATTCTGCCACAGCTCCAGAACATATGGAGGAAAAAAGGTAGGATTAGGAACAACAACAGAGGGATGACCAAGCTTGTACAACTCCATACTAACCCTACCACAGAAAGATCTCTTAGCGGAGTACTCCCTTTTCCTTCCACCTCTCAAAAGGGGCAAGCTGGCAGCCTACTATAAACTGTCCATATATACTGTACTGTGGCCCAGGTTCCAGCTGAAAGGGGTATACAATGATCAGTTCACTTACCTAGTTAACAAATGAATAATTTAAAATAAAAATAACGTGAACCATGATTGCACTCCGACTCCAGGTGACCTACAATGGAAAAAGCTAAAGCATGAAGACTGCCCAGAGAACCTTTTATGGTATCAGACAATACCAAAGGAGGGTGGAGGGGAAGCTGCCTTTGGCTATTTAGGTTGCATTCCTGCCCGGGGAAAAACAGGACAGCTTCACAAAGCTTTGGCTCCCTCTCCTACCTTCTTCACTCTGAGTGCTGACTGGACAGCTAATCTGTGGAGAGACTCAACATTCCAAGTGAAGATTACTTCAGAATGTCTTATTTTCTTGCCCATAACAATAGAAGTGTTCTAATCTTGGAAAAATACATAACAGAAACAAAAAGTTTACATTACAACCAAAAAAACTACATACACAGAATGGAGATGGAGGGTGGGTGTGACTACTGCAGCAGTGAGGAATCTGAATATCTACCGTTATAGTGAATGCAACATACACAACTGTACTATTATCACGCTTACTGCTGCAAGTAGCCTTTGGCTGTACGGGTTGATTACTTAAGCTTATCCACTCCAGGAAGAGTAAGGATGTGCATCCAGTAGCACCAGGAGAATGGCCCTATAAAAAACAGTCCAGGACCTAGAAAAGGAATCCAGTTTGTAACGCTTTGTAAAAGTACATCCAGAACACCAGTTAGTTGCCACTAGAATGCTTCCAGCAAGCCATCAAAGAAAACAAGTCTCTAGAGAAAGTGCCTTAATTCTGCCCAACTTGTTTTACCATGGTGGGAATAATGAGAAAATATACAGTAAGAAACAACTAACTGGAATTGCCTGAAGGGAGACTGGTTGTGCTTTTCCAGTCCCATACTAGAGATTCCACAGCTGTATAGCTTTCCTAAAAAACTTTGTAATGACAATACCGGGGTTGCAAAAGCATGACAGCAGTACAGAGAATTTATTCTCTCGGTCATTCAAATTCTGAAAAAAAAATGAGAAAGATAGATGGCTAGATTCAAGGTACTCTCTGAAAAGTAATAAACCAGTTAGACTACCAAAAAGATGAACTAAAAAGTATCCAGAACAGCTAGTTCAAACACAAACAGAAATAATCTGGATCTGTACTTGTTGCTGAGAAAGTTGTCACCTGAATAATAGGTGAGCATACGTATCAACAGAAAAAAAAACACTTTGTAGAATAGCTTGAGCTAAGTCTGATATGAACAGGAGGATTCATAGATAGGCATGCTGAAATGGTCGATAGATGCACCTTGCCAAAGGAGTAAAAAGACCATAGGACAGTAATTCATAAATGTCTGAGAACCAGTGGTAACAATCCTAAACAGGACCCTGGTTATAGGTGAGGCACCAAGTATGGTTAACATAAGACTTCCTTGTAACAGGCTTTCTTGCCTCCTTTAGTAAGTGAAGCAGATCCTCATGAAAAAGGTGCCAAAAAAGCATTAGAAATGAATCATCAAGGCAGTCGGTTGAAGTTGTTTGAAATTGATGTGCATCAAACTCCCCCTGTTCTTGAGGGAGTAGATTCAATCTGTAAGGAAGCTTGTGGCAATTGCCCCTGGTCAATTCCATAAGATGGGAGGCATTACCTGTAATCACCTGTAATGATCCCATGGTCACAGGTTATGAAGAAATTCTATACCACTGATCACAGCTAACATCTATGACATTTATGTGCTTCGGTCTGTCTGAACTGTCCCACAGGCCTTGCACCTTATCCCCATAGAAACTGCTCTCCAAGCAAAAACTGAAGCATTTAATGCCTCTACAAGTTCAATTCTTTCTTGATGTATCACAAAAATGGATTATGAAAAATCCAATGAGATGAGAATGATTGGTCTATATTTTTTAAACACTGACTTTTTCTCACATATAACCTGGCAAGAGGAATCACAGAAGCCATGAACCCTAGAATTCTGAGATATTCTCTGGCTGAAGTTTCTGACTGGTTGGAAAACAGGAACGTTTTCAGATACAGATTTATCTTTTCCTCTGTTGGGAATGTCTTTGAAGAGATGCATCTAGAAGTCAGTCTAAAAGCACAATCACGTGTGATGGAGTCAGAGAATTTCTGAACATTATCTAGAAGCCCAGATTGGTATGGAATAAAGAAAGATCTCAAGACAAACTCGCAAGTACGGCTGGTGCAACAGGCCAAAACACCTCACAGCAAATAAAAAAAAACGGCCAGCATCATGACAGTGAATCAATCAAATATGTTTATTGTGGCACACCCAAAAAAATCAGACCGGTTTCAGCAGTGATGCCTTCTTCAGTGACAAGTATAAAACATACCATTACATATCAGTATATATAGCTATCAAATTAACCCATTAATTAAGCATACATTCCAGTAAATTAAATTTATAAATGGTCATTAAGACCTGGAGAGAACAATCCACCCAGTTTAATGATCCAACTCCTTTCTTTCTTAAGTACAGCATGCCAACCTGATTTATTTGATCTGTCCCCCCTGAATTTTATCTATAACTGAAAAACTAAATCTGGCAGAAAAAGAAGTTATGTACTCACCATAACGTTCCATCTGAGTAGTTGTACTTTATTTGTCTTCAACCTGTGGGAATACGGATCCTATCGGATCCGAGCCGGCAAAGATTACTAGCATCAGCTTCGAGCTCCAGACTCCTCCCTTTACCCATAATACACCTCCACTGCCTTCCATCCCCAGATCGAGTTTGCTGAAACTATACTTATAACCTGACCTAACAATCTTGCAACCTATACTGCAGCCCGTAGGCTGAACATGTGCCAAAGGTCCGGGGAAAGGAGGGACGGTTGAAAACAAATGAAGTACAACTACTCAGATGGAATGTTATGGTGAGTACATAACTTCTTTATCTGAAGTAGTTTACTTCATTTGGTCTTGGGCAGAGTCCCCAGCTACTAAATTTCTGGGAGGCCCTCATGGAAGGGTATTCCGAAGCACCGCGGAGCCAGAGGATGCTCTCCTTCTAGATGTCAAATCCAATTTGTAATGGGAAATAAACTAACGAGATGAGGACTAAGTAGCTGCAGAGCAAATGTCGTCCAAAGATACCCTAAGACCAGAAAGCTGCAGAATGCATGAAGAAATCCACCTACTTATAGTGACCTTGCAAATAGGTTTGCCCAAAAAGGGTCTATAGAAAGAAACAAACAATTGATCAGATTTACAAATTTTTCGTCCTGCGTAAGTAAAATCGTAATTCTCTGTGAACAATCAATATATGTAGTTTGTACTCCATCCTGTTGGTAAAACTGGGAAAGAACACAGGCAAACTTATAGTCTGATTGATATTGACTGGTGATGCCACCTTAGGAAAAAAAGATGGGTTGGTTCGAAGGGAAACTATCTTTATGGAAAATCATGTATGGAAATTTTATGGACAAGGCCTGTAATTCCGAAACCCTTCTAGCAGAGGTAATAGCGACCAGAAAAGGCTGTTTTCCATGATAGAAATTTTAGATCTGCAGTAGCGGCAGGCTCGAAAGACGGGGTAACCAGAGCTTGGAGAACTATAGTAAGGTCCCATGGAGGGACAGGATCTTTAACCGGGGGGGGGGGTAGCAAAAGTGCCTTTAACAAAGGCTTTACACAGTCTAGAAGATGCAAAGGATGCAGAATTCTCGCCCACATAAAAATGAGAAATGGCAGCCAAATGAACTTTGACAGTAGAACTAGCACCATGCTGGAAAATATCAGCTAGGAAAATCAAGAATAGCAGAAATAGGAACCGTGAAAGGGTCTAAACTCCTCCGAGAGGCCCAGAAAGAAAAACATTTCCACTTGCTGCAGTAAATCTTTCTGGTTGAAGACTTATGAGCAACCACCAAAACAGAATTAACTGAGGAGGACATTCCGGGAGTCCTAGCAATTACGGGAACTGGAGCAGCCAAGCCGTGAGCTTTAAGCTGTCCAGACTCGGATGAGGCACCCCCGATGGGTGTGAGATTAGCTCCTAAATGGGATCTAGGATCCAAGGTGGAGCCAGAAGGGGAGACCAAAGAAAGGGGAACCAAACCTGGCAAGGCCGGAATGGGACAATGAGGATCACCTTGCTGCCCAGTTGACAAGCTTTCTGCAGAAACCTCAGGATGAGAGGAAAGTACAGTTTTGTACCTACCATAAATGTAGATGTTCGAGTGTTCACACTGCTGCAGTCATCACACTTGGGTTATCCTACCGTCAGGCGGTCCCCGCAGTCGGCCAGAGTTCCAAAGTCTTGGTTGCTGTTGCTTCTTCCCTGACGTCAGTACACCAGGGGTATATTTTTATTTTATTTATTTATTTTACATTTGTTGACCGGGCTAGTCTAGCTGGATATATATCCATTTTCAGTAGAGGCCCGGGGAGAAAAGCTTCACATAGAAAACTAACAGATATAGTACATTAAAATGTTAATTATAAGAATATTATGAGATGATTACATGTGTTCTAAGGTAACAAAACATAAGAATATTATGAGATGATTACATGTGTTCTAAGGTAACAAAACATATAACAAAATTTTTTTTTTTTTTTTTTTTTTTTTTGTTGTGTATGAGAAGAGGGAGAAAGGATTTAGAAGTAGTTGGAAGACACACAAAGTAAAGAGTAGCAGGAATAAGAGAACAAAGTCGTTAAAATGGGATTGTAAGAATTAGGTGAAGGGTAGTAGGTTGTTGAGACAGTAAGATGGCCAATTCAGTTGATTCCTGGTTACAGTAAGTCAGCATTAATGGTAGTGGAATTAAAGTAACAGAAGGTGGATTAAAGTAACATAAAGAGAGAGATGCAGAAAAAAAAGAAGATATTGTGCAAGACTAACAGAGGGAGATGATTAGTCAGGGTTAGTACAGGGATATAGCCAGTGAGTTGTAAGATATGATTTAAGTTTCTTTTTAAATAGTGAAGATGAAGAAAGAGATGTAAGTTCAACAGGAAGTAGGTTCCAGCTTTTGCCTACAGTGTTGGTGAAGAGGGATTCTCATGCTCTATTGTTAGATTTATGAGTAGAGATGAGTAATTTGTTTGCAGAGCGTAGGTTTGTACGATTTTTATATGGGCAGATTAGACTTTTGAGGATTGGTGTGTTGCTTGGATGATGCAGGGTTCTGTGGGTAATAGTTAACTGGTGAAGTAGAATATGGTTCTGTAGTTCCAGCCAACCCAGATGTTTCAGATTTTGGCAGTGGTGGGATCTAGCAGGAGAGCCTGTAGCAAATCTGGAAATGTTGTTGTAGGCTATTGACAGCTTGTTGAGGTCACTTTTTGATAGGTTAGTATATATAGGAGATGCATAAGAGTGTTGAGATGAGATGGGTGTGGGCAATAGAAGTTCTTGCTATGGGAGTAAGGAAAGGTTTAATTCTATAGAGGGAGCCTAGTTTTCTGTTAACTGATTTTATTGTGGTGTTAATATGAGTATCAAAGTTAAGGCTGTGATCAATTGTCACGCCCAAGAGTTTAGTGGAAGTGTCAGGGGATATAATTGTATTATTTTTAGATCTGATAGTGAAGTAAAGTGGGGGTGACTTGAGTGTGGGAGTAAACAGTAGAAGTTTAGTCTTTTTAGGGTTAAGGAGGAGGCAACGCTGTAAAAACCAATCTTCGACAAATTCAAAGACCCTTTGGGTGAATGACTGTAGTTCAGATGATTCAGTAGCTGAGGAAATTAAGGTAGAGTCACCTGCGTATTGAATGGATACTGCATGTGGGATGCTAGTAGACAGATCATTTATAAAGATAGAGAATAAAAGAGGGCCCAGAATAGAACCTTGGAGTAAACCAAGAGAGACAGAAAGGTGGGAAGATAGAGTATTGTTCCAGAGTACTGCCTGTTGCCTTAAGTAGGACTTGAACCACTGTATAGCTTGACTATCAAGTGAAAGGGACTTACGTATATCCAGTAGAAGGTGATGGTTAACCATATCAAATGCTTTTGAAAGATCTATGAAGATAGCAGAGGACAGGGTATTATGGTTACGGTTCTTGTTAATATGGTCAGAGAATGATAGGAGGGCTGTAGTGGTGCT